>NC_057814.1:78961876-79275951 GCF_018294505.1 Triticum aestivum | reverse complement strand
ATATTTCCAAGTTGTTAAGCATGCTTGGTTTGGTTAACTATCTGATCTTCTATTAGGAGTATGTTATATTATGCAATGTGGTGCTCGGTTAACATTTGGTTCATTTGTTGTGGTGCTCGGTTAACATTTGGTTCATTTGTTGTGGTGTTTACTTAACTACATGGTTCGATTCTGCAATGCGATGTTCAATTGTTGTGGCTGCATTCTATTATTGTATACCATGTGAGAAATAAATCGAATTTGGCTATACTAAATACATGAGAAACAAATACAATTGCTATATTTCCAAGTTGTTAAGCATGCTCGGTTTGGTTAACTGTCTGGTCTTCTATTAGGAGTAAGTTATATTGTGCAATGTGGTGCTCACTTAACATTTGGTTCATTTGCTGTGGTGTTTAGTTACTGCACGTGCATGGTCCATTGTCTAATAGAACATTATTGTGCAATTGCAGGAACCATTCTAATATTTAGGTTTTTAACAATTTGGTCTTGCACATGTAGGTCCTACTGTCAGAGGTTTTGACCCACTGTTCGACCCTTTTTGCATATGGGGAAATGAGTTGTCCATGAATATCAATCAAGTCAAGAAACTCAGAAAGATTGTTAGGATAATGAAATTAGCGACAAAAAACAACAAGATCTTTGTCTGCACAATGAAGAAGACATCAGTTCACTACAAGATGGTACTAACTATTATACCTTGCCTTTTTTTATTCCTTTGCCCCATTTCCAATATAGAGAAGATATTTATGCACATCCTTGTTTTCAGGCCTTTCCAAAGCAGTTCACTGATGATTACCTCTCAAACCACCTCTATGGTCAGGAGGCGAGGAAGGTTTTGATACAACACCCATGGTTCAATATTGAAGCATTTCTGAAGAGGACGAAGCACGGACAGTCAATCATCCACAGGCACTGGCCTAAAGTTGCAAAGACCTTCAACATGAATGAAGGATCAATATTCGCCTTCCGCTTCAGCAGTTTTCCAGATGAGATGCATATGTCTATATACCGTCTATGATGCTAATTTCGAAAGGTTCTACATGTTGCATGTGAAACTTGGTGCTGGTGCAGCTGTGTAATGGGGTAGCTGAGTGCTGAATCTATATCATGTTGTACTCTGATGTATTTCAATTATGAAATTCTGCTTCCTTAATATGGAAATGAAATATATTATGTGATTAATATGAATGTCAATTAGATTAATAAATGGATTATTAATAATAGGGCAATTAGCCTACTAATTGGGTTTTGCTATTGCAAACGGTTATTGAAAAAATACCGTGGGCGATGACCTCAGGCAACGCACACAGTTTCTAGGAATAAACCGTGTTGGATCAATGAACAATCACACACGACTTTCTCTTGAAAACTATTTGCGTTAGGCAACCTTGCACAAATGTTTACCACATAGAAACTATGTGTGATGGGCAGCCTTTGCCACACAGTTTCTTCTACGAACCGTGTGTGATGCATTCAATAACACAAACGATAAAATTGTTAATGTTGTCTGCAATGGCAACGCTATCACAAACGATTTAACGGGAAAAATTGTGTGTGATGTACCTATGAACGGAAACGTTTTCCTTGGAGCGACTGTGTAGGATGTACATACGAACGGAAACATTTAGCGGGGACTGCCTGTGTGGGATGTACTTGCGACCGGAAACAATTTCGCCTATATAATTATATTTTTTTAGATCTACTGTACGTATTTCCGTATTTGAGCGCTCGCCGGTCGTACACGAACTCATTTTGCCGAGCGTGTGTGCTAGGAGGGCCATATCCCCGACGGTTTCTAGGTCGTGTGGGAAGGACCCCCCTATCGCCGTCACTCACTAGGCAACGGTCCCAAATGCCGTTGCGGAAAGGGGTTAAAAACCGTTTCTATAGCACCGACACGTACCAGTGATCCTTGTATGTTCCTTGTGGGACTAACCCATGTAGGTATTGAAAGTGCGACACTCTAAAGGAATGCTCCAAATGATCTACATCAACATTGAGCATCCACATCTTGACTATCTACATCAAGTCATCATCGACAAAACCCAAGGTTATTCGATCCCTCTTTGGGGGGATATCACATCTAGGGGGAGCTTTGCTCTAAAAATTGAGCTAAAGCAACTCTAATGGTGTGAATACATTAATGCTTTATGTAAAAGTGGTAACCCCACTTGTGCTTAAACGAAGAGTATGACCTATGATCAAATGTTCTCATTTGACTCCTAAGTCCATATACTCATATATAGATGACCTAGTCATCGCCAATTGCTTGATAGATGCTAGAATTGTTTGTGCATGTTTGACACATATTTCATTTGACATTTTATTGTGTGAACATGTTGGTTTGCATTTTTCCCATTCGAGGACATCCATTTGTTTTTTTGGTTGTTTTGGTTTTTGTTGGCCAAATGGATGTGCAAGAATGCCTAAGAACTTTCTCTAGCTAACTATGATCTTCTTGTCTCAAATTCTATTCATGCTACATCACAAAAATTGAACAAGCTCATTTCGGACCCTCCGGGTGAGGAGCACTCGGAACCACCGATCCATCAAGGGCTGCCTTCCAAAACCTTCTAGTGCTTTTCGGTCTGATGAACCCTCTCAAACTCGGTCCCACCAAACACATTAGATTGATCAAGGTATTAATCTTGGTGCTACCGATTAGACCGACTCGGTCCCACCGATTTGCTGCAACTGCATGCAGTTTCACACCTTGGTGTCACCGATTCGTTCAACTCGGCGCCACCGACAGCACATGGGTATATATTCCAGCGGCCCGTATAGTTGAAAACTTCTTCAAACATTTCGAGCCCGCGCCCCATTGCTGCCGCCCCTTTGGTCTCCGGATCATCGCCTCCGTCTCCTATGCGTTGTCGCCGCAGGCATCCGCCGCCGTCAACGGAATCCACCCCGTCGTTGCCGCCATAGAGGATCGTCACCAAGTTAGGGTACGATTCGATCTCCTCATGCTTTCCCCTTCCAATTCTATGCACAAGGATAATGCCTAGCATCTTACCACGTTTGAGATTGATCCATCCACTAGATTGATTCATTAGAATAGATTCAAAGAAAATTTTTAGGGTTAGGTTTCCAATGAACTCATCTCGAACCGACCTGAATGAAATTTTTGGTCCCACCGATTAGCTCTGGCCATTGCACAAGTACAAATCGGTGCCACCGAAATGTACTGATCGGTGAGACCAAAGTAAAATCTCAGTGAAACCCTAGCAACTCGGAGTCACCGAACCACTACTCGGTCAGACTGAAATTGTGTGTTTAGGCTCTATGACTGCTTCGGTGTCACCGAGATGATCGTATTGGTAGCTCCGAAATGCCTTCTGTGGAAAACTAAATCTAAAATTTGGATTCAATTTTTTTTAAACTATCTGCTTTTTGTGATGCTCATCTACTCTGCCCATACCTACCTATTCACAGGGTCAGCTTTGCAAGATGTCTAGTGCCAGTGATAGTCAGAACAAGATGTTGATCTCGGTGCAGGCTCAAGTCCCAATGATAGCTATGATGAGGGTAGCAGGAGCACACCAAGCAATTTGCCAAAAGCTTCTACAAGAACAAAGAAGAAGAGGACATTAACAGTCAAAGTTAGCAGGCTGGCCCATTAACGACTGTCTTGCAAATGCCCATTTGCACGTAAGGCTCGTAGGAATAGTGTCAAATCAGCCCATCACCGGCCCGTTTTGGATTTCTCATCATTGCAATCCATGGTCACTTCTTGCCCGTTAATAGTCTGCTAAATATTTGGGCCCAATTACGGTCCGGTGTGTTTCCGGCCTTTAAAGGTCCTGCAACATTTGGGCCCATTTTTTGCCCGATGAAACTTTCGGCCCACAAAAAGACCGTGATGGAATTGGGCCATTTTTGGTAAGGTCTGACTTTTGGCCTGTTAGCGCCACACTATAGATTTGGGCCACTTCCAGCCTGTTGTGTTTTTCGGCCTGTTAACGACCGACGAAATTCATGGGCCATATGTGGCCCGGCATCACATCGGGCCTATTAACAACCCATATTCTTGATGACACAAATCCAGCCCGCCCGCACTTCCGTCCTGTTAAAGGCCCGTGTAGTAGGTCGGCGCAATTATGGCCCATCTGACTTTCGGCCTGTTAATGATCTGCCATGTAAATGGGTGACCATGGGCTGAGATACATTTCAGGATGCTAATGACTAGTGGGCCATTTGGCACATTTTAGGTCCAATCATCTTTCAGCCTACTTCAAGCCCTGGGTATATTCTGGCCCAACTAAGGCCCAATCTGAGTTTTGGTCTGCTAACGGCCCTTGTTATTTATGGGCCAAATAAGGCCTGCAAGATATTTAGACATGTTAACGGCCCGTTATTACTATGGGCCCATATTATGTTTAGGCATGTTAACGGCCCACTATGGCCATGGGCCTACCAATGGAACTGTCGGAAATAAGAAATGCATGCGCTGATTTAGGCCGAGTTATTTTCTGTGGGCTACATGTCGATTACAGCTCATAATCATTTTTGGCCCAAATCGAATTGTGGGCCGGAGGAATATTGGCCCGTTGGGCTCCTACGATGCTTTCGGACTAAAGGAGAACGATGGTGCCGAATACATTACTAAGAATAAACCTACACTATACAAAAATAGCTTGCTAATTTCTACGGCCTTTGGTAGCACGATAAATGTTGTATCGCAATAAAATAAATTACATCCATACAACAAAAGGATGTTGGCATAAAAGTTTACAGTCCTTGCAGATAAATGCACCATCAGATGTATAAAAGCAAAGACCATTTAATTGACCTGAGTGGTAATGTTTCATGTTGTAGAATATGATGGGGCAATGTCGAGGGGATCACCCCTCGGGTACGCACGACATCACTTAGCAATTTTCAAAACATCGAGGCGGCAAGGAACCCTCGAGTCGGCGTGCCGTCCTACCGGCCCTCTGGCTCCGAGCCGGCTGTGCGCGGCAACACGACTCGAGCCGGCTGGCCGCAGCCGGCTTGCGGCGGGTATCGCCCATCCAATCTAATCGTACAACAAGACAACTTCCCACGATGGGGAGGGCGTGGCAACAGTGCCCACGTCGCCGATGACCAGGAGGAGTGTGGAAACAGTGCCCACAGTACCGCTGGTCGGCGCGGCCAACGTCAACACGGCCCGTCACTGTGGATGCACAATGCCACCCACTCCATGACGCGACCCACTACGGTCCATAGTAACGGGCAACCGGCGGGCCCCATACCTGGCGGGCCCTACTGGAAGACAGATACAATGACACCATGGCCCCGCCCTCCTTAACCTGGGAGGTCAGACTCTAAGACCTCCTAGGAGCCCCCCTTAGAGGGGGTCGACTCATTCTAGACACACACTCACACACACCAAGGAGAAGAGGAGATCTAGATCCTTCTTCCTCCTTCACCCATATAGCTCGAGGAGCACCATTGCAGCTCTAATGATCCCCATAGTTGATCTGGCAAGATTAGGGGTGTTACCTGATACGTCTCCAACGTATCTATAATTTTTGATTGTTCCATGCTATTATATTATCGGTTTTGGATGTTTTATATGCATTAATATGCTATTTTATATTATTTTTGGGACTAACTTATTAACCTAGAGCCCAGTGCCAGTTTCTGGTTTTTTCCTTGTTTTTGAGTTTTACAGAAAAGGAATATCAAACGGAGTCCAAACGGAATGAAACTTTACGATGATTTTTCTTGGACCACAAGACATCCACGAGACTTGGAGTCCAAGTCAGAAGAGTCCCGACGGCTCCACAAGCCCTCAGGGCGCGCCCTAGGGGGGCGCCCCCTGGCTTGTGGGCCCCCAGGGAGTCCACCGACCTCCCTCTGAGTTCTATAAATCCCCAAATATTCCCAAACGACCAGAAGCGTCCACCAAAATACTTTTCCGCCGCCGTAACCTTCTGTACCCGTCAGATACCATCTTGGGGCCTTTTCCAGCATCCTGCCAGAGGGGGATTCGATCACAGAGGGCATCTACATCAACTCTATTCCCTTCCGATGAAGCGTGAGTAGTTTACCACAGACCTACGGGTCCATAGCTAGTATCTAGATGGCTTCTTCTCTCTCTTTGATTCTCAATACCATGTTCTCCTCGATGTTCTTGGAGATCTATCCGATGTAATCTTATTTTGCAGTGTGTTTGTCGAGATCCGATGAATTGTGGATTTATGATCAGCTTATCTATGAATATTATTTGAATCTTCTCTGAATTCATATATGCATGATTTGATATCTTTGTATTTCTCTTCGAATTATCGGTTTGGTTTGGCCAACTAGATTGGTTTTTTCTTGCAATGGGAGAGCTGCTTAGTTTTGGGTTCAATCTTGCATGATTTCACCTAGTGACAAAGTAGGGCTAGCGAGACATGTATTGCCTTGTTGCCATCGAGGATAAAAAGATGGGGTTTTCATCATATTTCTTGAGTTTATCCCTCTACATCGTGTCATCTTACTTAAGGCGTTACTCCGTTCTTTATGAACTTAATACTCTAGATGCATGCTGGATAGCGGTCGATGTGTGGAGTAATAGTAGTAGATGCAGGCAGGAGTCGGTGTACTTGACACGGACGTGATGCCTATATTCATAATCATTGCCTTGGATATCGTCATAACTTTGTGCTTTTCTATCAGTTGCTCGAAAATAATTTGTTCACCCACCGTATTATTTTCCTTCAAGAGAGAAGCCTCTAGTGAAACCTATGGCCCCCGGGTCTATTTTCCCTATTATATTTTCAGATCTATATACCAAAAATACCTTGCTGCAATTTTTTTACTTTTATTTTGCTTTATGTTTTAGTAATCTTTTATATCTATCTCTATCAGATCTCACCTTTGCAAGTGACCGTGAAGGGATTGACAGCCCCTTTATCGCACTGGGTGCAAGTGTTTGATTGTTTGTGTAGGTGCATATACTGGGGACTTGCGTGTTTCTCCTACTGGATTGATACATTGGTTCTTAATTGAGGACAATACTTATCTCTACTTTGCTGCATCACCCTTTCCTCTTCAAGGGAAAAACCAACGCAAGCTCAAGAAGTAGCAGGAAGAATTTTTGGTGTTGTTGCCGAGGAGATCAACATCAAGCCTACCAAGTACCCATCATAAACTCTCATCTCTTGCATTACATTATTTGCCATTTGCCTCTCGTTTTCCTCTCCCCCACTTCTAAAATGTTTCCAGAAAAATACAAAAAGATTTTCCTTTTTATTTGCCCTTCTTCTGTTCGTCTTTTTGTTTGTTTTTTGTTTGCTCGTTTGCTAGATCGGTTTGTTGCCACCATTTCTAAAACTGAGGAGGTTTTTATTGAAAAAGATAGTAGTAATCTTGAGGAAGATTTTGATGACCTTGCTAATGACAATCCTCATGAAGAACCTACAATCATGCATACAAAAATAATTCGCATAGGTAGCGGCAATATTATTGGAAAAGGCGTTATTCAAGATTTCTTTGCTTGTGCTGGTATGCTACCTACGTTAGGAGGATCTATTCTTCATAAAACCAATAGTCTTGCGGATGTTATAACTTTGCTCATAATTGAACTTGAAAGTCAATTTGTTCATATGCACCCTTGCATACAAAGGATTTTTCTAGAGTTCTCTAATATTCAGCATTCTTCTGTTTAAACGTGGCACCACTATATTTTTAGCCCATGAATTTAGATTTATCTTGAAAGAGGCTAGCGAAATTTTTGCTCATTATAAAATAAATGGTGGTTGTCCCCCTATAGAGGAGATCCTTTTTAATCAAGAATAAATAATGATATTGCAATCCCCGATTATATTGCCTATAACAAAAATTTGAGAAAAAGTGTCCCTACCGAGGTTTTGGTTGATAAGATTTCCGAATTTAATAATAATTTTTCTATAAAAAAAATGGACTAGGGTTCATATTAAGAGATAGGCTTATGACATTCCACCAACAGAAATCTTACAACGATGAGTTGATTATAAATTATACGGGGCCGAAGAAGGAACCTATTCCTCCCGCACTTGATCTTAGGGATCCTTATCCTATTAAATTTAGCCCTTTTGATTACTTTTGCTTACCACAAAGGAAACTTTCCTCTGAAAGAAGGGAGTATGCGATGAGCATGGATGATCTCCCTTACTATTATGACAATACCTAGAACTATGTTTTATGCCTAGCTAAGGGCGTTAAACAATAGCGCTTGTTGGGAGGCAACCCAATTTTATTTTTGTTCTTGCTTTTTGTTTCTGTTTTTTCAATAAATTTATCTAGCCTCTAGTTAGATGTGTATTGGTGTTTTAATTAGTGTTTGAACCAAGTAAGACCTTTGGGATGGCTTACGGTGATAGTTGATTTGATCTTGCTGAAAAACAGAAAATTTTGCGCCCAGTAAAATAATTTTCATAATCATAGAAGCGTTATTTTGACCTGAATTTTTTACACAAGATTGATATAAAAATTTCCCAAGTTGTCCTAATTTTTCAGAGTTTTTAGAGTTACAGAAGTATACTAAGTTTTCAGATTGCTACAGACTGTTCTGTTTTTGACAGATTCTGTTTTCTATGTGTTGTTTGCTTATTTTAATGAAGCCATGGGTAGTATCGGGGGTATGAACCATGGAGAAGTTGGAATATAGTAGATATTACACCAATATAAATAAAGAATGAGTTCACAACAGTACCAAAAAGTGGTGATTATTTTCTTATCCTAACGGATCTCATGAGTTTTCTTGTTGAGTTTTGTGTTGTGAAGTTTTCAAGTTTTGGGTAAAGATTTGATGGACTATGGAATAAGGAGTGGCAAGAGCCTAAGCTTGGGGATGCCCAACGCACCCCAAGGTAATATTCAAGGACAAGCAAGCATCTAAGCTTGGGGATGCCCCGGATGGCATCCCCTCTTTCGTCTTCGTCTATCGGTAAATTTACTTGAGGCTATATTTTTATTCACCACATGATATGTGTTTTGCTTGGAGCGTCTTGTATGATATGAGTCTTTAATTTTTAGTTTGCCACAATCATCCTTGCTGTACACACCTTTTGAGAGGGACATGCATGAATCATGAATATATTAGAATACTCTATGTGCTTCACTTATATCTTTTGAGCTAGGAAATTTTGCTCTAGTGGTTCACGTATATCTTTTTAGACCACGGCGGTGGATTTATTTTATACAAATTGTTTAACTCTCTTGCTTCACTTATATTATTTTGAGAGTCTCTCTAAACAGCATGGTAATTTTCTTTGGTTATAAATTTAGTCCTAATATGATGGGCATCCAAGAGGGATATAATAAAAACTTTCATATAAAGTGCATTGAATACTACGTGAAGTTTGATTCCTTATGATTGTTTTGAGATATAAAGATGGTGATATTAGAGTCATGCTAGTGAGTAATTGTGGATTGGTAGAAATACTTGAGTTTGTGATTCCCGTAGCATGCACGTATGGTGAACCGTTATGTTATGAAGTCAGAGCACGATTTATTTATTGATTATCTTCCTTATGAGTGGCGGTCGGGGACGAGCGATGGTCTTTTCCTACCAATTTATCCCCCTAGGAGCATGCGCATAGTACTTTGTTTCAATGACTAATAGATTTTTGCAATAAGTATGTGAGTTCTTTATGACTAATGTTGAGTCCATGGATTATACGCACTCTCACCCTTCCACCATTCCTAGCCTCTCTAGTACCGCACAACTTTCGTCGGTGCATTACACCCACCATATACCTTCCTCAAAACAGCCACCATACCTACCTATTATGGCATTTCCATAGCCATTGCGAGATATATTGCCATGCAACTTCCACCATTCCGTCATATTTTTATTCTAAGTATTGATACGTCTCCAACGTATCTATAATTTTTGATTGCTCCATGCTATATTATCTACTATTCTGGACATCATTGGGCTTTATTATTCACTTTTATATTATTTTTGGGACTAACCTATTAACCGGAGGCCCAGCCCAGAATTGCTGTTTTTTTGCCTATTTCAGAGTTCCGCAGAAAAGGAATATCAAACGGAGTCCAAACGGAATGAAACCTTCGGGAACGTGATTTTTAGGAAGAATATGATCCAGGAGACTTGGACCCTACGTCAAGAAACAAAAGAGGAGGCCACGAGGTAGGGGGCGCGCCTACCCCCCCCCCCAGGGCGCGCCCTCCACCCTCGTGGGCCCCCTGTTGCTCCACCGACGTACTCCTTCCTCCTATATATACCTACGTACCCCCAAACGATCAGATACGGAGCCAAAAACCAAATTCCACCGCCGCAACCTTCTGTATCCACGAGATCCCATCTTGGGGCCTGTTCCGGAGCTCCGCCGGAGGGGGCATCGATCACGGAGGGCTTCTACATCATCACCATAGCCCCTCCGATGAAGTGTGAGTAGTTTACCTCAGACCTTCGGGTCCATAGTTAGTAGCTAGATGGATTCTTCTCTCTTTTTGGATCTCAATACAATGTTCTCCCCCTCTCTTGTGGAGATCTATTCGATGTAATCTTCTTTTGCGGTGTGTTTGTTGAGACCGATGAATTGTGGGTTGATGATCAAGTTTATCTATGAACAATATTTGAATCTTCTCTGAATTATTTTATGTATGAATGGTTATCTTTGCAAGTCTCTTCGAATTATCAGTTTGGTTTGGCCTACTAGATTGATCTTTCTTGCAATGGGAGAAGTGCTTGGCTTTGGGTTCAATCTTGCGGTGTCCTTTCCCAGTGACAGTAGGGGCAGCAAGGCACGTATTGTATTGTTGCCATCGAGGATAACAAGATGGGGTTTTTATCATATTGCATGAATTTATCCCTCTACATCATGTCATCTTGCTTAAGGCGTTACTCTTTTTTTATTAACTTAATACTCTAGATGCATGCTGGATAGCGGTCGATGAGTGGAGTAATAGTAGTAGATGCAGGCAGGAGTCGGTCTACTTGTCTCGGACGTGATGCCTATATACATGATCATACCTAGATACTCTCATAACTATGCTCAATTCTGTCAATTGCTGAACAGTAATTCGTTCACCCACCGTAAAATACTTATGCTCTCGAGAGAAGCCACTAGTGAAACCTATGGCCCCCCGGGTCTATCTTCATCATATTAATCTTCCAACACTTAGTTATTTCCTTTTGCTTTTTTTTACTTTGCATCTTTATCATAAAAATACCAAAAATATTATCCTATCATATCTATCAGATCTCACTCTCGTAAGTGACCGTGAAGGGATTCACAACCCCTTATCGCGTTGGTTGCGAGGATTTATTTGTTTTGTGTAGGTGCGAGGGACTCGCGCGTAGCCTCCTACTGGATTGATACCTTGGTTCTCAAAAACTGAGGGAAATACTTATGCTACTTTGCTGCATCACCCTTTCCTCTTCAAGGGAAAACCAACGCAGTGCTCAAGAGGTAGCAAGAAGAATTTCTGGCGCCGTTGCCGGGGAGGTCTACGCAAAAGTCAACATACCAAGTACCCATCACAATCCCTTATCTCCCGCATTACATTATTTGCCATTTGCCTCTCGTTTTCCTCTCCCCCACTTCACCCTTGCCGTTTTATTCGCCCTCTCTTTTTCGTTCGCCTCTTTTTTCGCTTGCTTTTTGTTTGCTCGTGTGTTGGATTGCTTGTTTGTCACGATGGCTCAAGATAATACGAAATTATGTGACTTCACCAATACCAACAATAATGATTTCCTTAGCACTCCGATTACTCCTCTTATCAATACTGAATCTTGTGAAATCAATGCTGCTTTGTTGAATCTTGTCATGAAAGATCAATTCGCCGGCCTTCCTAGTGAAGATGCCGCTACTCATCTAAATAGCTTCGTTGATTTGTGTGATATGCAAAAGAAGAAAGATGTTGATAATGATATTGTTAAATTGAAGCTATTTCCTTTTTCGCTTAGAGATCGTGCTAAAGCTTGGTTTTCTTCTTTGCCTAAAAATAGTATTGATTCATGGAATAAGTGCAAAGATGCTTTTATCTCTAAGTATTTTCGTCCCGCTAAGATCATCTCTCTTAGAAATGATACTATGAATTTTAAGCAACTTGATCATGAACATGTTGCACAAGCTTGGGAGAGGATGAAATTAATGATACGTAATTTTCCTACTCATGGTTTGAATTTGTGGATGATTATACAAAAAAATTATGCTGAATTGAATTTTGCTTCTAGAAATCTTTTAGATTCGGCCGCGGGAGGCACTTTTATGGAAATCACTTTAGGAGAAGCTACTAAACTCCTAGATAATATTATGGTTAATTATTCTCAATGGTACACTGAAAGATCTACTAATAAAAAAGTGCATGCGATAGAAGAAATTAATGTTTTGAGTGGAAAGATGGATGAACTTATGAAATTATTTGCTAGTAAGAGTATTTCTTCTGATCTTAATGATATGCCTTTGTCTACTTTGATTGAGAATAATAATGAATCTATGGATGTGAATTTTGTTGGTAGGAACAATTTTGGTAACAACGCGTATAGAGGGAACTTTAATCCTAGGCCTTATCCTAGCAATTCCTCTAATAATTATGGTAATTCCTACAACAACTCTTATGGAAATTTTAATAAGATGCCCTCTGAATTTGAGACTAGTGTTAAAGAGTTTATGAATTCGCAAAAGAATTTCAATGCTTTGCTTGAAGAGAGATTGCTTAAAATTGATGAATTGGCTAGGAATGTTGATAGAATTTCTCTTGATGTTGATTCTTTAAAACTTAGATCTATTCCTCCTAAGCATGATATCAATGAGTCCCTCAAAGCCATGAGAATTTCCATTGATGAGTGCAAAGAAAAAACCGCTAGGATGCGTGCTAAGAAAGATTGCTTTATGAAATTGTGTTCTTCAAATTTCTATGAAAATAAAGATGAAGATCTAAAAGTTATTGATGTGTCCCCTATTAAATCTTTGTTTTGCAATATGAATCTTGATAATGATGAGACTGAATATGATCCACCTTTACCTAGAAGGCGTTCCAAAAATTCGGAGTTTTTAGATCTTGATGCTAAAATTGATAAAAGTGGGATTGAAGAAATCAAAACCCTAGATGTTAATAAACACACTATTTTGGATTTCAAGGAATTTAATTATGATAATTGCTCTTTGATAGATTGTATTTCCTTGTTGCAATCCGTGCTAAATTCTCCTCATGCTTATAGTCAAAATAAAGCTTTTACCAAACATATCGTTGATGCCTTGATGCAATCTTATGAAGAAAAACTTGAGTTGGAAGTTTCTATCCCTAGAAAAATTTATGATGAGTGGGAACCTACTATTAAAATTAAGATTAAGGATCATGAGTTCTATGCTTTATGTGATTTGGGTGCTAGTGTTTCCACTATTCCCAAAACTTTGTGCGATTTGCTAGATTTCCGTGATTTTGATGATTGCTCTCTAAACTTGCACCTTGCGGATTCCACTATTAAGAAACCTATGGGAAGAATTAATGATGTTCTTATTGTTGCAAATAGGAACTATGTGCCCGTAGATTTTATTGTTCTCGATATAGATTGCAATCCTTCATGTCCTATTATTCTTGGTAGACCTTTCCTTAGAACGATTGTTGCAATTATTGATATGAAGGAAGGGAATATTAGATTCCAATTTCCATTAAATAAAGGCATGGAACACTTCCCTAGGAAGAAAATAAAATTACCATATGAATCTATCATGAGAGCCACTTATGGATTGCCTACCAAAGATGGCAATACCTAGATCTATCCTTGCTTTTATGCCTAGCTAGGGGCGTTAAACGATAGCGCTTGTTGGGAGGCAACCCAATTTTATTTTTAGTTTTTTGCTTTTTGCTTCTGTTTAGTAATAAATATTTGTTCTAGCCTCTGGTTAGATGTGTTTTTATGTTTTAATTAGTGTTTGTGCCAAGTTAAACCTATTGGATCTTCTTGGATGATAGTTATTTGAAACTGCTGTAATTTCCAGAAACTTTCTGTTCACGAAAATAATTGTTAAAAATCACCAGAACGTGATAAATAGTGATTCCAATTGCTGCTGATCAATAAACAAATTTTCTAGGTCGTCCTATTTTGGATGATTTTTTGGAGTTCCAGAAGTTTGCGTTAGTTACAGATTACTACAGACTGTTCTGTTTTTGACAGATTCTGTTTTTCGTGTGTTGTTTTCTTATTTTGATGAATCTATGGCTAGTAAAAGAGTTTATAAACCATAGATAAGTTGGAATACAGTAGGTTTAACACCAATATAAATAAAGAATGAGTTCATTACAGTACCTTGAAGTGGTCTTTTGTTTTCTTTCGCTAACGGAGCTCACGAGATTTTCTGTTGAGTTTTGTGTTGTGAAGTTTTCAAGTTTTGGGTGAAAGATTTTGATGGATTATGGAACAAGGAGTGGCAAGAGCCTAAGCTTGGGGATGCCCATGGCACCCCCAAGATAATCTAAGGACACCATAAATCCAAAGCTTGGGGATGCCCCGGAAGGCATCCCCTCTTTCGTCTACTTCCATCGGTAACTTTACTTGGAGCTATATTTTTATTCACCACATGATATGTGTTTTGCTTGGAGCGTCTTGTATGATTTGAGTATTTGCTTTTTAGTTTACCACAATCATCCTTGCTGTACACACCTTTTGAGAGAGCCATACATGATTTGGAATTTGTTAGAATACTCTATGTGCTTCGCTTATATCTTTTGAGTTATATAGTTTTGCTCCAGTACTTCACTTATATCTTTTAGAGCACGGTGGTGGATTTGTTTTATAGAAACTATTGGTCTCTAATGCTTCACTTAGATTATTTTGAGAGTCTTAAATATCATGGTAATTTGCTTAAATAATCCTAATATGCTTGGTATTCAAGATTAGTAAAAACTTTCTTATGAGTGTGTTGAATACTATGAAAAGTTTGATGCTTGATAATTGTTTTGAGATATAAAGATGGTGATATTAGAGTCATGCTAGTTGAGTAGTTGTGAATTTGAGAGATACTTGTGTTAAAGTTTGTGATTCCCATAGCATGCACGTATGGTGAACCGTTATGTGATGAAGTCGGAGCATAATTTATTTATTGATTGTCTTCCTTATGAGTGGCGGACGGGGACGAGCGATGGTCTTTTCCTACCAATCTATCCCCCTAGGAGCATGCGCGTAATACTTTGCTTTGATAACTTGTAGATTTTTGCAATAATTATATGAGTTCTTTATGACTAATGTTGAGTCCATGGATTATACGCACCCTTCTTCCTTCCACCATTACTAGTCTCTCTAATACCGCGCACTTTTCGCCGGTATCATACAACCACCATAAACCTTCCTCAAAACAGCCACCATACCTACCTATCATGGCATTTCCATAGCCATTCCGAGATATATTGCCATGCAACTTTCCACCGTTCCGTTTATTATGACACGCTCCATCATTGTCATATTGCTTTGCATGATCATGTAGTTGACATCGTATTTGTGGCAAAGCCACCGTTCATAATTCTTTCATACATGTCACTATTGATTCATTGCATATCCCGGTACACCGCCGGAGGCATTCATATAGAGTCATATTTTGTTCTAAGTATCGAGTTGTAATCGTTGAGTTGTAAGAAAATAAAAGTGTGATGATCTTCATTTTTATAGCATTGTCCCAAGTGAGGAAAAGGATGATGGAGACTATGATTCCCCCACAAGTCGGGATGAGACTCCGGACAAAAAATAATAATAATAAAAGAGGCCATAAAAAAAGGAGAAAGGCCCAAATAAAAAAATGAGAGAAAAAGAGAGAAGGGACAATGTTACTATCCTTTTACCACACTTGTGCTTCAAAGTAGCACCATGATCTTCATGATAGAGAGTCTCTCATTTTGTCACTTTCATATACTAGTGGGAACTTTTCATTATAGAACTTGGCTTGTATATTCCAATGATGGGCTTCCTCAAAATGCCCTAGGTCTTCGTGAGCAAGCGAGTTGGATGCACACCCACTTAGTTTCTTTTGTTGAGCTTTCATATACTTATAGCTCTAGTGCATCCGTTGCATGGCAATCCCTACTCACTCACATTGATACCTATTGATGGGCATCTCCATAGCCCGTTGATACGCCTAGTTGATGTGAGACTATCTTCTCCCTTTTTGTCTTCTCCACAACCACCATTCTATTCCACATATAGTGCTATGTCCATGGCTCACGCTCATGTATTGCGTGAAGATTGAAAAAGCTTGAGAATGTCAAAAGTATGAAACAATTGCTTGGCTTGTCATTGGGGTTGTGCATGATTTAAATACTTTGTGTGGTGAAGATAGAGCATAGCCAGACTATATGATTTTGTAGGGATAACTTTCTTTGGCCATGTTATTTTGAGAAGACATAATTGCTTTGTTAGTATGCTTGAAGTATTATTATTTTTATGTCAATATTAAACTTTTGTCTTGAATCTTTCGGATCTGAATGTTCATACCACAATTAAGAAGAATTACATTGAAATTATGCCAAGTAGCACTCCGCATCAAAAATTATGTTTTTATCATTTACCTACTCGAGGACGAGCAGGAATTAAGCTTGGGGAAGCTTGATACGTCTCCAACGTATCTATAATTTTTGATTGCCCCATGTTATATTATCTACTATTTTGGACATTATTGGGCTTTATTATTCACTTTTATATTATTTTTGGGACTAACCTATTAACCGGAGGCCCAGCCCAGAATTGCTGTTTTTTTGCCTATTTCAGAGTTCCGCAGAAAAGGAATATCAAACGGAGTCCAAACGGAATGAAACCTTCGGGAACGTGATTTTTAGGAAGAATATGATCCAGGAGACTTGGACCCTACGTCAAGAAACAAAAGAGGAGGCCACGAGGTAGGGGGCGCGCCTACCCCCCCCCCCAGGGCGCGCCCTCCACCGTCGTGGGCCCCCTGTTGCTCCACCGACGTACTCCTTCCTCCTATATATACCTACGTACCCCCAAACGATCAGATACGGAGCCAAAAACCTAATTCCACCGCCGCAACCTTCTGTACCCACGAGATCCCACCTTGGGGCCTATTCCGGAGCTCCGCCGGAGGGGGCATCGATCACGGAGGGCTTCTACATCATCACCATAGCCCCTCCGATGAAGTGTGAGTAGTTTACCTCAGACCTTCGGGTCCATAGTTAGTAGCTAGATGGCTTCTTCTCTCTTTTTGGATCTCAATACAATGTTCTCCCCCTCTCTCGTGGAGATCTATTCGATGTAATCTTCTTTCGCGGTGTGTTTGTTGAGACCGATGAATTGTGGGTTTATGATCAAGTTTATCTATGAACAATATTTGAATCTTCTCTGAATTCTTTTATGTATGATTGGTTATCTTTGCAAGTCTCTTCGAATTATCAGTTTGGTTTGGCCTACTAGATTGATATTTCTTGCAATGGGAGAAGTGCTTGGCTTTGGGTTCAATCTTGCTGTGTCCTTTCCCAGTGACAGTAGGGGCAGCAAGGCACGTATTGTATTGTTGCCATCGAGGATAACAAGATGGGGTTTTTATCATATTGCATGAATTTATCCCTCTACATCATGTCATTTTGCTTTAAGGCGTTACTCTTTTTTTATGAACTTAATACTCTAGATGCATGCTGGATAGCGGTCGATGAGTGGAGTAATAGTAGTAGATGCAGGCAGGAGTCGGTCTACTTGTCTCGGACGTGATGCCTATATACATGATCATACCTAGATACTCTCATAACTATGCTCAATTCTGTCAATTGCTGAACAGTAATTCGTTCACCCACCGTAAAATACTTATGCTCTCGAGAGAAGCCACTAGTGAAACCTATGGCCCCCGGGTCTATCTTCATCATATTAATCTTCCAACACTTAGTTATTTCCTTTGCTTTTTACTTTGCTTTTATTTTACTTTGCATCTTTATCATAAAAATACCAAAAATATTAGCCTCTCATATCTATCAGATCTCACTCTCGTAAGTGACCGTGAAGGGGTTGACAACCCCTTATCGCGTTGGTTGCGAGGATTTATTTGTTTTGTGTAGGTGCGAGGGACTCGCGCGTAGCCTCCTACTGGATTGATACCTTGGTTCTCAAAAACTGAGGGAAATACTTACGCTACTTTGCTGCATCACCCTTTCCTCTTCAAGGGAAAACCAACGCAGTGCTCAAGAGGTAGCAAGTATCGAGTTGTAATTCTTGAGTTGTAAGTAAATAAGAGTGTGATGATCATCATTATTAGAGCATTGTCTCATGTGAGGAAAGGATGATGGAAGCTATGATTCCCTCACAAGTTGGGCTGAGTCTCCGGACTTTACAAAAATAAAAGAGGCCAAAGAAGCCCACATAAAAAAAGAGGCCAAAGAACCCAAAATAAATAAATAAAATGAGAGAAAAGAGAGAAGGGACAATGTTACTATCCTTTTTCCACACTTGTGCTTCAAAGTAGCACCATGATCTTCACGATAGAGAGTCTCATATGTTGTCACTTTCATATACTGGTGGGAATTTTTCGTTTTATAACTTGGCTTGTATATTCCAATGATGGGCTTCCTCAAATTACCCTAGGTCTTCGTGAGCAAGCGAGTTGGATGCATGCCCACTTAGTTTCTTTTTGAGCTTTCATAAACTTATAGCTCTAGTGCATTCGTTGCATGGCAATCCCTACTCACCCGCATTGATATCTATTGATGGGCATCTCCATAGCCTATTGATACGCCTAGTTGATGTGAGACTATCTCCTTCTTTTTATCTTCTGCACAACCACCATATTCTATTCCACCTATAGTGCTATATCCATGGCTGTTGGGGAACGTAGTAATTTCAAAAAAAATCCAACACACACGCAAGATCATGTGATGCATAGCAACGAGAGGGGAGAGTGTCGTCTACGTACCCTCGTAGACCGTAAGCAGAAGCATTATGACAACGCGGTTGATGTAGTCGTACGTCTTCATGATCGACCGATCCTCAGTACCGAACGTACGGCACCTCCGCGTTCAGCACACGTTCAGCTCGGTGATGTCCCGCGAACTCACGATCCAGTAGAGATTCGGGAAAGAGCTTCGTCAGCACGACGGCATGGTGACGGCGTTGATGAAGTTACCAACGCAGGGCTTCGCCTAAGCACCGAGGTGGATTATGGTGGAGGGGGGCACCGCACACGGCTAAGAGAGATCAATGATCAACTTGTGTGTTCTGGGGTGCCCCCCTGCCCCCGTATATAAAGGAGCAAGGGGGAGGCCGGCCAGCCCTAGCAGGGCGCGCCAGGAGGAGGAGTCCTCCTCCTAGTGGGAGTAGGACTCCCCTTTCCTAGTCCCACTAGGAGGGGGAAGGAAGGAGTGGGAGAGGGGAAAGGCAAGGAGGGCGCCGCCGCCCCCCCCCCTTCCTTGTCCTATTCGGACTCAAGGGGAGGGGGCGTGCGGCCTGCCTTGGCCGGCCCCTCTCTCTCTCTCCACTAGGGCCCAACAAGGCCCATTAATCCTCGGGGGTTTCCGGTAACCCCTCCGGCACTCCAGTAAAATCCTGATTTCACCCGGAACCATTCCGATGTCCTAATATAGGCTTCCAATATATCGATCTTTACATCTCGACCATTTCGAGACTCCTTGTCATGTCCGTGATCATATCCGGGACTCCGAACTACCTTCGGTACAACAAAACACAAAAACTCATAATACCGATCGTCACAGAACTTTAAGCGTGCGGACCCTACAGGTTCGAGAACTATGTAGACATGACCGAGACACGTCTCCGGTCAATAAACAATAGCGGAACCTGATGCTCATATTGGTTCCTACATATTCTACGAAGATCTTTATCGGTCAAACCGCATAACAACATACGTTGTTCCCTTTGTCATCGGTATGTTACTTGCCCGAGATTCGATCGTCGGTATCTCAATACCTAGCTCAATCTCGTTACCGGCAAGTCTCTTTACTCGTTCCATAGTGCATCATCCCGTAACTAACTCACTAGTCACATTGCTTGCAAGGCTTATAGTGATGTGCATTACCGAGAGGGCCCAGAGATACCTCTCCGACAATCGGAGTGACGAATCCTATTCTCGATCTATGCCAACTCAACAAACACCATCGGAGACACCTGTAGAGCACCTTTATAATCACCTAGTTACGTTGTGACATTTGGTAGCACACAAAGTGTTCCTCCAGTATTCGGGAGTTGCATAATCTCATAGTCATAGGAACATGTATAAGTCATGGAGAAAGCAAAAGTAGTAAACTAAACGATCAAGTGCTAAGCTAACGAAATGGGTCAAGTCAATCACATCATTCTCCTAATGATGTGATCCCGTTAATCAAATGACAACTCATGTCTATGGCTAGGAAACTCAACCATCTTTGATCAACGAGCTAGTCAAGTAGAGGCATACTAGTGACACTATGTTTGTTTATCTATTCACACATGTATTATATTTCCGGTTAATACAATTCTAGCATGAATAATAAACATTTATCATGATATTAGGAAATAAATAATAACTTTATTATTGCCTCTAGGGCATATTTCCTTCGGTCTCCCACTTGCACTAGAGTCAATAATCTAGATTACACAGTAATGATTCTAACACCCATGGAGTCTTGGTGCTGATCATGTTTTGCTCGTCGAAGAGGCTTAGTCAACGGGTCTGCAACATTCAGATTCGTATGTATCTTGCAAATCTCTATGTCTCCCACCTGGACTTGATCCCGGATGGAATTGAAGCGTCTCTTGATGTGCTTGGTTCTCTTGTGAAATCTGGATTCCTTTGCCAAGGCAATTGCACCAGTATTGTCACAAAAGATTTTCATTGGACCCGATGCACTAGGTATGGCACCTAGATCGGATATGAACTCCTTCATCCAGACTCCTTCATTTGCTGCTTCCGAAGTAGCTATGTACTCCGCTTCACACGTACGTCCCGCCATGACGCTTTGTTTAGAACTGCACCAACTGACAGCTCCACCATTTAATATAAACATGTATCCGGTTTGCGATTTAGAATCGTCCGGATCAGTGTCAATGCTTGCATCGACGTAACCATTTACTACGAGCTCTTTGTCACCTCCATAAACGAGAAACATATCCTTAGTCCTTTTCAGGTATTTCAGGATGTTCTTGACCGTTGTCCGGTGATCCACTCCTGGATTACTTTGGTACCTCCCTGCTAAACTAATAGCAAGGCACACATCAGGTCTGATACATAGCATTGCATACATGATAGAGCCTATGGCTGAAGCATAGGGAACACTTTTCATTTTCTCTCTATCTTCTACAGTGGTCGGGCATTGAGTCTGATTCAACTTCACACCTTGTAACACAGGCAAGAACCCTTTCTTTGCTTGATCCATTTTGAACTTTTTCAAAACTTTATCAAGGTATGTGCTTTGTGAAAGTCCAATTAAGCGTCTTGATCTATCTCTATAGATCTTGATGCCCAATATATAAGCAGCTTCACCGAGGTCTTTCACTGAAAAACTCTTATTCAAGTATCCTTTTATGCTATCCAGAAATTCTATATCATTTCCAATCAACAATATGTCATCCACATATAATATTAGAAATGCTACAGAGCTCCCACTCACTTTCTTGTAAATACAGGCTTCTCCAAAAGTCTGTATAAAACCATATGCTTTGATCACACTATCAAAACGTTTATTCCAACTCCGAGAGGCTTGCACCAGTCCATAAATGGATCGCTGGAGCTTGCACACTTTGTTAGCACCCTTTGGATCGACAAAACCTTCTGGTTGCATCATATACAACTCTTCTTCCAGAAATCCATTCAGGAATGCAGTTTTGACATCCATTTGCCAAATTTCATAATCATAAAATGCGGCAATTGCTAACATGATTCAGACAGACTTAAGCATCGCTACGGGTGAGAAAGTCTCATCGTAGTCAACCCCTTGAACTTGTCGAAAACCCTTCGCAACAAGTCGAGCTTTGTAGACAGTAACATTACCGTCAGCATCAGTCTTCTTCTTGAAGATCCATTTATTCTCTATGGCTTGCCGATCATCGGGCAAGTCAACCAAAGTCCACACTTTGTTCTCATACATGGATCCCTTCTCAGATTTCATGGCTTCAAGCCATTTTGCGGAATCTGGGCTCACCATCGCTTCTTCATAGTTCGTAGGTTCGCCATGGTGTAGTAACATGACTTCCAGAACAGGATTACCGTACCACTCTGGTGTGGTTCTTACTCTGGTTGGCCTACGAGGTTCGGTAGTAACTTGATCTAAAGATTCATGATCAATATCATCAGCTTCCTCACTAATTGGTGTAGGTGTCACAGGAACCGGTTTCTGTGATGAACTACTTTCCAATAAGGGAGCAGGTACCGTTACCTCATCAAGTTCTACTTTCCTCCCACTCACTTCTTTCGAGAGAAACTCCTTCTCTAGAAAGGATTCATTCTTAGCAACAAATGTCTTGCCTTCGGATCTGTGATAGAAGGTGTACCCAATAGTTTCCTTTGGGTATCCTATGAAGACACATTTCTCCGATTTGGGTTCGAGCTTATCAGGTTGAAGCTTTTTCACATAAGCATCGCAGCCCCAAACTTTAAGAAACGACAACTTTGGTTTCTTGCCAACCACAGTTCATAAGGCGTCGTCTCAACGGATTTTGATGGTGCGCAATTTAACGTGAATGTAGCCGTCTCTAAAGCATAACCCCAAAAAGATAGCGGTAAATCAGTAAGAGACATCATAGATCGCACCATATCTAGTAAAGTACGATTACGACGTTCAGACACACCATTACGGTGTGGTGTTCCAGGTGGCGTGAGTTGCAAAACTATTCCGCATTGTTTCAAATGTAGACCAAACTCATAACTCAAATGTTCTCCTCCACGATCAGATCATAGAAACTTTATTTTCTTGTTACGATGATTTTCCACTTCACTCTGAAATTCTTTGAACTTTTCAAATGTTCCAGACTTATGTTTCATTAAGTAGATATACCCATATCTGCTCAAATCATCTGTGAAGGTGAGAAAATAACGATACCCGCCGCGAGCCTCAATATTGATTGGTCCACATACATCAGTATGTATGATTTCCAATAAATCTGTTGGTCGCTCCATTGTTCCGGAGAACGGCGTTTTTGTCATCTTGCCCATGAGGCATGGTTCGCAAGTACCAAGTGATTCATAATCAAGTGATTCCAGAAGTCCATCAGTATGGAGTTTCTTCATGCGCTTTACACCAATATGACCCAAATGGCAGTGCCACAAATAAGTTGCACTATCATTATCAACTCTGCATCTTTTGGCTTCAACATTATGAATATGTGTATTACTACTATCGAGATCCAATACAAATAGACCACTCATCAAGGGTGCATGACCATAAAAGATATTACTCATATAAATAGAACAACCATATTCTCAGATTTAAATGAATAACCATCTCGCATCAAACAAGATCCAGATATAATGTTCATGCTTAACGCTGGCACCAAATAACAATTATTCAGGTCTAAAACTAATCCCGGAGGTAGATGTAGAGGTAGCGTGCTGACGGCTATCACATCGACTTTGGAACCATTTCCCACGCGCATCGTCACCTCATCCTTAGCCAAACTTCACTCAATCCGTAGTCCCTGTTTCGAGTTGCAAATATTAGCAACAGAACCAGTATAAAATACCCAGGTGCTACTGTGAGCTTTAGTAAGGTACACATCAATAACATGTATATCACATATACCTTTGTTCACCTTGCCATCCTTCTTATCCGCCAAATGCTTGGGGCAGTTCCGCTTCTAGTGACCAGTCCCTTTGCAGTAGAAGCACTCAGTCTCAGGCCTAGGTCCAGACTTGGGCTTCTTCACTTGAGCAGCAACTTGCTTGCCGTTTTTCCTGAAGTTCCCCTTCTTCCCTTTACCCTTTTTCTTGAAACTGGTGGTCTTGTTGACCATCAACACTTGATGCTCCTTCTTGATTTCTACCTCCGCAGCTTTTAGCATCGCGAAGAGCTCGGGAATTGTCTTATCCATCCCTTGCATATTATAGCTCATCACGAAGCTCTTGTAGATTGGTGGCAGTGATTGAAGAATTCTATCAATGACACTATCATCCGGAAGATTAACTCCCAGTTGAATCAAGTGATTGCAGTACCCAAACATACTGAGTATATGTTCACTGACAGAACTATTCTCCTCCATCTTGCAGCTGTAGAACTTATTGGAGACTTCATATCTCTTAATCCGGGTATTTGCTTGAAATATTAACTTCAACTCCTGGAACATCTCATATTCTCCATGATGTTCAAAACGTCGTTGAAGTCCCGGTTCTAAGCCGTAAAGCATGGCACACTGAACTATCGAGTAGTCATCAACACGCGACTACCAGGCATTCACAATGTCTGCAGTTGCCGGCGCGGGTGGTACACCTAGCGGTGCTTCCAGGACGTAATTCTTCTATGCAGTAATGAAGATAATCCTCAAGTTACGGACCCAGTCCGTGTAACTACTACCATCATCTTTCAACTTTGCTTTCTCAAGGAACGCATTAAAATTCAACGGAACAACAACACGGGCCATCTATCTACAACAACATAGACAAGCAAAATACTATCAGGTACTAAGTTCATGATAAATTTAAGTTCAATTAATCATATTACTTAAGAACTCCCACTTAGATAGACATCCCTCTAATCCTCTAAGTGATCACGTGATCCAAATCAACTAAACCATGACCGATCATCACGTGAAATGGAGTAGTTTTCAATGGTGAACATCACTATGTTGATCATATCTACTATATGATTCACGCTCGACCTTTCGGTCTCAGTGTTCCGAGGCCATATCTGCATATGCTAGGCTCGTCAAGTTTAACCTGAGTATTCTGCGTGTGCAAAACTGGCTTGCACCCGTTGTATAAGAACGTTGAGCTTATCACACCCGATCATCACGTGGTGTCTCGGCACGACGAACTTTGGCAACGGTTCATACTCAGGGAGAACACTTGTACCTTGAAATTTTTAGTGAGAGATCATCTTATAATGCTACCGTCAATCAAAGTAGAATAAGATGCATAAAGGATAAACATCACATGCAATCAATATAAGTGATATGATATGGCCATCATCATCTTCTGCCTTTGATCTCCATCTCCAAAGCACCGTCATGATCACCATCGTCACCGGCGCGACACCTTGATCTCCATCGTAGCATCGTTGTCATCTCGCCAACTATTGCTTCTACGACTATTGCTACCGCTTAGTGATAAAGTAAAGCAATTACAAGGCGATTGCATTGCATACAATAAAGCGACAACCATATGGATCCTGCCAGTTGTCGATAAATCCATTAGAAAACATAATCATCTCTTACAATAAAATATGGCATCATGCCTTGACCATATCACATCACAACATGCCTTGCAAAAACAAGTTAGACGTCCTCTACTTTGTTGTTGCAAGTTTTACGTGGCTGCTACGGGCTGAGCAAGAACCGTTCTTACCTACGCATCAAAACCACAACGATATTTCGTCAAGTAAGTGATGTTTTAACCTTCAACAAGGACTGGGCGTAGTCACACTCGGTTCAACTAAAGTTGGAGAAACTGACACCCGCCGGCCACTTGTGTGCAAAGCACGTCGGTAGAACCAGTCTCGCGTAAGCGTACGCGTAATGTCGGTCTGGGCCGCTTCATCCAACAATACCGCCGAACTAAAGTATGACATGCTGGTAAGCAGTATGACTTGTATCGCCCACAACTCACTTGTGTTCTACTCGTGCATACAACATCTACGCATAAACCTGGCTCTGATACCACTGTTGGGGAACGTAGTAATTTCAAAAAAAATCCTACACACACGCAAGATCATGGTGATGCATAGCAACGAGAGGGGAGAGTGTCGTCTACGTACCCTCGTAGACCGTAAGCAGAAGCGTTATGACAACGCGGTTGATGTAGTCGTACGTCTTCACGATCGACCGATCCTCAGTACCGAACGTACGGCACCTCCGCGTTCTGCACACGTTCAGCTCGGTGATGTCCCGCGAACTCACGATCCAGTAGAGGTTCGGGGAAGAGCTTCGTCAGCATGACGGCGTGGTGACGGTGTTGATAAAGTTACCGACGCAGGGCTTCGCCTAAGCACCGCTACGATATGACTGAGGTGGATTATGGTGGGGGCACCGCACACGGCTAAGAGAGATCAATGATCAACTTGTGTGTTCTAGGGTGCCCCCGTATACAAAGGAGCAAGGGGGGAGGCCGGCCGGCCCTAGTAGGGCGCGCCAGGAGGAGGAGTCCTCCTCCTAGTGGGAGTAGGACTCCCCTTTCCAAGTCCCACTAGGAGGGGAAGGAAGGAGTGGGAGAGGGGAAAGGCAAGGGGGCGCCGCCCCCCTTCCTTGTCCTATTCGGACTAAAGGGGAGGGGGCGCGCGGCCTGCCTTCGCCGGCCCGTCTCTCCACTAGGGCCCAACAAGGCCCATTAATCTCTGGGGGGTTCCGGTAACCCCTCCGGCACTTCGGTAAAATTCCGATTTCACCCGGAACCATTCCGATGTCTAAATATAGGCTTCCAATATATCGATCTTTACGTCTCGACCATTTCGAGACTCCTCGTCATGTCCGTGATCATATCCGGGACTCCAAACTACCTTCGGTACATCAAAACACAAAAACTCATAATACCGATCGTCATAAAACTTTAAGCGTGCGGACCCTACGGGTTCGAGAACTATGTACACATGACTGAGACACGTCTCCGGTCAATAACCAATAGCGGAACCTAGATGCTCATATTGGTTCCTACATATTCTATGAAGATCTTTATCGGTCAAACCGCATAACAGCATACGTTGTTCCCTTTGTCATCGGTATGTTACTTGCCCGAGATTCGATCGTCGGTATCTCAATACCTAGCTCAATCTCGTTACCGGAAAGTCTCTTTACTCGTTCCGTAGTGCATCATCCCGTAACTAACTCATTAGTCACATTGCTTGCAACGCTTATAGTGATGTGCATTACCGAGAGGGCCCAGAGATACCTCTCCGACAATCGGAGTGACAAATCCTATTCTCGATCTATGCCAACTCAACGAACACCATCGGAGACACCTGTAGAGCACCTTTATAATCACCCAATTACGTTGTGATGTTTGGTAGCACACAAAGTGTTCCTCCGGTATTCGGGAGTTGCATAATCTCATAGTCATAGGAACATGCATAAGTCATGGAGAAAGCAATAGTATTAAACTAAACGATCAAGTGCTAAGCAAACGAAATGGGTCAAGTCAATCACATCATTCTCCTAACGATGTGATCCCATTAATCAAATGACAACTCATGTCTATGGCTAGGAAACTCAACCATCTTTGATCGACGAGCTAGTCAAGTAGAGGCATACTAGTGACACTATGTTTGTTTATGTATTCACACATGTATTATATTTCTGGTTAATACAATTCTAGCATGAATAATAAACATTTATCATGATATGAGGAAATAAATAATAACTTTATTATTGCCTCTAGGGCATATTTCCTTCAATGGCTCACGCTCATATATTGCGTGAAAGTTGAAAAAGGTTTGAGAACATCAAAAGTATGAAACAATTGCTTGGCTTGTCATCAGGGTTGTGCATGATTTAATATTTTGTGTTATGAAGATGGAGCATAGCCAGACTATATGATTTTGTAGGGATAACTTTCTTTGGCCACGTTATTTTGAGAAGACACGATTGTTTTATTCGCATTCTTGAAGTATTATTATTTTTATGTCAATATTAAACTTTTGTTTTTAATCTTATGGATTTGAACATTCGTGCCACAATAAATAAAATTACATGGATAAATATGTTAGGTAGCATTCCACATCAAAAATTTTGTTTTTATCATTTACCTACTCGAGGACAAGTAGGAATTAAGCTTGGGGATGCTTGATACGTCTCCAACGTATCTATAATTTTTTATTGTTCCATGTTATTATATTATCTGTTTTGGATGTTTTATATGCATTAATATGCTATTTTATATTAATTTTGGGACAAACTAATTAACCTAGAGCCCAGTGCCAGTTTTTGTTTTTTTCCTTGTTTTTGAGTTTTACAGGAAAGGAATATCAAACGGAGTCCAAACGGAATGAAACTTTACGATGATTTTTCTTGGACTAGAAGACATCCACGGGACTTGGAGTCCAAGTCAGAAGAGTCTCGAGGGCTCCACAAGCCCTCAGGGCGCGCCCCTGGCTTGTGGGCCCCCCGGGAGTCCACCGACCTCCCTCTGAGTTCTAGAAATCCCCAAATATTCCCAAACGACCAGAAGCGTCCACCAAAATACTTTTCCATCACCGTAACCTTCCATACCCATGAGATCCCATCTTGGGGCCTTTTCCAGCATCCTGCCGGAGGGGGATTCGATCATGGAGGGCATCTACATCAACTCTATTGCCCTTCCGACGAAGCGTGAGTAGTTTACCACAGACCTACGGGTCCATAGCTAGTAGCTAGATGGATTCTTCTCTCTCTTTGATTCTCAATACCATGTTCTCCTCGATGTTCTTGGAGATCTACCCGATGTAATCTTCTTTTGCGGTGTGTTTGTCGAGATCCGATGAATTGTGGATTTATGAATATTATTTGAATCTTCTCTGAATTCTTATATGCATGATTTGATATCTTTGTATTTATCTTCAAATTATTGGTTTGGTTTGGCCAACTAGATTGGTTTTTTCTTGCAATGGGAGAGGTGCTTAGTTTTGGGTTCAGTCTTGCGTGATTTCACCCAGTGACAAAGTAGGGGTAGCGAGACACGTATTGCATGGTTGCCATCGATGATAAAAAAGATGGGGTTTTCATCATATTGCTTGAGTTTATCCCTCTACATCATGTCATCTTACTTAAGGCGTTACTCCGTTCTTTATGAACTTAATACTCTAGATGCATGCTGGATAGCGGTCGATGTGTGAAGTAATAGTAGTAGATGCAGGCAGGAGTCGGTCTACTTGACACAGATGTGATGCCTATATTCATAAGCATTGCCTTGGATATCGTCATAACTTTGCGCTTTTATATCAATTGCTTGACAGTAATTTTTCACCCACTCTATTACTTGCCTTCAAGGGAGAAGTCTCTAGTGAAACCTATGCCCCCGGGTCTATTTTCCTTATTATATTTTCAGATCTATATACCAAAAATACCTTGTTGCAATTTATTTACTTTTATTTTGTTTTATGTTTTAGTAATCTTTTATATCTATCTCTATCAGATCTCACCTTTGCAAGTGACCGTGAAGGGATTGACAACCCCTTTATCGCGTTGGGTGCAATTGTTTGATTGTTTGTGTAGGTGCATATACTGGGGACTTGCGTGTTTCTCCTACTGGATTGATACATTGGTTCTTAATTAAGGAAAATACTTATCTCTACTTTGCTGCATCACCCTTTCCTCTTCAAGGGAAAAACCAACGCAAGCTCAAGAAGTAGCATTACCTCCCTCGGAGGGCCCTGAACCTGGTATGTCTTGTGTCTCCGCTCGCTCGTGCCCAATCTCGTTTCCAGAACCCACCGGCGTCCTTTGGTCCCAACCACACTTAATAAACCTACCCATGGCATGTGTCGTGAGAACACCACGGCAGTTGGCGCCCACCATGGTGTTGGTGTTGGTAATCGTAGCATAATTTAAAAAAATTCCTACGCTCACCAAGATGCATCTATGGAGTCTACTAGCAACGAGGGGAAAGGAGTGCATCTACATACCCTTGTAGATCGCGAGCGGAAGCGTTCCAATGAACGTGGATGACGGAGTCATACTCGCCGTGATCCAAATCACCGATGACCGAGTGCCGAACGGACGGCACCTCCGCGTTCAACACACGTATGGTGCAGCGACGTCTCCTCCTTCTTGATCCAGCAAGGGGGAAGGAGAGGTTGATGGAGATCCAGCAGCACGACGGCGTGGTGGTGGATGTAGCGGGTCTCCGGCAGGGCTTCGCCGAGCTTCTGCGAGAGAGAGAGAGGTGTTGCAGGGGAGGAGGGAGGCGCCCAAGGCTGTAGGTTGCTGCCCTCCCTCCCCCCCCTTTATATAGGCCCCTGGGGGGGTGCGCCAGCCCTGGGAGATGGGATCTCCAAGGGGGGGGCGGCGGCCAAGGGGGGAAGGGGTTGCCTTGCCCCCCAAGGCAAGGGGAAAGCTCCCCCCCCTAGGGTTCCCAACCCTAGGCGCATGGGGGGAGGCCCAAGGGGGGCGCCCCAGCCCACTAAGGGCTGGTTCCCTTCCACTTTCAGCCCACGGGGCCCTCCGGGACAGGTGGTCCCACCCGGTGGACCCCCGGGACCCTTCCGGTGGTCCCGGTACAATACCTGTAACCCCCGAAACTTTCCCGGTGGCCGAAACTGGACTTCCTATATATAATTCTTCACCTCCGGACTATTCCGGAACCTCTCGTGACGTCCGGGATCTCATCCGGGACTCCGAACAACTTTCGGGTTTCCGCATACATATATCTCTACAACCCTAGCGTCACCGGACCTTAAGTGTGTAGACCCTACGGGTTCGGGAGACATGCAGACATGACCGAGACGCCTCTCCGGTCAATAACCAACAGCGGGATCTGGATACCCATGTTGGCTCCCACATGTTCCACGATGATCTCATCAGATGAACCACGGTGTCGAGGATTCAATCAATCCGTATGCAATTCCCTTTGTCAATCGGTATGTTACTTGCCCGAGATTCGATCGTCGGTATCCCAATACCTTGTTCAATCTCGTTACCGGCAAGTCTCTTTACTCGTACCGCAATGCATGATCCCGTGACTAACGCCTTAGTCACATTGAGCTCATTATGATGATGCATTACCGAGTGGGCCCAGAGATACCTCTCCGTCACACGGAGTGACAAATCCCAGTGTCGATCCGTGCCAACCCAACAGACACTTTCGGAGATACCCGTAATGCACCTTTATAGTCACCCAGTTACGTTGTGACGTTTGGCACACCCAAAGCACTCCTACGGTATCCGGGAGTTGCACGATCTCATGGTCTAAGGAAAAGATACTTGACATTGGAAAAGCTCTAGCAAACGAAACTACACGATCTTTTATGCTATGCTTAGGATTGGGTCTTGTCCATCACATCATTCTCCTAATGATGTGATCCCGTTATCAATGACATCCAATGTCCATAGTCAGGAAACCATGACTATCTGTTGATCAACGAGCTAGTCAACTAGAGGCTTACTAGGGACAGGTTGTGGTCTATGTATTCACACATGTATTACGATTTCCGGACAATACAATTATACATGAATAATAGACAATTACCATGAACAAAGAAATATAATAATAACCATTTATTATTGCCTCTAGGGCATATTTCCAACAGTCTCCCACTTGCACTAGAGTCAATAATCTAGTTACATTGTGATGATTCGAACACCCATTGCGTCCTGGTGTTGATCATGTTTTGCCCTAGGGAGAGGTTTAGTCAACGGATCTGCTACATTCAGGTCCGTATGTACTTTACAAATATCTATGTCTCCATTTTGAACACTTTCACGAATGGAGTTGAAGCGACGCTTGATATGCCTGGTCTTCCTGTGAAACCTGGGCTCCTTCGCAAGGGCAATAGCTCCAGTGTTGTCATAGAAGAGAGTCATTGGGCCCGACGCATTGGGAATCACCCCTAGGTCGGTAATGAACTCCTTCATCCAGACTGCTTCCTGTGTTGCCTCCGAGGCTGCCGTGTACTCCGCTTCACATGTAGATCCCGCCACGACGCTTTGCTTGCAACTGCACCAGCTTACTGCTCCTCCATTCAAAATATACACGTATCCGGTCTGTGACTTCGAGTCATCCAGATCTGTGTCAAAGCTAGCGTCGACGTAACCCTTTACGACGAGCTCTTCGTCACCTCCATAAACGAGAAACATATCCTTAGTCCTCTTCAGGTACTTCGGGATATTCTTGACTGCTGTCCGGTGTTCCTTGCCGGGATTACTTTGGTACCTTCCTACCAAACTTACGGCAAGGTTTACATCAGGTTTGGTACACAGCATGGCATACATAATAGACCCTATGGCCGAGGCATAGGGGATGACACTCATCTCTTCTATATCTTCTGCCGTGGTCGGGCATTGAGCCGTGCTCAATTGCACACCTTGCAATACAGGCAAGAACCCCTTCTTGGACTGATCCATACTGAAATTCTTCAATATCTTGTCAAGGTATGTACTCTGTGAAAGACCAATGAGGCGTCTTGATCTATCTCTATAGATCTTGATGCCTAATATATAAGCAGCTTCTCCAAGGTCCTTCATTGAAAAACACTTATTCAAATAGGCCTTAATACTTTCCAAGAATTCTATATCATTTCCCATCAATAGTATGTCATCCACATATAATATGAGAAATGCTACGGAGCTCCCACTCACTTTCTTGTAAACACAGGCTTCTCCATAAGTCTGTGTAAACCCAAACGCTTTGATCATCTCATCAAAGCGAATGTTCCAACTCTGAGATGCTTGCACCAGCCCATAGATTGAGCGCTGGAGCTTGCATACTTTGTTAGCATTCTTAGGATCGACAAAACCTTCCGGCTGCATCATATACAACTCTTCCTTAAGGAAGCCGTTAAGGAATGCCGTTTTGACGTCCATCTGCCATATCTCATAATCATAGTATGCGGCAATTGCAAACATGATTCGGACGGACTTCAGCTTCGCTACGGGTGAGAAAGTCTCATCGTAGTCAACCCCTTGAACTTGTCGATAACCCTTAGCGACAAGTCGAGCTTTGTAGATGGTCACATTACCATCCGCGTCCGTCTTCTTCTTAAAGATCCATTTGTTTTCTATGGCTCGCCGATCATCGGGCAAGTCAGTCAAAGTCCATACTTCGTTTTCATACATGGATCCTATCTTGGATTTCATGGCTTCTAGCCATTTGTCAAAATCCGGGCCCGCCATCGCTTCTTCATAGTTCGAAGGTTCACCGTTGTCTAACAACATGATTTCCAGGATAGGGTTACCGTACCACTCTGGTGCGGAACGTGTCCTTGTGGACCTACGAAGTTCAGTAACTTGATTTGAAGCTTCATGATCATCATCATTAACTTCCTCCCCAGTCGGTGTAGGCACCACAGGAACATTTTCCCGCGCTGCGCTACTTTCCGGTTCGGAAGGGGTGACTATCACCTCATCAAGTTCCACTTTCCTCCCACTCAATTCTTTCGAGAGAAACTCCTTCTCCAGAAAGGACCCGTTCTTGGCAACGAAGACCTTGCCTTCGGATCTGAGGTAGAAGGTATACCCAATAGTTTCCTTAGGGTATCCTATGAAGACGCATTTCTCCGACTTGGGTTCGAGCTTTTCAGGTTGAAGTTTCTTGACATAAGCATCGCATCCCCAAACTTTTAGAAACGACAGCTTAGGTTTCTTCCCAAACCATAATTCATATGGTGTCGTCTCAACGGATTTCGACGGAGCCCTATTTAAAGTGAATGCGGCAGTCTCTAAAGCATAACCCCAAAATGAGAGCAGTAAATCGGTAAGAGACATCATAGATCGCACCATATCCAATAGAGTGCGATCACGACGTTCGGACACACCATTTCTCTGAGGTGTTCCAGGCGGCGTGAGTTGTGAAACTATTCCACATTTCCTTAAGTGTGCACCAAACTCGTGACTTAAATATTCTCCACCACGATCTGATCATAGGAATTTTATTCTCCTGTCACGTTGATTCTCAACCTCACTCTGAAATTCTTTGAACTTTTCAAAGGTTTCAGACTTGTGTTTCATCAGGTAGACATATCCATATCTACTTAAATCATCAGTGAGAGTGAGAACATAACGATATCCTCCGCGAGCCTCAGCACTCATTGGACCACACACATCGGTATGTATGATTTCCAATAAGTTGGTTGCTCGCTCCATTGTTCCGGAGAACAGAGTCTTGGTCATCTTACCCATGAGGCATGGTTCGCACGTGTCAAATGATTCGTAATCAAGAGACTCCAAAAGTCCATCTGCATGGAGCTTCTTCATGCGCTTGACACCAATGTGACCAAGGAGGCAGTGCCACAAGTATGAGGGACTATCGTTATCAACTTTACATCTTATGGTATTCACACTATGAACATGTGTAACATCACGTTCAAGATTCATCAAAAATAAACCATTGACCAGCGGGGCATGACCATAAAACATATCTCTCAAATAAATAGAACAACCATTATTCTCGGATTTAAATGAGTAGCCATCTCGAATTAAACGAGATCCAGACACAATGTTCATGCTCAAAGCTGGCACTAAATAACAATTATTGAGGTTTAAAACTAATCCCGTGGGTAGATGCAGAGGTAGCATGCCGACGGCGATCACATCGACCTTGGAACCATTCCCGACGCGCATCGTCACCTTGTCCTTTGCCAGTCTCCGTTTATTCCGTAGTTCCTGCTTTGAGTTACAAATATGAGCAACCGCACCGGTATCAAATACCCAGGAGCTACTACGAGTACTGGTAAGGTACACATCAATTACTTGTATATCACATATACCTTGGGTGCTGTCGGCCTTCTTCTTGTCCGCTAAATATTTGGGGCAGTTCCGCTTCCAGTGACCACTTCCCTTGCAATAAAAGCACTCAGTCCCGGGCTTGGATCCATTCTTTGACTTCTTCCCAGTAACTGGTTTACCGGGCGCGGCAACTCCCTTGTCGTCCTTCTTGAAGTTCTTCTTACCCTTGCCCTTCTTGAACTTGGTGGTTTTATTCACCATCAACACTTGATGTTCTTTTCTGATCTCCCCTTCCGCTGATTTCAGCATTGAATATACCTCGGGAATGGTCTTTTCCATCCCCTGCATATTGTAGTTCATCACAAAGCTCTTGTAGCTTGGTGGAAGCGACTGGAGGATTCTGTCAATGACCGCGTCATCCGGGAGATTAACTCCCAGCTGAGACAAGCGGTTGTGCAACCCAGACATTCTGAGTATGTGCTCACTAACAGAACTGTTCTCCTCCATTTTACAGCTGAAGAACTTGTCGGAGACATCATATCTCTCGACCCGGGCATGAGCTTGAAAAACCAGTTTCAGCTCCTCGAACATATCATATGCTCCATGTTTCTCAAAACGCTTTTGGAGACCCGGTTCTAAGCTGTAAAGCATGCCGCACTGAACGAGGGAGTAATCATCAGCACGTGATTGCCAAGCGTTCATAACGTCTTGGTTCTGTGGGATTGGTGCATCACCTAGCGGTGCTTCTAAGACATAATATTTCTTGGCTACTATGAGGATGAGCCTCAGGTTCCGGACCCAGTCCGTATAGTTGCTGCCATCATCTTTCAGCTTGGTTTTCTCTAGGAACGCGTTGAAATTGAGGACAACGTTGGCCATTTGATCTACAAGACATAGTGTAAAGATTTTAGACTAAGTTCATGATAATTGAGTTCATCTAATCAAATTATTTAATGAAATCCCACTCAGATAGACATCCCTCTCGTCATCTAAGTGAAACATGATCCGAGCTTAACTAGGCCGTGTCCGATCATCACGTGAGACGGAATAGTCAAGATCGGTGAACATCTCCATGTTGATCGTATCTTCTATACGACTCATGCTCGACCTTTCGGTCCTCCGTGTTCCGAGGCCATGTCTGTACATGCTAGGCTCGCCAAGTCAACTTAAGTGTATTGCGTGTGTTCCGAGGCCATGTCTGTACATTCTAGGCTCGTCAACACCCGTTGTATTCGAACGTTAGAATCTATCACACCCGATCATCACGTGGTGCTTCGAAACAACGAACCTTTGCAACGGTGCACAGTTAGGGTGAACACTTTCTTGAAATTATTATAAGGGATCATCCTACTTGCTACCGTCGTTCTAAGCAAATAAGATGCAAAAACATGATAAACATCACATGCAATCAAATAGTGACATGATATGGCCAATATCATTATGCTCCTTTGATCTCCATCTTCGGGGCACCATGATCATCTTTGTCACCGGCATGACACCATGATCTCCATCATCATGATCTCCATCATTGTGTCTTCATGAAGTCGTCACGCCAACGATTACTTCTACTTCTATGGCTAACGCGTTTAGCAACAAAGTAAAGTAATTTACATGGTGTTATTCAATGACACGCAGGTCATGCAAAATAATAAAGACAACTCCTATGGCTCCTGCCGGTTGTCATAGTCATCGACATGCAAGTCGTGATTCCTATTACAAGAATATGATCAATCTCATACATCACATATATCATTCATCACATCTTCTGGCCATATCACATCACATAGCACTTGCTGCAAAAACAAGTTAGACGTCCTCTAATTGTTGTTGCAAGTTTTTACGTGGTTTGTAGGTTTCTAGCAAGAACGTTTTCTTACCTACGTATGACCACAACATGATTTGCCAATTTCTATTTACCCTTCATAAGGACCCTTTTCATCGAATCCGTTCCAACTAAAGTAGGAGAGACAGACACCCGCTAGCCACCTTATGCAACTAGTGCATGTCAGTCGGTGGAACCTGTCTCACGTAAGTGTACGTGTAAGGTCGGTCCGGGCCGCTTCATCCTACAATGCCGCCGAAACAAGAAAAGACTAGTAGCGGCAAGAAGAATTGGCAAACTCAACGCCCACAACTGCTTTGTGTTCTACTCGTGCATAGTAACTACGCATAGGCCTGGCTCATGATGCCACTGTTGGGAATCGTAGCATAATTTAAAAACTTTCCTACGCTCACCAAGATGCATCTATGGAGTCTACTAGCAACGAGGGGAAAGGAGTGCATCTACATACCCTTCTAGATCGCGAGCGGAAGCGTTCCAATGAACGTGGATGACGGAGTCGTACTCGTCGTGATCCAAATCACCGATGACCGAGTGCCGAACGGACGGCACCTCCGCATTCAACACACGTATGGTGCAGCGACGTCTCCTCCTTCTTGATCCAGCAAGGGGGAAGGAGAGGTTGATGGAGATCCAGCAGCACGACGGCGTGGTGGTGGATGTAGCGGGTCTCCGGCAGGGCTTCGCCGAACTTCTGCGAGAGAGAGAGAGGTGTTGCAGGGGAGGAGGGAGGCGCCCAAGGCTGTAGGTTGCTGCCCTCCCTCCCCCCCCCTTTATATAGGCCCCTAGGGGGGTGCGCCAGCCCTGGGAGATGGGATCTCCAAGGGGGGGGCGGCGGCCAAGGGGGGAAGGGGTTGCCTTGCCCCCCAAGGCAAGGGGAAAGCTCCCCCCCCCCTAGGGTTCCCAACCCTAGGCGCATGGGGGGAGGCCCAAGGGGGGCGCCCCAGCCCACTAAGGGCTGGTTCCCTTCCACTTTCAGCCCACGGGGCCCTCCGGGACAGGTGGCCCCACCCGGTGGACCCCCGGGACCCTTCCGGTGGTCCCGGTACAATACCGGTAACCCCCGAAACTTTCCCGGTGGCCGAAACTGGACTTCCTATATATAATTCTTCACCTCCGGACCATTCCGGAACCTCTCGTGACGTCCGGGATCTCATCCGGGACTCCGAACAACTTTCGGGTTTCCGCATACATATATCTCTACAACCCTAGCGTCACCGGACCTTAAGTGTGTAGACCCTACGGGTTCGGGAGACATGCAGACATGACCGAGATGCCTCTCCGGTCAATAACCAACAGCGGGATCTGGATACCCATGTTGGCTCCCACATGTTCCACGATGATATCATCGGGTGAACCACGGTGTCGAGGATTCAATCAATCCGTATGCAATTCCCTTTGTCAATCGGTATGTTACTTGCCCGAGATTCGATCGTCGGTATCCCAATACCTTGTTCAATCTCGTTACCGGAAAGTCTCTTTACTCGTACCGCAATGCATGATCCCGTGACTAACGCCTTAGTCACATTGAGCTCATTATGATGATGCATTACCGAGTGGGCCCAGAGATACCTCTCCGTTTACACGGAGTGACAAATCCCAGTCTCGATCCGTGCCAACCCAACAGACACTTTCGGAGATACCCGTAATGCACCTTTATAGTCACCCAGTTACGTTGTGACGTTTGGCACACCCAAAGCACTCCTACGGTATCCGGGAGTTGCACGATCTCATGGTCCAAGGAAAAGATACTTGACATTGGAAAAGCTCTAGCAAACGAAACTACACGATCTTTTATGCTATGCTTAGGATTGGGTCTTGTCCATCACATCATTCTCCTAATGATGTGATCCCGTTATCAATGACATCCTATGTCCATAGTCAGGAAACCATGACTATCTGTTGATCAACGAGCTAGTCAACTAGAGGCTTACTAGGGACAGGTTGTGGTCTATGTATTCACACATGTATTACGATTTCCGGACAATACAATTATAGCATGAATAAAAGACTATTATCATGAACACAGAAATATAATAATAACCATTTATTATTGCCTCTAGGGCATATTTCCAACATTTCGGTCCTCCGTGTTCCGAGGCCATGTCTGTACATGCTAGGCTCGTCAAGTCAACCTAAGTGTATTGCGTGTGTTCCGAGGCCATGTCTGTACATGCTAGGCTCGTCAACACCCGTTGTATTCGAACGTTAGAATCTATCACACCCGATCATCACGTGGTGCTTCGAAACAACGAACCTTCGCAACGGTGCACAGTTAGGGTGAACACTTTCTTGAAATTATTATAAGGGATCATCTTACTTACTACCGTCGTTCTAAGCAAATAAGATGCAAAAACATGATAAACATCACATGCAATCAAATAGTGACATGATATGGCCAATATCATCATGCTCCTTTGATCTCCATCTTCGGGGCACCATGATCATCTTCGTCACCGGCATGACACCATGATCTCCATCATCATGATCTCCATCATTGTGTCTTCATGAAGTCGTCACGCCAACGATTACTTTTACTTCTATGGCTAACGCGTTTAGCAACAAAGTAAAGTAATTTACATGGCGTTATTCAATGACACGCAGGTCATACAAAATAATAAAGACAACTCCTATGGCTCCTGCCGGTTGTCATACTCATCGACATGCAAGTCGTGATTCCTATTACAAGAATATGATCAATCTCATACATCACATATATCATTCATCACATCTTCTGGCCATATCACATCACATAGCACTTGCTGCAAAAACAAGTTAGACGTCCTCTAATTGTTGTTGCAAGTTTTTACGTGGTTTGTAGGTTTCTAGCAAGAACGTTTTCTTACCTACGTATGACCACAATGTGATTTGCCAATTTCTATTTACCCTTCATAAGGACCCTTTTCATCGAATCCGTTCCGACTAAAGTAGGAGAGACAGACACCCGCTAGCCACCTTATGCAACTAGTGCATGTCAGTCGGTGGAACCTGTCTCACGTAAGCGTACGTGTAAGGTCGGTCCGGGCCGCTTCATCCTACAATGCCGCCGAAACAAGAAACGACTAGTAGCGGCAAGAAGAATTGGCAACATCAACGCCCACAACTTCTTTGTGTTCTACTCGTGCATAGTAACTACGCATAGGCCTGGCTCATGATGCCACTGTTGGGAATCGTAGCATAATTTTAAAATTTTCCTACGCTCACCAAGATGCATCTATGGAGTCTACTAGCAACGAGGGGAAAGGAGTGGATCTACATACCCTTGTAGATCGCGAGCGGAAGCGTTCCAATGAACGTGGATGACGGAGTCGTACTCGCCGTGATCCAAATCACCGATGACCGAGTGCCGAACGGACGGCACCTCCGCGTTCAACACACGTACGGTGCAGCGACGTCTCCTCCTTTCTTGATCCAGCAAGGGGGGAGGAGAGGTTGATGGAGATCCAACAGCACGACGGCGTGGTGGTGGATGTAGCGGCTCTCCGGCAAGGCTTCGCCGAGCTTCTGCGCGCGAGAGAGAGGTGTTGCAGGGGAGGAGGGAGGCGCCAAAGGCTGTAGTGTGCTGCCCTCCCTCCCCCCCCTTTATATAGGCCCCCAAGGGGGGGTGCGCAGCCCTTGGAGATGGGATCTCCAAGGGGGGGCGGCGGCCAAGGGGGAAGGGGTTGCCTTGCCCCCCAAGGCAAGGGGAAACTCCCCCCCCTAGGGTTCCGCCCCAGCCCATTAGGGGCTGGTTCCCCTCCACTTTCAGCCCACGGGGCCCTCCGGGACAGGTGGCCCCACCCGGTGGACCCCCGGGACCCTTCCGGTGGTCCCGGTACAATACCGATAACCCCCGAAACTTTCCCGGTGGCCAAAACTGGACTTCCTATATATAATTCTTCACCTCCGGACCATTCCGGAACCTCTCGTGACGTCCGGGATCTCATCCGGGACTCCGAACAACTTTCGGGTTTCCGCATACATATATCTCTACAACCCTAGCGTCACCGGACCTTAAGTGTGTAGACCCTACGGGTTCGGGAGACATGCAGACATGACCGAGACGCCTCTCCGGTCAATAACCAACAGCGGGATCTGGATACCCATGTTGGCTCCCACATGTTCCACGATGATATCATCGGATGAACCACGGTGTCGAGGATTCAATCAATCCGTATGCAATTCCCTTTGTCAATCGGTATGTTACTTGCCTGAGATTCGATCGTCGGTATCCCAATACCTTGTTCAATCTCGTTACCGGCAAGTCTCTTTACTCGTACCGCAATGCATGATCCCGTGACTAACGCCTTAGTCACATTGAGCTCATTATGATGATGCATTACCGAGTGGGCCCAGAGATACCTCTCCGTCACACGGAGTGACAAATCCCAGTCTCGATCCGTGCCAACCCAACAGACACTTTCGGAGATACCTGTAATGCACCTTTATAGTCACCCAGTTACGTTGTGACGTTTGGCACACCCAAAGCACTCCTACGGTATCCGGGAGTTGCACGATCTCATGGTCTAAGGAAAAGATACTTGACATTGGAAAAGCTCTAGCAAACGAAACTACACGATCTTTTATGCTATGCTTAGGATTGGGTCTTGTCCATCACATCATTCTCCTAATGATGTGATCCCGTTATCAATGACATCCAATGTCCATAGTCAGGAAACCATGACTATCTGTTGATCAACGAGCTAGTCAACTAGAGGCTTACTAGGGACAGGTTGTGGTCTATGTATTCACACATGTATTACGATTTCCGGACAATACAATTATAGCATGAATAATAGATAATTACCTTGAACAAAGAAATATAATAATAACCATTTATTATTGCCTCTAGGGCATATTTCCAACAGTTGGCCGTGGCGTCGGCTAAAGTCATGTTCCGGATGAGACCCTTCACTCCCTCAGGCGAGCGCATCGCGCACGGCCTGATCAGCCTGCCCGCTGCACCTGACTCCATCCGCAGCGGCGCGGGGACTGGTGCGGACGTCGCCTGCCTGGCAGGCGACTCCTTCGTCCTCTTCGGTGAGCTGTGTGTCTTTCTCGCGCTCGTCCCCGACGAGAACCCTGACAGGGTCCTCACCTTCTCCAACCCGCCCTGCGGCCACGGCGTCGTCGACGACATTGCTGACCTCTGCGTCCGCGTGGAGGTACTCACCACCGAGTCCAGCAATACCTCTAGCCACAACAAGCATGCGAGTGCCCCGGCTACTGCGGCTCGCGCCAACCAGTCTGACCCTCTACGTGCTATGTTGCAGAGTCTCCACACTCCCATCACACTCGGTGCCGATCTGGCTGCCGCCATGGCTCTACTAGAGGAGGACCGTAAGCGCTTGCTTGTGAAGGCCACCGAGCTCGTTGCCACGCAGCGCAAGATGGAGTCCGCGCAGCTTGAGTATAACTCCACTTATGGCTTCACCCACTACAAAAAAAAAGACACATCCCTGACATTTTGGCCCGAATGATTTTTTTTGTCCTTATGACACTTCTATGACGATAATTGTGACAAAAACATGTATCATCATAGATGTGGTGGGCTCCTACTTCTATGACAAAAAATCATGACAGAAAATGGGCTTTTCGTCCTGGGCGGGCCGAAGACGCACCTGCATGACATTTTTTGGGCCGTCCATGACGGAAATAATCGTGGTAGAAGCGAGGGCGAGGAAAATTTCGGGGAGTTCCCGGTTACGGTGGGTGGTCGGGGCCGAGCGATGCACTATGGTTTGTGCGTTTCTCTCGTACGTAGGCGCGTGTGTGTGCGAGGCATTGGCTCTAACTAAACCCGAGCGATTACACTAGCTACGTTATTGAACCCGAGCGATCGATCCCATGGCTGTTAACTGAACCCGAGCGATTCCTTCACTACTGCTGCTAACTCACGCCGATCAAACCTGCCTCTTGATGAACAGTAACCATTGTTGGGGTTCATTGAACGAGTCGAGACGTGGTGAGTCTAGCCAGTTTGTTGGGGTTGGATGAACAGTTCCCGGTGTGGGTTGGATGAACAGGGCCCCGTGGTAGTAGGCCGTTGCCGCTGGATGAACAGGACCCCGAGGAGGCCGCCACACCCGAGCCGATGAATAGGACCCTGTGGAGGGCTTGTTGAATAGTAGCCGGTGGAGGCTAGATGAATAGTAGCCCGTGGATGAACAGTAGTTGGTGGAGGCAGGAGGAAGATGCGGTGAATGAACAGTAGCAGGTGGAGGCTGGAGGACGTCGACGGTGGATGAATAGTAGCCCATAGAGGCTGGAGCGAGGCAGTAGACGGTGGATGAACAGGACCCCATTTCGACCGTAGGCGCTTGAACAGAAGTCTGTTTCCTCCGTTTTGCGGTACGCCACACCCCTCCCGATCAACGGGGCCCCGTTTCGACCGTAGGCACTCGAACAGAAGTCCGTTTCCTCCATTTTGCGGTACATCAGACCCTTCCTCATGAACAGGACCCCATTTCGACCGTATGCAGTTGAACAGAAGGCCGTTTCATCCATTATGCGGTAAGCCAGACCTCATTTCGGCTGTTCTGTCCAAGCCGGTTGGTTCTCGATGAACACGACGTATTCCGTTGCCTACCCATGAACACGACGCAATTTCTCCGTTCCGACCTAGCCGGTTGGCTTCCGATGAACAGGACGTCGTTGCTGTCGTACGTATGCGCGAGTAGGCATTCGAGACCCCGTCCATATGTAAGTACGTGGCCGTGTTTTTGGCATGTGGTTGTACATACGTGTACACGGTTTAGAAGGGACTACCTGAACTGCTACGTCGGGGGCTCTACTACTACACGTGCTGCTGGTTGCTCAACCACAGTTCATCGTTACAGAGAGACCAATCGACCAATATGTACGTACACGTTCGCGACCAGACAGACAGCGCTACGTACGCTTCGACCGGGTGGGTCCCAGCTGTCAGGGAGGATAAGGACGCACTTCCTTGCATGCGAAGATATAGCTGGTGCGTCCCAGTTCTCAGGGGGAAGAATATTTTTTCCCTATAATATGGACGCACTTCCTTGCGTGCGAAGATGTAGCTCGTGGGTCCATCTGTCAGCCTCACCGTGTACAATCCTCTTCCGATGGTTGTCGTTCATTGACCACGTTGACCACGCCGCGCGGACAACACCCAGGCGATGGACGACGGCGAGGCCTAGGAAGGGAACGACACAGAGCCAGGGAAGACGAGGCAGGTGGATGCCCGCGTGGGGGGGGAGTACGAGGGTTCACTGGTTCGGCTGCGGCGTGAGGCTACCGTCGCCGGAGAATAACAGGAGGTGTTGATGAGTAGAGGAATGGCCTGGATGGCGATGGGAGTAGGGTGGGCCAGTGAGTCCTATGCGGCAACACAGCCGGCCACGGGAGGCGGTAGCAGGCGGTACCGCCGGCGGTGGTTTCGGCGGCTGAAGCAAGAATATCCGACATTGAATTGGGGGTTCGCGTGTGGGGGCGAGCGGGGGCGGTGGCTGGGGGTTCGCGTGTGGTACGCACGGGCTGTGTGCTGGCTGTGTGCGTGGTGCAAAGGCGGTAGTAGCAGCAGCCATGGGCTTTTCTCTGAATTTGTATCGCAGGGTCACGGGCAGGACCATCAAATCTCTCTGAATTCTTCCCGGTTCAGGTTCTGCCCGTGCACCGGCTGATCGAGGCGGTGAAGCACATGTTGGCCGTGTGGAAGGACCTCGGCGACCCCAGCTTAGTCAATGTTGCCGGCAACGTGTCCGAGATGATGTCGCTCGGAGTTCTTGTCTTACTATGTTGTCTTCTGAACTACTATCCCTGAATTTATTTAAGGTTACTTCTCATATTTATGTTCTAAAGTACATGCATCTTGTCTTTGTATCTTCTATACATTTATGTGCTACAACATGTGTCTTGCTTGTTATGTGGATGTGCAACAGATTTCTCCAACAAAGAAGGGTTCGTGTGCAAGGAAGCATAGAAGATATGAGGCAGAAAAAGAACGAAAATAATAAAGGGTAGAATAAATTCAGTGTGAACTTAGAATAAACGTAGTATGGGTGTTTAAAAATCTTCCCTTTATGACTGTTTGGAAATCTGAAGTATCAAGATTGATCTATTTATATATGATTTTTTAGTATGAGGTACAAAACACGCTTGCTGATATATAGTTTTGAAATCATGCTTGGGATTTTCTTCCTCCCATGTTATCTCCAATATTTGTTGTCAAACCTGAACCCGAACATCCAAAACCATTTTCATTTGTATTTGATAGTAGGATAAATAACTACTCCAAAGTCATCAAGCCATCATCATTCATGGGTTTAATTTGCAGGTAAGGAATAGTTGATTTCTTATTAGATTAATAATTTGCAAGTGAACACGTGTATAGCTGATGTTTGCATTATTTTGTGAGAATTATTTAGCTGCTCTAAAAGAATAGAGGTACGGTTCTGAAAGAATAGATGTTGATCCAAACCTTGCTTGAGTGTAGGTGTGTCATGTTAATCAATGATTTCGTATTTGAGTGTCAGAAATGCTTTCTGAGTGAATCATTGCTATTGAGTGCTCCTTCTTATTACCATGTATTTGTAATGAAAGGTTGTACTTATACTTTTTCTTCCTCACATAGGTCCATGAGTCCAGCCTAAGGAGACAACTCATACAACAAAACAGACTGAACAACTTAATCTCTTATATGTCTAACTATGCGGATATAGGTAACACAACATATATTTGTTTTCTATAACTTTACTGTGCATATGTGTATGAGTATATATTCAGTTTGTTCCACGCCCCTCTTTTTTATATAATCCCATGCCATTTTGTATTTGTACAACTTGCATGGAAGGAAGTGAAGCAAATCTGGGTTTCACCATGACGACGTGCATTCTAGGATTCACCATGACGTCGCGCATTATAAAAAAGCATAAACAAATTCCTATCACTTAGAAGTTAAGATACATTTACTACTAGCGGAACAATGGAATGTAGTGTGCAAAGTCTTTCGTGCCAATTATTCATGCTGATGGAATATCCATCCTTCATGCTTTGCAGAACCATGGAGTGGAATGTACAAAGTCGGTAACCTCATGACGAGAAGGGGTACCCTTGGTTGGTGAATAAGACATACTTAGTCCACTCCTTGCTCTGCTTACTAATGATGTACGAAGCTGCAAAATACTAATTCTTTTGTTTTATGTGCGTGCAACATTTTTGATGCAGATGTAGACCAACATCTTTGGCTCCACTATTATGGATGAAAACTGGTTGTGGTGAGTGTCGTTGAAATTTTATCCATTTTTTATTTTATTCACATTTTTAGTAGAATGACTATTCAGGCAAGATTAGAAAATAGAGCAATTGGTTCCATAACGTTTGGATTTTGGAGGCTTGTCATGCACTGCAAGTTTTACATGTTGATAAGTTGTCTTGCATATCAACGAAGTTATTGAGCCAGTGCTCGCATACATACATTTGGTTTCATTGTAAGAGCTCTCTTCATAAGTCTTATTTTCAAGGCCGAGAAGGTGTTGTTGTTCATGACATGTGCTGTAACAGTGGGACTTCTATTGTTGTTTATCTTGTAATAATAACTCAATTTGATAGCTCAAACTGGTTGAATTATCAATGTACATTTGGGCATAGAGCATGAGGATGGATGAAACTTCTGTACACTTTCAGGTTGTCTATAAATTAGCAGTCTTGGCCACTTATGAAAAGCACGTTATACAGGCGAGTTCCAACACTGGATGGCAAGGCAATGCTTGGAAACAGTTATTCACTTGAAGGAGGTAGAAGGCGGTGCAGCAGCTGCAGTTTTCACCTCACTTGTGCTAGCCATTTTTTCTTGAAGATTTGTGCTAGCCAATATGGGTATGGGTGATCCAATTTGGGTACGGGTGATGCTCACGGAAGCCATCCTATATGTAGCTCACGGACTGTCTTGTCTATATAATTCTTGATGTAGATGATGATTGAGTCGTGGAATGCTAGGTTTCCATGAAAGGAAAATGCGTGTGCAAGATTGGTACATTTTGTGATGGAAGGATTAATAGATTTGATCTTCTTCTTTGACAACCCGTGAGAACATTGAATAAGTGAAACAACAGACGTTATTGACCACAAATTCGCAATGGTTTCTCACTATTGGAAACACAACTTGGGTGGCATTGCAACATCGTGTATTTTTTAATTCACATATTAAAAAAATCATGTTTTAATTATATACTTATTATGAACTTGGTTAAGGCTTGAGACATGCGTTGCATGTGCACACTTACTAGTATGCCCACAAGTGAGCATCACATGTGTGCTAGAGAACATATAGCCCATTTGCGATTTGCAATAATGTACAACCCATTTTTGAATTCTAATGAAATTTACTACATCCATTTATAGTTTGTTAAAATTACAGCCAATTTTCTAGCTAGGACAATGATTAATAATTTCAACCAACTGCTCAAAACAGAATTCAACAAAATTTCCCACATTTTGATGGGATCAGAAATATTTTTATTCCGAAATTTCGAGTCAGATTAAATATAATTTCAAAATAAATTTGTATTAGGTAAAAATCCAACGAAATATTGCGCGCGCAACAAGTAGTGAAATTAAAAAAATTCAGAATCCAATAATAATATTTTTTTTAAAACTAATTACCTGTTTGGTGCGTTTTTTATAGTTACAGCCCAGTTTTTATAATTACATTCCATTTATTATTTTTTAAATCCCATTTTCTTGTTAACCCTAATGTATCTCTCCTAGGAAAGATTTGCAGCCCAGCTGGGCGGAGAATAACAAGTTGACCTGGGCTGGGTATTCCTCAAAAAAAAGTATAGCTGGGCTAGCCATTTTCACCTTGAAAAAATAATATCTGGGCTGGATATTTGGTAGACATAAAATAATAGCTTGGGCTAGACGGGCCACAGCCCGCCCAGTTGATACCCTGCTCCTCTGAACAACAACAAAAACATCGCTCAAGAAAAACTCTGCTCATACCTCAAAAAATAAATACTGCTCGAGCTGCTAGGTCCCAGTTGTCGGCCGCTCCTTGTGCAATTTCTCGTTCATTGACTATATAGGTTGAGAATGGTGTGGGACCGTGATGTCAGGAAACCAGGAGGAAGCAAAAAAATACTATATAGCTGAAAAAATAAGAAGGAAAACTGATATACTTACTGCAATCGACACCACTCGTTAACGGTACATGAAAACTGTTAGATCCGCCCCATGAACCGTCCCTGAACCACTTGTTGACGCACGGGTCCAACGACCCCTTACCCATCCGCCTCCCAATTGCCCATCACCACCACACCCAAAGCCCGCGCGTATATTTTGCTTTGGTTTTTCCCCCATGTTCCATAAATAACTTCTCTTTCTTGTCATCCATACGCCACACACTCCCAAACCCCCACCCCACCAAAAGCAACCACACCACCCACCTACAAACAATAGTCCCGCTACGAGTACTAAAGATATGAGATGCATATTTAGTGTAGTCATTGATTGGATATGAATGGATACACGATCATAGAGCTACCAATACACACGTAAAATTGTGGAGTGGGCTAGAAAACATAATTGCCAATAAATGCAGCCCAATGACACGTGAGAGGCGATAGGATATGTGTCTTTCATCTCCACCTACCCCACCCCACTCTTTCTTTCCCGCCCTCTCATGGTGAAGGGGTGAAAAGGGCATGGAGGCAAGTGGAGCAGAGAGAAGAAACACTGCTAAGGGGATGATACAGGGAGGCCACACGTAGTGAGTAAGAGGAGTAGCGAATAAGAAGGAAAGCCAATATATGTACCAGCTGGCAATCACTATAGCTAAAAAAACGTATTACTGATTCTCAGTTGATTGCAATTTTCTAGAAGCGCAGTAGATTTATGAAAAAGGTATGATTTCGGTTTAGTCGAAAGTGTAACTTCCACCAGATTTGTGAAAAAAAGTACAACTTCAGTTTAGTGAAAAGTGTAACTTCCACCTGATCTATGAAAAAGTGCAACTTCAGTTTACTGAGAAGTGTAACTTTCTCTAGATTTCTGAAAAAAACACAACTTCAGTTAAGTGAAAAGTGCAACTTTCACCGGATTTTTGAAAAGGTACAACTTCAGTTAGTGAAAAGTGCAACTTCCACTTTTCAGAAAATCATAACTGGATGAAAAAGTGCAAGTCCACTTTTCATTGAACTGAAGTAGTACCACTTCTCCTTTCAGAAAACAGTATGGAGTTAATTCGGTTTGACTCCCTACCCCTTGCACGTGTGTACAATTAGATGGTAGGGAGTTAATTCGGTTTGACATTGACCATGTGCCCAATTAGAAGGTAGGGAGTTAATTTGATTTGACGTAAAACATACCTTTTTTTGACATAGTACAGATGCAAAGCGCTCATACATACGCGCATACACTCATCCCTGAACGCACAAACACACACCCTATCCCTATGAGCACCTTCGAGAGACTGAGTTGACATATCATCTTGAGATTTACGAAGTCATTGTAGGTGCCTTGTCATCGACGAGAACGTCTTTTTTCACTGAAAGTGCATCGTCGAAAATCCTAAAATAAATCCAGAAATAATGCGAGCATCGGGACTTGACCCTGGTGGTTGTGGATAACATTGTCCCTCTAACCATCCAACAACCTTAGCCATTTGTTTCTAAGGATAACAGTAACACGTCCAACCACGCCACACAATTCTTAGAGCCCTCTCGCTCTCAGTTGACCCTTGACCATGGTTGTGGTTAGACACTAGGGAGTTAATTTGGTTTGATTTCTTTTCTACACACGCACGCGTCCAATAGTGCCGCCTAGTTTCAAGGGCGCTCCCGCTCGTGGTCGACCCTTGACTATTACCATAAGGAGTTATTTCGGTTCAAAAGTTGTGTATAAGACATAATTTTGCGAAAATCCATATCTGCACCCGAGCTTATCTGCACCCGCGCTTACGAAAAAAATCAAAACAAATACTAGAAAAATTCAAAACACTCCAATTTTTTTGTGCGGTAGACAATTTGATGCGTGAGGCCCGCTACAATTTTCAAGTCATTTGAACATATGAGGAGCTCTCAGCAAAAAAGACAAACTGGTGGTCTGTAAAAATGTTTACTGTTCATGTACTGTTTTGGCCCGATTTGTCATTTTTGCTGAGAGTTGCTCAGATGTCCAAATGACTTCAAATTTGGAGCGGGCCTCACGCATCAAATTGTCTTATCGCACAATTTTTTTTGGAATTTTATGAATTTGTTTTGAATTTTTTACGAAAAAAATTTCTAGCCGGGTGCAGATGAGCCTGGGCACAGAAACCCTACTCATAACTTTGACTAATAATTATTGTGTTATATATATTTATATGACATAGAATTTATATGGTGATTATTCAAACAAATGCCCAAAGATTAACCCTTTGACGGTCAATGGTTGCATATAGGACAAGACCAACATTTAACTCTTTACTATATTTTTCTTCTTCGGGTTTTTATCAGTTTTGCCATCGGCTGTATAACGCTATTCAGTTTTGCCACTAAACATTTTCACTACTAAAAAATGCCACTGTTCTGTTAGATCAAGCTCAAAAAGACCATTTTTCACCGTTACCGTTTGGTCAATACACATTGACTGAAGTTAGATGACGAAACTGCCCCTATCCCATTTGTAAGGGGCGCATGTGAAAAGGAGAACAAAACTTGGGAGGCTGGGGGTTCAAACCCAAGACCATGGGGTACACAAGCGCGCAAGCTAACCAACTGAGCTAAGGAGATGTTCTGATGTAGAAGCAGATATATCCCTTATATTTTATATGGAATAATATTCGAACACAGCAACGTCTCATATATTTTCTTGTTGCTAGCTAATTGGACTTGGGTTTGAAAGTTAGTATAGACAATACATCTGCATGAGCGGCTGGCCGGCTGGAAGAATCTGTCTGGTACTAGTAGACATAAACAATGAGGCGGACCGTCACGCCAAATTTTTTTTACGGTCACACACTAATTGACAGAAACAACACATATGACAGCAGGATCACATGGTATTGTAAATTTCTCTGAAAATTTCAGCATGGTGGCTGCCCATTTTTCTGAAAATGACACAAATACAAAGTGGTTCACAGACATAAATAAGGTTCAAAATGTCAACTTGTTGATTTTTCAGCACACACAAATCAGGTTCACAAACATAAATAAGGTTCAATAACATCCACTTGCTGGTCGAAATATAAAGGTCCAAATTCTCAAACATGCATAAGGTTGAAAAGAGGATGTCCAGGTTGACACGCATAAGGTCACGATCACACAAACTTCACATATGTAGCTTATTTTTGCTTCTTGTGTTTTTAGCAGGACTGTCTGGTGGTTCTGCATTTGCAACTTGAATATGCATGGGAGACGAAACAAATCCACCTGCACGTCCTTCGGTTGTGGTACAAACTTCATTTTGCATGTCCTTCCTTTTCCTAGTGTTCTTCTCTGTTTTCTTCACACTTGTTTTCTTCACACTTTTCTTTGAGTTGTATAGAAGTTAGTCATGTTGCAAAAAAGAATGAAAATGGATGTTGAAAATACATATAGAAAAGCACATGTTCTTTTCGTGTTACCTAGCAGAACTTGCAACCATTGATAGTTTAGGGTCACCTTCTCCTGCCACAAAAGGGCTTCCCTAGCTTGGAGGTCAGCCTCATCTTCTCCAAATGCTGGGTCAACTGGATTTGTGCACAATCTGGCAATGTGCCCGAAGCCTCCGCATCGCTTGCACTTCCTTTTCCTAGCGCCCACGCCAGCACCTTCAGCACTAGATCTAATTATAGTCTTCCTTGGTCGGCCTTTTGGCCTCCACAACACTGGAGCATGTAGTTTGAAGCCAGGGTTAACAATGTCCCATTGTTGCTTGCCTACCATTGCAGGTATGTTGTCCGCATACGCAGCCTTAAATTTTGCAACGGAGTAGAACTCATGTACATATGGTTCAATTTCTGATACCGGACCTCGTAGTGAAGTAATAAAGTACATGGCATGGATACATGGCAAACCCTTGACCTGCCATTGCCTGCAGCTACATGTTTCCTTTGCGATGTCAACATGGTACCTCCATTCCCTATTCTCTTTGTCCACTGTAGTAATTTCTGCCTCAACATCACTTCGTCTAATTACCATCATCTTCAGCCCTGAAAAGAACACAAAACATTAATCATTGAATTTAGTTGTTATGAAATTAATCAATTGAAAGAATACAAGATATTTACCTTTGGATTTGGCATGCAGTGTCTTTATCACAGTTGGTATTATGAGATGGCCAAGCCATTTTTCTAATGCTATCCTCATCCGCAGATCAAACTTCTCCATTATCAGCTGCCTAATCTTGTCCAACATGTTAACAATAAGAAGAGCCTTAACTTTCCTGACTTTGCTATTAAATGACTATGCGAGGTTGTTATTGACGTAGTCAACCTTGTAGATTTCATTGAACTTGCTTCTATACCATATCTTTGTGTGGTGTTCGGCCATATATTTTTGGACACTCTTCTTAGCAAGGATCTGTTTCATATGCCAATTGTGCTTTCTAGAGCTGAAAGTTAAGCTTGCAGCCCAAATATTATCATCATAGACCTTGCCCTTGAATTTTTTTCGAAAATTTGTAGCAAGATGCCTCATACACTCCCTATGCTCCACTCCAGGCCACACTTGTTCTACTGTTGTCTCTAAACCTTTGCAAGCGTCAGTGTGTATGACTAGTCCTTCAGGATGCCCAATAAGCCCACGCAGATTTTGAAGAAACCAAGCCCAACTTTCAGATGATTCTGTCTCTAGCACCCCATATGCAACTGGGTAAAGCCAATTATGGCCATCAATGGCACAAGCAGAAGCTAGTTGCCCTTTGAATCTCCCATTTAGTGCAGTTGAGTCTACGGCCAAGTATGGTCGACATCCATTTAAAAAGCCTTGCCAACATGCCTTGAATGAAACAAACACCCTCCTAAAGCATTCCTTCTCCCTCACTTTTCCTTTGATCGTGTACTGCACAGTCTCTTTGTCTATTTCCACTACACTACCAGGAGAACACTTCTCCACCTCAGCCTTGAAACTATAGAGACGATGGAAGCTATCTTCCCATTTTCCACTAATCATATCCATTGCTTTGTCCTTACCACGAGATACACGCATGTATGGCACCGTTAAGTGATACTTCTCATGGATCTTCTCTTGAAGAGTAGTAGGGCCAATATCTGGGTTCTTTCTCACCCAATCCAGCACAACATCAGCAACCCACCTGCTCTTTGCCGGCTTGAACTTCTCACTTCTCAGCTTAGTTGGGCATGTATGAGAGAAAGGACACACCTTGATCTGTAGGAAACAACAAAATCAGTTAGTATCTTGCTAGTATGTTAAACTTGCCACATTTGTATAGTTACTAGTTCCACAAAATAAAGGGTACAATAAACAAATCAATTAGATGTTAGCAAGTTATACCTGAAATATCGTGCTATTCCTCATATAAGATCCATGAATTCTCCACTTACACCTCTTATATGCACAACTTGCTCTCAGCCTCTTAGAATCACTCTTTTTGACTGTGTAGTCAAATTCACGTTTAATTGCAAAAGTAGAAAGTGCATTCTTGCAGTCCAACAAAGAGGGGAATACTGAGCCTTCTGCAAATAATGGATTCTCCTTGTCATATACTACAATGGGTCTGTCCTCCTCCTCTTCCTCTTCATCAACTAAACCCATGTCTCTATTCTCTTCTTCTCCTTTAGTATTAGTGGATTCATATGCCTGACTCCCTGTATGTTGACTCTCACTGTAACAAGGTTGTGTAGGTGGATTACGGCTAAGTGTGCTAGGAGTTTGGGATTTTTGAAGAACCTCAATTTGCATAGATATTTTCTTTGAATCTTGATGTTTTCCAAACATCAAAGCTGCATCATCATCACATACAACAGCAACCCATTTATTCTGCTCCCTGTCATAGTACTTCAACTCAACATAATCACGCCACCCCCATGGATAGCTATCACACAGCTTGTGCAGCAATGTTTTGTGTGTGATACTAGGTTCTACGAATAGAGGAAAATCAAAGCCGCCAACATATCGCTTGAGACCATCGCTACTCTCACGGCTTGTTTCCATCCTAACTGTCAGCATACAAGCAGTATCCGCATCCATCCTGATCATCAGGAACACAAGTACCAAATTGCACGCGATTATCAATAAGGCAAAGTCAGCTACTACAAATTCTATGTACAAATTTCGACCTCTACAAGTTATATTCAACCACACACGCACACTGAGAATTAGTATACTCACAATGCAGGAATTTCAGAGCCTATGTCATGTTGAGGCGTCCTGTGGCCGATGCAACCCTCCGATTCGCTCCTGCTGTCCGTCGCCATTGCCGTGGAACAACTGTACTTCAAGACTCGGGAGGAGCTGCGGAGTCAGCCGGGAGAAGCGCCGGAGCTGCCTGCCTCCGGTGGCGGTGCCGGGCGGGAGGAAGAGCTGAAGCTGCGATGGGTGGCGGCACTCGGCGGGAGGCGCCGCAGCTGCGGCGAGTGGGGCCGCGTCGGAGCTGGGCGGGCAGCCCGGCGACCGGCGGTGCCAGGTGAGGAGTTTGGCAAGCAGCGGCGGTGACTGGGGATATTGGTTCCGGCTGAGGAAACTGCCACGAACAGATCGGGTCAAGGATTAGATAAGGTTCTGTTTAGTTAGGTTCAAACATCCGTATATAAGGATTGTATCTCCTCACAAAACAAATTGTTTCCATGGATCAGTTGGTTAGCTCGCGCGCTTGTGTACCCCGTGGTCTTGGGTTCGAACACCCAGCCTCCCAAGTTTTGTTCTCTTTTTCTCATGCGCCCCTTACAAATGGGATAGGGGTAGTTTCGTCATCTAACTTCAGTCAACGTGTATTGACCAACCGGTAACGATGAAAAATGGTCTTTTTGAGCTTGATCTAACAGAACAGTGGCATTTGAGTAGTGAAAATGTTTAGTGGCAAAATTGAGTAGCGTTATACAGCCGATGGCAAAACTGATAAAAACCCTAGAATTATTAGGTATTTCATTTCTAACATGAGCTTACGCAAAGAAAATAGGTATTGGAAACTCCACACCAAAAGTAAAGGTTGAGAAACAGAGATGCCACATGTGCTCTCACATACTAGGTGAGAGAGAGAGAGTTGGGAGAGAAGGAATGACCACGTGTGTGTGTGGGCCCGTCCTATGCATACCAAGGGCCGCACGGTCCCCTCAACACGCGTGGTCGGCATGACAACAGGGTAGTTGGACGACAAAAAGTCCAACGAAGTATAGTAAACGTAGTAGTTTGCGTATTAAATTTGGTTAACATAGTGTCCAAAGATTAACCATCTCATGGTCAAAGGTTGTGTATTACATTCTATAGTGAACATATGACAAAGAGATTAACCCTCTTACAAATGGGATAGGGGTAGTTTCGTCATCTAACTTCAGTCAACGTGTATTGACCAACCGGTAACGATGAAAAATGGTCTTTTTGAGCTTGATCTAACAGAATAGTGGCATTTGAGTAGTGAAAATGTTTAGTGGCAAAATTGAGTAGCGTTATACAGCCGATGGCAAAACTGATAAAAACCCTAGAATTATTAGGTATTTCATTTCTAATCATGAGCTTACGCAAAGAAAATAGGTATTGGAAACTCCACACCAAAAGTAAAGGTTGAGAAACAGAGATGCCACATGTGCTCTCACATACTAGGTGAGAGGGAGAGAGAGAGTTGGGAGAGAAGGAATGATCACGTGTGTGTGGGCCCGTCCTATGCATACCAACGGCCGCACGGTCCCCTCAACACGCTCCTATAAGTGGTCGGCATGACAACAGGGTAGTTGGACGACAAAAAGTCCAACGAAGTATAGTGAACATAGTAGTTTGCATATTAAATTTGGTTAACATAGTGTCCAAAGATTAACCATCTCATGGTCAAAGGTTGTGTATTACATTCTACAGTGAACATACGACAAAGAGATTAACCCTCTTACAAATGGGATAGGGGTAGTTTCGTCATCTAACTTCAGTCAACGTGTATTGACCAAACGGTAACGATGAAAAATGGTCTTTTTGAGCTTGATCTAACAGAACAGTGGCATTTGAGTAGTGAAAATGTTTAGTGGCAAAACTGAGTAGCGTTATACAGCCGATGGCAAAACTGATAAAACCCCTAGAATTATTAGGTATTTCATTTCTAATCATAAGCTTATGCAAAGAAAATAGGTATTGGAAACTCCACACCAAAAGTAAAGGTTGAGAAACAAAGATGCCACATGTGCTCTCACATACTAGGTGAGAGGGAGAGAGAGAGAGTTGGGAGAGAAGGAATGATCACGTGTGTGTGGGCCCGTCCTATGCATACCAACGGCCGCACGGTCCCCTCAACACGCTCCTACAAGTGGTCGGCATGACAACAGGGTAGTTGGATGACAAAAAGTCCAACGAAGTATAGTGAACGTAGTAGTTTGCGTATTAAATTTGGTTAACATAGTGTCCAAAGATTAACCATCTCATGGTCAAAGGTTGTGTATTACATTCTACAGTGAACATACGACAAAGAGATTAACCCTCCCATGACTAAAGGTTGCGTGTATGGCATATCTTTGACCAACAATTACTCTACAACTTGATATTTTGTATGATATGGAGTTTATATGATCAATTGTCGAACAAAGGGTCCAGGGATTAACCTTTTCACGATCAAAGGTTTGCTAATGTAACAAGAATTTTACCAACGGTCACTATATTACTATGCATTTTCTATGATATATAATTTATATAATTATTTTTTATATTCCAAATTGCTTATTTCTCCTTTTGATTAACAAATTTTTTATACTAACTAGCTAGTTGCCCACGCGTTGCAACGTGGGCATATACATATTATAAAGTTTCAAAACCAATCATGCCTGATATATACCTTACATGCACCATATTAAAAAAGTTGGTAAGATTTTATTTGATTCGATTATGTGTAGGGTAAGGTAATAAAAGTGTTGATTTAACTAAATTATGGCAGGATTTGAATTGATTTAGGTATGGTGGGGGAAGGAAAAGATGTTTTTTGATTTAATTGAGGTTTGGATAATATTTAATTTGATGACTTAATCCAAGGCATGGTTTTGGTAAGATTTGATTGATTTAATGCAGGGCAAGGTTTCTAGTAGGACAAGGAAAGAAAATATCGATCTGATTTAGATTATTCCAAATAGGGAGGTGTGGGGAGGAAAAACTAACGTAGGCGGACGGGGAAAAACAAACATGGAGAGCCGAGGGAAACAGTTGGTTTTTCCGTGGGAGAGAGAACAGACAAGCCTGGAGTGGTGAAGGGAGGTGAGGAGAACCTACGAACTCCCATCTAATCTCTACTCCTAATGGAGCAGTTGGTAGTCTCGCTTCCAGGTTTTTTTTAGTCCCACCTTTCATGGTTTTTTTTGGTACCTCCTCCCACCTCTGACTTATCCACCAGAAACCGAAAAAACCTCCTCTTGAGGCCCCAACCCGCACCCATCCACGTACCAAAAAAATAGACCTACGAAGGTTAACCAACGAAAAAAGACCTACCAAGATTAACCAGCGAAAAAAAACCTAATGGAGGAGTTGGTAGTCCGGTACGGTTTATTTTCAACACTTTCCTAATGACAAAAGATCACGGATCTAACTTTCCTAGCTTAGCCAAATCAACGAATCTCTTTCATAAATGCAATTTGCTTTAGGAAACAAATAATAGATTCTTTCCTACCTTAGCCAAATCAACGGATCTCTTCCATTAATGCAATTTGCTTTAGGAAACAAATAATAGATTCTTTCCTACCTTAACCAAATCAGTGAATTTCTCTCATTAATGCAATTTGCTTTAGGAAATAAATAATAGATTTTCAGGAAACAAATAATGGGTTTAATATGGTTTATTTTCAACACTTTCCTAATGACAAAAGATCACGGATCTAACTTTCCTAGCTTTGCCAAATCAACGAATCTCTTTCATAAATGCAATTTGCTTTAGGAAACAAATGATAGATTCTTTCCTACCTTAGCCAAATCAACGGATCTCTTCCATTAATGCAATTTGCTTTAGGAAACAAATAATATATTCTTTCCTACCTTAACCAAATCAACGGATCTCTTCCATTAATGCAACTTGCTTTAGGAAACAAATAATAGATTCTTTCCTACCTTAACCAAATCAATGAATTTCTCTCATTAATGCAATTTGCTTTAGGAAATAAATAATAGATTTTCAGGAAACAAATAATGGATTTAATACGGTTTATTTTCAACACTTTCGTAATGACAAAAGATCACGGATCTAACTTTCCTAGCTTAGCCAAATCAACGAATCTCTTTCATAAATGCAATTTGCTTTAGGAAACAAATGATAGATTCTTTCCTACCTTAGCCAAATCCACGGATCTCTTCCATTAATGCAACTTGCTTTAGGAAACAAATAATAGATTCTTTCCTACCTTAACCAAATCAGTGAATTTCTCTCATTAATGCAATTTGCTTTAGGAAATAAATAATAGATTTTGAGGAAACAAATAATGGATTTAATGAAATTCATAGGTAAACCATCTCTACTACTTATTAAACAAGAAAACATGTACATCGCTAAGTGTACCCAGCCTAACGTACACATAACAACATAGCTCAATTATAACCACACAATCAGAATCACTTAATTTAATCTAATCCAGAGCCAAAAACGTGCTTAGCAATTTACCTGGGCGGACGAAAACTCTGCCGTACCAAACGTTCCGCGCGCCCGCGTCGACCCCGGTACATCGTTTCCTAATCCAAGGAAAGGAAAACACAATCCGATATCGAAAGATCCCTGAATGCAGGTGAGCGACGCGGTCAACACGGGGAGGCGGCGGCATCTCGAGGGAACGGTGATGGCCAAGTTGTGGGCTCCGGCGGGGCTGCTGTGGATCTGGCGGATGGCAGCAGGATCGGGTCGACGACGGACGGCTCCGGCGAGAGTCGGAGGGACGACCGCGGCGGCTGAGCTCCTCCATGGCCTGCTGCGGTTCCAGGGAGAACAGAAGGAAGGGAGGGGAGGAAGGGCACGGCCAGCAGGCTCTCACCTCTCTTACCTCCATGCCGCCGTCGACACGACCCCCGAGCCTAGACCACGACCCATGCGACGGGACCCCGCTGATGCCGGCGGCGGTGCTGGGTTCCATGATCTATTCGACTTCATGTGTCGATTCATCAAGTCCGCACCAGCACTCCACCGGGCCTCTCAGTGGGATCGGCGTCCGTATCAGCTCCTGCCTCTGCAAGTCAAGGGGTAGGCTACTCGATCGCATCTCCAAGAGTCCCTTGCCGCCACAACGCCTGCAGTCGCGGACGGCCGTACCTGTCGACGGGAGCGGCTGAGCAGGGGACATCCCGCCGATCCGATGGCGGAAGGGCGAGATAATGGGCAAGTCTACCTCGGGTTGAATCTGGACACCAGCGAGCTCCTTGCAGTAAACCAGGTGCTGGACTTTTGCGTTTTGTTTATCAGGTTTGCACTGTGTGAATCACGCCGGTCCGGCTCTCACCCCTCTCTGACCTCCATGCCGCAGTTGGGCGCTCCTTCGAAACAAGATTATCGTGTCCAGGTATGCAGTCCGCCACAAAACTCTCCCGTGCAGTGGGCATACAGAAGGTACCTTCCTCTCCTGATTTTGTATATGGCAGTGTAGTACTATGTGGTTAACTGAAAACGAAGAGTAAGCAAATTAGTTCCTGTCAGAACAACTGTAGCCGGCATCGCCGCCGTCGCTTATGGAGCTCCACACCATTCCCCAATTGTACGAGAGCATGTTCAATCTTCGCCATTCTATACTATGTGCAAATGGTCAACTCTTTTCCAAACAAGAAGATATGAGGATTAGGCATATATGCCCCATAAGGTAGCTATATTCATGTGTTGTAGTGTGGATTATGGTCACGCTCTGTCTTGGACTGCAGATAGCTAGGTTAACAAAAATGGATACTCTGCATATTTTCTGAATTTTTAGTAAGGTCTACATGAATAAGGTTAGCAGTAGTTCTGACTTGGGGCACTGGTTAATTCTTCACATGCAGGAACGTGGAGAGATGGTGGGCTCCAAGCCCATGGTGATTTTATTGTGCTTGCAGCTTGAGATGTACTTGGTCCAAATGAAAATCATCATTTTGAAGGGTTAGTAGATGATGCACGTATATAGTTAGATCTTAATTTTGTTTATTATTCAAAATGCTTGTACCCACTAGATTTCATTTTTTTACCTTGAAGGAGTATTATATTACTATTATTTGGAATCCACCTTGATCCTCTACTTCTATTTTTCCTAGGCAACTTCGCATGGAATTAGGATCACTTAATAAGGTTCTGGTTTCTTTTTCAAATTCACTTGCTTTATGCATGAACCTATTATAGATTTGTTGGTGTTGATTTGCAGTAAGAGCAAATGTAATATTGTTCTCATCAATTTCTTTCATAGCATGTGTAATGCGTTATAACATCAGTTTCATTGGATTGGAAAAGGTGATAAACATGCAACCATTCTTACTCGATGATATGAATACTTCAGGAGCAATGGTGGCATTTGGTTGCACATTAGTATTCCATTATGTAGTAAAGGATATGGTCTGGTAGTCATTCTTTATCGTTATAGTTATTGTCAAATGGTGGAATATTGCTGCCTAGCAGCTCTGGTTCATGCGTGTGTGAAAAACAATGTAAAATCATTTTTGTTGCTGTAGAATCTCATGAGTCGTATGAAAAAGAAGGCTAGGATATTTATATTTTTTAATTGTTCAGCTACTTGTGTTACAGATCTGGGCATACCTTTTGTTTGAGATAAATTTGGGCATAAATTGTCACAAATAAATGGGTGACATTGGGTCAAGGTTCAGGAACCCAGGGGCATCATGCTTCTTTTGAGCCACATGGGGAGAATTACATCCATGTATTAGAAAAACTAGGTGCCCGCTTAAACAGAAAAAATACAACTCTTGCTGACCGGGAACTTCATGGTAGTGGCTAGAATTTAATCAGAGATCCATGTACAGGTTGATTGTTATGAAACCATGCGATGGAATCTTGATGTTGACAATGTCCAGAAATCTGATTCGTCAGAGACAAAATCCAACCTTAATTCCCCCATTCAGATCATGAAATATTGGGGTTAACAGTTTGCGATGTAAGATGGGTTGAGATCTGCTATACGTTTGTTCAAATGTTTTCTTTTGTTTTGAAACCTTAATGTTTTCTGTTGTGGGGTGACAATGTCTGGGTTTATGCTAACAAGCAAGAAAAAGGTTATATGCAATGAGTTCCCAATCTTGAAATATTGAAATATTGAAGCATATCTTGGAACGACGGAGTTCCCAATCTTCATGGTAGATGATGGGACACTGGATGCTGAAGTTGCTTATTGTCTCGCGTAGAACAATAGCATGTCCTTATTTTTTGCTATGTTTTGCCCATGTTGATTACGATGGCATTGTTTTGAACATTCTATCTGTGTTGATAAAAAAGGAGATGATTTGGTATGCCCTCCTTGCAGAGGATCGAGCCTGGTCGGTTGGTTCTTGGTTGGGTGTTGTTGAGACGGTCCAAGCCACCAGCAATTCGAGCTTGTCTTCATGGTGTGTAATTATATTTAGGTAGACAAAATCCCCTGATGATAGCTCAAAAAGAAGATTCGGCGTGACATGGAGATAAAGTGTTGCGTGCGGCAGGAAAGAGACAAACATATTCAGAAATCCAAACCACTAGGATGACAGTTGCGAGATGGCGATTGGATGGTGCTGACACATCTTGCTAGCGAGGAGGCTGTTTGCCAAAATTGGACTTTGGATTGTTATAAAATTTCAGTTTAGACCAATTCTTGTTAAACATAACATGTTATTGTGACAACTATTATGAAAAAAATTGATTTAGATAATCAAAATGATGAAGAAATTCCTAAACTTGCGTGCGCTGCACGTGCACCCTTTCCAATTTGAAGGGCTGCTTATCGGTTTTAAATCTTGAAGTTTGCATGGTCACTAATATGACCATGCTATTTTAGAGTGATGACCTTCATTTCAGGCAGTAATGAAACTTGAAATGCCAGTTGACTAACAGTAATAAACACCAAGAATAGTGGTTGATGTTAATGGGAATTATGATTAGTGATGATTCATTTTATGCTCTGGTGGAACGGGTCAAGCCGGTTTGCGCGGTGAGTATTGTCCGTTACTTATTTTCATACTAACTACATATATTGTTTGTGCAGGATGGATATGAGTTGAGAAAGCAGTTTTTATTATACTTGCTAAAACATCGTGGGAATGAAGCTAAAGACAACTTTCCGTATATTGTGAAAGAATTTCTTAAGCGTATAACCTAGATATTAATAATTTTATAATAGATGTTTAGTTGGAACTCCATTAAGTTTGTTACATGGACATGCCGTTAATTTTTCTTTTTGGCAATTTACATTGCAAAAATGTACTTTAATTATTAAATAATTGTGTCTGTGTTATATTGTCCGGACGTGTGAAATTTAACATGCATTATCTTTATATAACTCTTGCAAACTATTTCAAGAGCCCGTGGCAACGCACGGGCATCTCTACTTCTAATGTCTCAGTTGGTAGTCTTTGTTCCGGATTTATTTTCGTCCCACCTACCATGGTTTTTTTGGTACCTGCTCCCACCTCACTGTTAGCCGCGTCAAACCAAAAAAACCACGTCGCGATGCCCCCACACAGTCCAGGGCCGCACCTAACGTCGCACCCATCTACAAGCGAAGGAAAAAAACCTCCGAAAATTAACCAACGAAAATTAACCAGCGAAAAAAAAACCTAAACCAATCGCACGCACGACTCTCCTGCCCTCCACTCTCGATCACCTCCCGTCGCCGCCGCCCTCGGCTCTCGATCCCCTCGAGTAAGCTGTGTCGCCGTCGCTCTCGATTCCCTCGAGATCGTTGCGCCGCCATCCCCTCGAGATCCCCAGATCTCACACCGCCACCGCCGGTGCCTCCTCCTCTGGCGACGCGGCGAACGAGAGCAGGGCCGCAGCAGGGGTGGCTGCCTCGTGCCCCCGATGTCCAGGAGTACGTCTAATATTGTCATGTTTTCTTCCCCATCGAGTTCACCTGTTGACTGGTTCGCGAAGGTTTCGGCAGATCCGTTTTCGCCCTGGATGTGAGTCGTGTACCGGCGACTCTGGCGGTCCGACCTCGTGCGCGTCGTCCTCACCATCAACCCCAAGTCTTTCCTCCAGTGGACCATTGAACTCCACAACCAATTTCTTCGACGCTGTCATGCAGGTTCGAGTCCACACAGTGAGGAGATTGATTCATGCGTGCTTGTTTCAGTCCAGATCTCTAAATAAATGTTCCGAACGAGGAAGCTATGGGAGATTGGCAGTGTCAAGCATGTGTTTCCTTACGTCTTCATCTGTACTCCAGCTGGTACAACTTCCTGTACTTTCTCATATTTTTTTGGTTAATTGTGATATGTATTTATTTCAGCTCACACCTCAGTTCCAGTAACCATTAGAGTCTGACTTCTGTTCTCTTATTGGATATTCCTCAGTTCCAGTAACCATTAGAGTTTGACTTCTGTTCTCTTATTGCATATTAGGGTTGTAGTTTTTGATACTACTCCTATAGGGCATACTTTAGGGTTGCTGCAGTTCCGATCAACACTTGAGAAGAAAAATGATGCGAGTAAAGAATAGCTTCAGTGGTCTATTGAATCAGGTGTTCCTTAATCTTGATAAATTCCAATCTATTGGGAAGCTATGATTGTTTTCATGTGTATGCCCACCGCCGTGTTGCTTTTATTCTGATTTTAACATATTATGCATCTGTTCATTCCAACATGACAATACACTGTATAATTTACGAAAGAAGATGGGCATGATAGTCTATTCTTGGTTCATTAGAACATGGCCTACCAATATGTTGAGGAATTAACGGCATCCTGAATAAAAGATGATTCCTTAATTGTTTGATTTGTTGAGTCTTACATATAAATAGATACTGTGATCCATGGAATTCTTCCACTGTTTGTATTGAAGTTAAATGACAATATGCTCTTCATATATACTTTCAATATAGTAGAATATTCATTTGGGATAAATTGACTTGTTCTATTTGAAAGTGCTGCACCGGCACTAATAAACAAATCCAATCTCATGTCATCTATTTATTCTGACAATGGTGCCATGTAGACTAGGAATTAGAAAAAAAAACAAGTACTAGGATACATTGCAAACTATGGAACGAAAGAAACCTACTTGAAAAGGCCTCAGCAGTTCTACGCATGAGTCGGGTAATGCAGCATTATAGGATGATCCATTCATATGCATACAAAGGCTTCAATTTTGATTTCCATTCAGTTCCGTCCAAATATTGATTTTTCTTTAGTTTAGATCAGCTACGATTTAGGTACTACGGTTGTATAGGATTATCCACTGCCATTCATACAGAGGTTCCAGTCTTGATTATGTTTCAGTTGAATTCAGTTTTTCGAGTCAGCCCATCTCAGCTCTATGTGACATTTATAAGATGACTCCATAAAATTCACAAAAGACGGTATTTTTTCCCATCTCAGCCCCAACTATTGCTTTCTTTGAGGTTTGGTCGTCTAAGTAGCTTTGCGGTGTTTTGGCCGGTGCAGGCTGGAGGACCCTGACTCGGAGGAGACGACAGAGTTCATGGCGAGCGAGGCGGACTTGGCCGAGTCCATTCTTTCCTGGTTAGGGAGAGCCTCCAACACAAGGTCATGTGTTGCTTCTCTCCTCTATTTGGATTTTATTAATTGGTGTCTTTTTTACTGATTCCTTCGCTATTGCTGTGCGCTCCTAGGTTTAGTCCATGTCTCTCTAGATTACTTCTATTTCGTACGAATGGTCTTGAGTTTGCACAATTCCGGGATGTCAGCTCGCCGCACATGTGATACTTATTGTTAATAGTTATAGAATTCCCTAGGTGTTCTTTGTTATTTTTGTGCACAGAAGTTGTTTGTGTCTTTGTCCGAGCCAATTTCAGTTACAAATCCCCGAGTTAAACTACATGTGGCTAACAACATTGCAGATGAAGCTCTCGTCTTTGACTATAAGTTTGACATGTGCTAAGAGTTTTTCGGTGGTTGATATCCTGCACCTAGATATGTTTATAGACTCATAGATAGAATATCCTTTCTTATTTATAGTGGATCTGTTGTTGGTGCCTTACTACAAAGTACTGGTGTTTTATGGCCACTACTAATGATAATAGCATTCTTTATGCTAAGCTGCAGATAAAATATTGAAGGGTGGAAGTCTGTTAATCATTCGATTAGCCAATTTTTGTTATTTAGCAATCAGTTTAACTCATACAATTAAAGTCTGATTGTTGTGGTAAATAATGTTGCTAAGAACTTCAAGGTACCGCGTTTTTCCAATTGTCGCCACTTGGCAAAAAATTATTGTTTTTAGAAGTAACAAGTAGTTTAAAAACTGTTGTAGCCCGTAGCAACGCACAGGCGTTCTCCTCTCGATTCTCCGTTGTGCGACGTCGCAACTTCTTCTCCAACTCTGCGGGTGTAGGTAAGCCACCGCCTTCCTCTCCTGAGCTTTCTCTTGTGCTCTTTGTGTCCACGCCATGGCCATCTTGCCATGCTAGGTTCTACCCTGTCCATGGAAATTTATATGATTGGGCTTGTGGTGATGGTCTGCTATGTCACCGTTTCACACAATGCACGGGCATAATGTATGTGTAGAATTGTAAATGTAACATCTCAATGTCACCACACTATGTTTTTGTATCGATTCTGTACATGAATATTTGTGTGTTTGTTTATTTGTTTTCTATGTGCTTCTATTTTGAATAATGCTACTTGCCTGACTGTCTATTTTTCTATTCTGAATGCAGAGAGAGAGAGAGCATCGTGACTGCCATGGCTTGAACTATTTTGTTGAGATCCTGGAAAAATTGAATGGTATAATTCTGTTAATTGGGAACCTTGGAATTGATTTTCACCTGAAAAGGTTGGCTATCTCAACCTTCTTAAACAATTTTGTAGCACGTATTTCTCATATGCATGAAACTTAGTTAGATTTGCTTTTTTTTTAAATCATGGGCCATCCACTGAGTATTATGTTATTCGTTCTTTAGGTGTTTTAATTTAAAAAATCAGCTCTGCACAAGTAACAACATGGCTTAAAGCCTGTTGCTTTTACTTGCGTTGAGGACAATCTGATGGACAACCTCCGACCTACTCGCACCCCATAGTTAGTGTATAACGGCTGGAGAGAAATTATGCTTTTCTTCATTTGGACTATTCGATAGATGCAACAGTTATAAAAAGAAGAATTTTGTAAATCAAAGAGAGATATGCTCTCATGAATTGCTCACCTCTGAAGGTTGAAAACATATGGGCCTGATGAGGCCGTTTTCTTTTTACAATTTCCTCTAGCAACAACTCCGTGTATAATCCAGAAATTGATCGTTGCTTATTTGTTTTTGAAAGTGTACAATTTCATTTATGAAAGTGTAATGTTCTCATCTCTATTATGATGTTTCAAGTATACTACTTCTCTCAAGAAGGTTGGAGTCAATGAGGCAGCACATAACTGTGTTTGATGCATTCTTCAGGTTGATCGAGGGTCGGATAATGGACGTAACACAGCTGCTAGAGAAGATATTATAATATGGAAAATAGCAGATGAGGAGGAAGCTGAAGTTGGTAGATCAATTGAGCAAGAGTTCCAGACCCAGGTGCACTTATAATTGAGCTGTTTGTATGAGCAGTGCTACATGCTTCCACTCTGCATCTCTGTAGTTATTTGGCTGAAGGTGTGCAAGAGTTTGAGCTATTAATTATTATGTAGTTTTAAGTTTTAACTTTAGAACTGTGTAAGTTATTCCCTTCTTTATAAATAACTTCATGTGGAAAAGTATTCTTTGAGGGAAACAAGGTCGAGAATTCGCATTAGTGGTTTACAGTGATAATACAATAAGTTTGCATTTTATACCATCTAGCAGGACTTCACGGAAGTTTGCTAGAGGAATTGCAACAGCCATGATCAAATATTATATTTCTTATTCCTTTTTGGTTTTAGACAAGAAAAGTAGCTCAAACCTTCTACTGCCACATTCGCTGTAGTAGAGCAATCGCTGCCTCAAACTTCAGAGAAGATGGGCATGAATGGATGTTTTGGTTGCAGGTTACACCAAGAACAAGTGCCTCAGATTATTCATTTTCCAGGCAGCGGAAGGATCACTCCCCCTCCCCTCGCGTCGCTCACCTGAGGGCGACTCGAGGGTGCCCTCGCCCCGTCCGCCGTGACCACCCCTCTTCGGATGACCAAAATGTAAGTGTTGTACTTTTTTAGAACAACATTAAGAGGATGTGATATTAGCTAGCTGAATTTTTTCCAACTCCTGCACTAAAAGGATGTAAGTTGCCATCCAAATGATCGAAACACATGAGCTTGTAATATCGTAAGCAATTTGTCTCTCCGGTACATGGTTATCGACGTGTAGATTTTGGTAAGCTTATATTGTCGATCTTCTGGTAAGGTGACCCTTTCAATACTAATACCAGTTTTGTGAGTGCATGCATGTTCTTGTCATCTCAACTAAATCTGGATGGCCAAGTTTCCACAGATGGCTCAAGATTTTCAGTCATACACTATCTGTCACACACCCAGACTTTATGAACATGTGATTTGTCATCTCAATTAATCGACGGTTTTTGCTTGACAGGTGATTTGAGGCAAAGTCTGCGTTTGAAGCAAGGACAATAAAAATGATGGAGCTTTTGGTGCTCAGCACCTTGAAATGGAGGATGCAAGCTGTTACTGCTTGCTCGTTTATTGACTACTTCCTTTGCAAATTCAATGATCATGACACACCCTCCATGCTCGCATTCTCCTGCTCAACTGACCTCATCCTAAGCACAGCTAAGTGTATGAAAGTTAAATCAGATCCCCTTTTTTAGTATTCATCGACCAATGTGTTAAATTAGATCTCACTTGTAGTATCCATGGATCAATGTGTAGAATTTGGCGGCGATCAATTATTAAAGTTTCAGAATTTCGATTGCAGGAGCTGATTTTTTGGTGTTCAGACATTCAGAGATTGCTGGAAGTGTTGCACTTCCTTCATTTGGGGAGCGCAAGACTTCAGTTGTCGAAGTGGCTACAACTAATTGCAAGTATATAAACAAGGTAGTGATCAGCTCTGTGTTATTGTTAACTAAATCATTTGCCCGCATCACATGGTAACCTTTAAATGCAATGGTGCCTCTGTGTACAAGAAGAATGAGGTATTTGAATTAAATTGTAGGGAGGCTTCAGATGTATCCGAGAAAAAGCATAGCACCAACTTTTATAATGGTCCTATGTTTCTATCAGAGCAATGCCATTATCCTGCATACATTTTAAAATGCATTTGAGTTCTAATACATATTGTACATGTACCAACATTCTTTCCTCTGTTTTCGTTTTTTTGTTGTCCTTAAATGGCATCTCATTTTTACTTTCATTTAGAAAGTGAAGTAACATTAATAACTAATAAGTTCTCACATGTTAGGTTTTCTTGGACGTTGTTGAGAGTGTAAACCTTCTTATGTCTTCTAAAGGGAATTTGTGTACCATCAAATTTTACCTGTCTGTTCTGAGGTTTCTGGTGTCTTCCTATTCAACTATTTGATGTTCATTGTGTATATTTCTTACATTTCTGCAGGGAGTGTTCTATGATGTGATGTGACAGGAAAGATCCTGATGAAGTGCTTCCTTTATGGAATGCCTATCTAAAGTTTGGACTAAGAGACATGCTTTAATTGGCTTAGTAAAAAATACTTGCTAAAGAGAAATAAGATTCAAAGTAGATGTTTTTATTCTAGATTAGGATATGTGTGTTCCGCCACCGGTTCGACTTCTCATATTAGAAGGCAACCAGTTAGTTCATATATTACTACTTTGCACTATTGTAGAGGGATAATGAGGGATTGAGAGGCTACTACTATTTGTATTGCTGTCGATGCTTGCACAATGCTACTGCTTATTATACTTGGGTATTTATCTTTGGAATAAAAAACAATCATTTTCTCCCTTCAATCAAATAGTCATGACTTAGTTTTACTTACTAACCTCTCTTCATAATTTTTTTGGATTAAATTTAGCTTTTTATAAAGTTGCAAAGAACAGTTCTGACTTTTGTGGGTAGTCAACCAAATTCTGGTTCTTGGTTGAAAGCCCCTTGTCATCGTAGTTTACTCGAAGGCAGCTTCAGATTGATTCTCATACCAAGGGTGCCATCTTTGGAAGCAATAGTTCTAAGTTTTATAAAGAACCATGTTATATTTGCTTGCTTTTTCTTGTATAACCAACAAATATTTGTTGTGATTAGAATTATGACAACATCGGTGTTCATCACTATTCTTTTTGGACTTGAATAGATATGTCTAAATTACACATAATGTGTATGAGCAAAATATTATAGTTTGACTTTCATGTCTTTCTTGGTAGTCACCTTAGTACTATGTTGCTGTCTTCATGTCTTTCTCATGGCCTTATTAGAGCATCTCCAATAGATGGTCCAAATTTTGACGGTCCAAAACCGGAGATGTAAAATTTGGACCGCCAAAAAGTGCGTTTTGGAGCTTCGAAAAAAGGCCAACTCCAACAGATGGTCCAAATTCATGGTCCAAAAAAGCAACTCCAATAGATGGTCCAAATTCATGGTCCAAAACCGGCCAGCGGCCGCGCGGCTGTTGTTCAGCCGCTGTCCAGCCACTGTACAGCCGCACATATTGCATAAGAGCATCTTTTAAAACAACATAAAAAAATTTCATGTCCACAACATTAAATTATTACATAGTTCTTCAGATCCAGGAGATGAAATGCAACACAAATACAACATAGTTTTGCACAATACAACATAGTTTTGAACAAACAAATAATGAATCTATGCGGATCTTTCGCCATGCCATTTCCAATGCTCTTCCATCAAATCTTTCTGGAGTTGGTCATGCACATCGCTGTCTCTAATCTCGCTGTACACCTTCATGAAACGTCTGATGCGCTGTTCTTTTCGCATGGGGTTAACAGGAATGCCCATCAAGTGATAGAAGTTGTAATCTAAATCTTTTCAACGCTCGTTCTCAATGATCATGTTATGCATGATCACGCAAGCGGTCATGATGTACCAAAGGATCTTTTGATCCCAAAATCTAGCTGGTCCTCGCACAATAGCAAATTGGGATTGCAAAATCCAAAATGCCCTCTCAACATCTTTTCTAGCTGCCGCTTGTGCATTATGAAAGACAAGTTCTTTCTTACCTTGAGGTGTTGCAACCGGGTTGACGAATGTACTCCACCTCGGGTAGATCCCATCTGCAAGATATTACCCATAGTTGTAGGTGCGGCCATTTGCTTCGAAGGTCACCGGTGGTGCTTCTCCATTTGCTAAGTTGGCAAAGAGAGGTGACCGGTCGAGCACGTTGATGTCGTTGCAAGAACCAGGCATACCAAAATATGCATGCCAAATCCATGTTTCATAATCAGCAACTGCCTCAAGAATGATAGTGGCATCCTTCCCACGACCCTTGAATTGTCCATGCCATGCTTTTGGACAATTCTTCCATTTCCAATGCATGCAATCTACAGACCCGAGCATACCTGGAAACCCTCGAGCTTTGTTCATCTCCAAAAGCCTCTGAGTATCTTGAGCATTGGGTGCTCTCAAGTACTGTGGACCGAACACTTCTACCATAGTTATTGCAAACTGCTTGACATAGAAGATAGAAGTGCTCTCTGCCATCGCCAAGTTGTCGTCAATGTAATCTGCCGGAACACCATATGCCATAATGTGCAAAGCGGCAGTGACCTTCTGCTCAATGCTATGCCCAGGCAACCCCGCACAGTTCCTTCTCTGCTCGAAGACTGGGTTATGCTGCTTCACTTCATTGCAAATGCGAAAGAACAAGTCCTTCGACATTCTGAAACGGCGTCGAAAGTAATTCTCCGGAAAGACAGGTGATGATGCAAAGTAGTTGCGCACCAACCGCTTGTGCGCATCAATCCGTTCTCTCCGAATGAACGCACGACCATAAGCGGAACCACCGTGCTTCAGTTTCTTCCTCTTGTGCATGGCCACTAGCATAGCAATCTCCTCTTCTTCATGGAAATCAAATTCCTCGTCCGACGATGAATCATCCACGAAAGAGGAGTCAACCGAGCTCATCTACAATGCACACGACCACCGTCAAACATACTACCCAATCCCGAGTTAAATCATCAAGTTTTGTCATTTTTTTACCTTGAGGAATTCCGTCGAACACCTTGTGCGCGCGGTGGAGGAAGATGGCCGCCGGTTGGATTGGCTGCTGCTTACGGCTGCGGACGGCTCCGGACGGCGGCGGTGATAACAAAAGAGGTTGGAGGCCGGCCAAGAGGAGCTCGGCGGGCGGCGAAGACAAATTCGGCAGCCGGGCGGAGTGATTGGTGCGGCGGTCGTCGTGCGGCCGGTGCAACGTCCGTGGACAGGCTCACGGCCGACGGGAGCAGGTCGGCGGTAGCCCGAGACCCCGCGGAGGCCTACCGCGGCAGCCGGACCGCCGGAGGGGCCGAATCCCGCGCCGGCTGCCTCCCGATTCGGCGGTGTCCGGGCGGTGGCGGGGAGCGAGGGGCGCGGCGGCGGCGGGGATGTGGGGTGGTGACGCGGGCGACGGCGAGGTTTTGGGCGGTCGCGGCGGCGGATTCCAGCCGGCGGGTCGCGGGCGGGAACGGAAATGAAGTGACGGTTGGGCGTTCGCACGCGGCGGCTGGTTTTGGACCGGATGCATCTCGTGATGTATATTTGCATCGCGAGATGTTGGATTTTACATCACGAGGAGGCCGCGGTCCAATTTTTTTTGTATATGGACCGTCTGTTGGAGCAGCGTTTTTTGCCCCAGACGGTCCAAAAGTTAGGTATTTTTACATTTGGACCGTCTATTGGAGATGCTCTTAAAGATCTTTGGTTGATATTTTTGTAGCACATTTCTTACAAGATCTCCTGTAAGGCTATAATTTTAAATTCAAAAAGCATTTTTAGTTGGGATAAGGACGGAAGAAAGAAAAGGATAGCGCTTTAACGGTAAGTCGCCGATATAGCCCGTGGCAACGCACGGGCGTTTTACTAGTTGTACTAGTAGCAGAGATAATGTACCTGTGCGTTGCAACGTGGGCATATACATATTATAAAGTGCCAAAACCAATCGTGTCTGATATATACCTTACATGCACCATATTACAAAATTTGGTAAGATTTTGTTTGATTTAGTATGTGTACGGGAAGGTAATAAAAGTTTTGATTTAGCTGAAGTTCTGTTAAGATTTGAATTGATTTAGGTATGGTAGGGAAAGGAAAGAAAGTTTTTGATTTAGTTGAGGTTTTGGTAAGATTTGATTTGATGACTTAATGCAAGACATGGTTTTGATAAGATTTGATTTATTTAATGCAGGACATGGTTTTTAGTAGGACAAGGAAAGGAAATACCGATCTGACAGGGAGGCGTGAGGAGGAAAAACTAAGGTAAGCGGACGGGGAAAACCAACATGGAGGGTCAAGGGAATCACTTGATTTTTCTGTGGGAGGGAGAATAAACAAGCGTGAAGGGGTGACGAGAGGTGACGTGAACCTACAAACTTCCATATAATAGCAGATATATGGGTCAAAAAGTTGCAATAGCAAAATTTAATATGCAATGAATGTTGAGCGAAGAGTACCATGAAGCTAAATTTAGAAGAGGATGATCAAGTATTTCATTTGTATAATCTCGATCTTACACAAAGAAAATTGATACTAGAAACTCCGCACGGACGAAAGCTGAAAAAAAAAATGCATGTGTGCGCCTGTCATATGTTTGAGGGTGTGTGCTTCGCATATGTTTTAAGCGTGTACGCGTCCCATATTAGGTAATAGACAGAGGCAGTTGAAAGAGAAGGAATGACAATGTGCATGGGCTCCTCTTACACGTACTGACAACTGCATAGCCCCCTCAGCACGTTCTTGTGAGTGATTGGGTGTGAGAATGAGGGGCACAATTTTTTCCTAACTATTTTGTTATTGTATAAACATGAGCACTTCCCTCGCAAAATAGAGCACTACTTAAAGAGAAAACTGATACTACTATATACCTGAAAAATAAGATGGAAAACCAATATACGTACCAGCTGGCAATCGACACCTAGGAGATCTCCCCCATGGACCGTCCTCGGACTGCTCGCTGACACACTAGCCCCACGACTCCTTACCCATCCGCCTCTCAACAGCCCATTGCCACCACACTAGAACCTTGCGCATATATTTTCCTTTTTCATTTCCTCTCCCATGTCTCATGAATAACTTTTCTTCCTCGTCATCCATACGCCACACTTCCCCAAACCCCCACCCCACCAAAAGCAACCACGCCACCCACCTACACACAATAGTCCCGCAACAAGCACTAGAGCTTTGAGTTGCATATTTGATGAAGTGATTGATTGAATATGAACGGATACACGGTCATAGAGCTGCAAATACGCACATAAATACATGGAGTGGGCTAGAAAACATAATTGACAAAAAATGCAACCCAATGTCACATCAGCAGCGATAGGATATGTATCTCTCGTCTCCACCTACCCCACCCTTCTCTCTTTCTCCTCTCGCGATAAAGGGGTCAAAAGGGCGTGGAAGCAAGTGGAGCAGAGAGGAGGAACACTGATAAGGGGATGACATAGGAAGGCTACACACAACGAGGAAGAGGAGTTGGGTGTTCTATCAAATGTTGGCAAGATCCAGTGAGAGTTGTTGCCGCTAGAGAAGAGCCCCCTCCTTATGTCGTATGTTTATCACTATATAATAATGAGCCGACAACGCATGCATTTCAATGCACTGATATAATGTTAATTTGCCGACTACATGCATATGAACCATTTAATTGATGGAGCTATCCGTTAGGCAGTGTTACGTTCTGTCTAGGATCCCAACCAGGCTAGTGAAGAAGTAAACAACACTCGTCTAAGTGCATTTTTCCAAGTAGTGTCTGATCTGCTAAGCATAATAACCAGTTCCCTATTCTATTGTGGGCCAGCTATTCCTACGAAGGAACATATGAAAACGAGGGATGCACTATTTATGCGAAGCAGACCGGGGAGAAGAGAGCTCTAGCGAGCAGAGAAGGGGGTGGGGGAGGGGAGAAAAGAGATGGCGCGACGACTGGCTGTTGATGTTAAAGAAAGGAGCACGTCATTGCTGTCCTTTGGTGGTGCAGGTTTCTGGTGGGGGAGGGGAGGTTGCAGGGACTCGCCTACTTAAATGCGGGGCGAGTTCTGACGAGGCCGACCAGTCAAACGAAATTAATACATAGGTAATACACACGACAAATTTATGGATATATAGATAATCTCAAATAAGTATACTAAATCAAAATAAAACGTGAGCACTACTCAAAGAGAAAGACCGATACTACTACTACCTGCAAAAAAAATAAGAGATGGAAAAGCAATATACTGTACGTACCAGCTGGCAACCGACGCGTACGAAATCCTTCCTACGAACCGCCCCCAGACCGCTCGCTGACGCGCGGGCCCAACGACCCCCACCCCCACCGCCCCGCCTCCCAACTGCCCACCGAAGACCCCGCGCGTATTCCCAACATTTTCTCTCTCCCACGTCCCGTAAATAAACTTCTCCTCTCCTCCCCGTCATCCACACGCCACACTCCCTCCCCCGTCCCACCGCGCCACCCACCTGCCCGCAGCGGTTCCGCTACGGGTACTCGCCATTCCTCCCCGCCGCCTCGCCTCCCCTCTGTCCCCGAGGAGAGACAGACACGCGGCCGCCATCCCAGCCAGGCCGAGGCATGTCCGGCGGCGCCGCCCTAGCCTCCCAGCCCCAGCCCTCCGCGCCCCCGTCGCAGCCGCAGCAGCAGCAGGCCAGGGAGCAGCTGAAGAAGGCGGTGGAGATGAACGCGGTCCGCCTCCAGGCCATCGGCGAGCGGATCAGGGGCCACTTCCGCGGCGGCTCCTACGCGCTCGCCCCCGCCGACCTCTCCCACCTCGTCTACGCCCTCGCCAGGTCCGCCCCTCCCCCCACCCGCATTATCCCGCGCTCCCCAGTCCCAGCCCCCGCCCCCCCTAATTCTCCCTAGGGTTTTTGGCCGCGGCGACGCGGCGCGGTGGCTCTTCGCCTAATTTTTTTTCCACCGTGCGTGCGTGCTTGCAGGGGGATCGATTACGCGCTGTCGGGCGGTGACATTCCTAAGATCGCGGGTGAAATACCAGACACTTTGAGAAAGGTAAAATCGCGTCTGTCCCCTTCCTCGGCCGGACAAATCCCCCTTGTTTTGTTCCGCGCAGTCTTCTCAATTTCTGTTGTCTTTTGGCCGGTCCGTATAGTGGTGGTGAAACGGACATGGCAGTTTCTGCTGGCGAGTCCAATTATTAGACCATAACCGCCCTTCCTTACTTGTGATTTTTGTTCGTGTGACTTACTACAGCAGTTACGAATTATGATTACCTTAGTGTATTATAGAAGTGGAATGTACATTTGGTGCGATGGCAGTTGAGTTTTTCATGTAAGCTAGGTATTTTTACCCTTGGACCTTTTGCGAATGCGCTTCCTTTTGTTTAAAATTGCAATGTTTAGCAAATGGGAGTAACACAATATATATAGGTTGAGAGCGCAAGCTGTGTAATTGTGGGACTTCAGTGAATGAGTAGTAGATTGGTATATTTTCTCCGAAACATCTCTTTGAGAGGGTCACGGCCTCAACAGTGTGCTTTGTTAATTCAAGTACACCAACTTCATAGCATAGAGATAACTAGTTGACCACCAGAGTTAAGGAAACACATATGAGAGTCTAACTTTAACTTCAAAAGTGAAGTGACATTACTTTCCCTTTCAAGCACTATAACAGCGGATACTCTTAGGAGGATTCTAGTTCCTAATTTCACAGCAAATTATGTTAGATTTGTGATTCTGTTGTTCATATGCCTTTTCTGGTAATAAGTGACCTAATCAAGGGGGGTAATATAGTCTTTGCCAGGCATCACTTGTTTTTGTGCAATACCTGAAACTGCCCGTCTATTCAGGATATGGGTGAATATATTTTGTATTTCGAACTTCTTTAATTCTTCTTCTGGGGAACACCTCCTAACATTGTTATTTTCTAGATTTGTTGTATGAGGCAACTAGCATATGAGTTGTACACTTATGAATTTTGACCTTGAATTATGTTTTCCATTCGTTGTGGGTGGATAATTTGTTTATGCAGTAAATTAAGTCGTGGTCAATATTTTGCGTACTTCTGTGCTATTAATTTGAACTCTACCACTATTTACCAGGTATATGAGCTGAGGAAGGATCCATTTCTACAATCTTCTGTCATGGTACTGATCATATCATGCAAGGTAAATCACCTTTCATGCCAGTCATGTGTGAATACCACTTAGAAACTTTTTCCCAAACCATAACACAATTACATACGAGGAATTATCTCTTTATATAGTCTTGTTTCAGTCATGTTGGTTTATTTGAAAAATCCAGTTGTAAACAGATTTATAGTGAAGAACACATTTTCTTCCTTGACTGCATATATGATTATATGTATCATCAACATATTATTTGCTTCAACCCAATGTTTGCTATAAAGCAATTACCATCTATCCATTAATCCTACCCATGTGTGTTAGTTTTCTTCAACTGTATAATTTACCTTCGAGTTGTTTCAAGCGATTCAAAGTGTTACACGCATATGTTGATTAGGTTATGTGCCAAGGTTACAATTTGTCTCTTGAGCTTGTTTTTCAAACATAATATGTGGCTCTCCCACAAAAAAGTTAATCTGGTAATGCACATGCTGTTTTGCAGAATGCTTGTAAAAACAAATGGTTTCAGCCTTCAGATTACATTGATATTCTCAGAATGGCTGATGAGGTGTGTATGAAATGCTTGGTTTCTTCTTTTATGTTCATTGTTCTGTGCATGTCTGTACTCTTGGGTGGTGGCATAGCCATATCATCTTACCTAGTTATAATTTATCTTGGCATGAAGCTATCCGGCAGCTTCTGCACGAACAGTAGCGAGCCAGCTAATGACAGCACCGTGCTTGAAATCATTTCAACAGTAATGCCAAGGTAAGGAAGGCATCACTTTGGATGGTTACATGTTGCCATCACATTCCCTGTTGTGTAGTTTTATGTAAATCTTAATACAAAATGAAATTAGAACCACAAAAAAAAATTCTGAGATTGGAAAGCCCATTTTTGCGAAACATGTTTTACTATCTGATTAAGCACTTCAGACTTTTAATTCTGGGTGACACAGATATCTCATATCATGCTTCAGAGTTCAAAATGTAAAAATAATACTTGAAACATAATATGAAATCCAAAATATTGTGTAGCTTAGAGTCAGTATATTTCAAAATTTTAAGCTATTAAATTTAAAATGTCATTTTCCCATTTTCAGTTGTTTAGGTTAGTATTCACAAGACAAATTTGAATAAATATATTTGAACCCATTGGTTATAATATGATCAACCGAAGTCATTCATTAGCTTCATGACACATTTTATTTGTTTTAATGTGGTTCTGCTTGTAGGTATTATCCTAAGTTGAAGTTCGACCGTCTAATCACTTCGCTGGAAGCAAAGGTGGTCAATCTGTAAATATCTTATATGTGCTATTCTTCCTGATAAAGTTTTCTAATTTGTTATTATAATCACTCACGCCCACTTTTTTGCATTCTTACATTCTCATGTGGGAGGATATATATTGATAAGCGACAAAGCTTTGTTTCATAACTGTAGCCTGGCTTTGATATACCTGTCTGTACTTACAGGTTGGATATGATATTTTGATGGCTGACTTCTTTATTCATAGAAATCTACCTAAACATGAAAAGATTGTAAGTACCATTCCAGGGAAAATATTTATTTTTACTAAATTTCAGTGTTGATGCTATTTAAACTGCCTGTGTACTGATTAAACAAGTGTTGATGCTATTTAAACTGCTCATGTACTGATTTAAACTAGTGTTGATGCTATTTAAGTATTTTACTTGGCTGTGTCAACAAGTGTTGATGCTACTTAAACTGCCCATGTGCTGATTTAAACAAGTGTTGATGCCATTTAAGTATTCTGCATGGCTTGTCTTAACAAGTGTTTAATGTTATTTAAACTGCTCATGTACTGATTTTCTTGTTTTGCTATTATACTATTCACTTAATTATATCTTTTTCTTTTGAGTTTCTTGACCAAAAGTTTGACAAAGTGGCAACCCTCTTAGGTATTTTTACAATGCTACACATAACACTATGTAGCATCATGTTCTGTTCACATCGGTTAGTATTGCATTAATGTCTCTTGCATTTGGCTTCATACTGGGCAACTGAATATTTGTAAATTTGGTGTGTCTTCATGTTGCCCACTGCCGTCCTGTTTACTTCACCGTGACACCTCTTCTGGAATAGTGTCCATAAGATTTTGGGACCAACTTGTTTAGTTTCTAGCTGTCAGTAACAACTAATAGTTGCACAGATTCTGCTTGTATGCTAATTATTCCAAAATCTCTGATCTGTATTCCCTTGTTCATTGAGTGATCGGATAGTACAATGCTATTGTGGGAGTTCGGTAGCACTTCATGACTACATCCTTCTTTCAAATTATTTGTATTTCTAGCTCAACTCAGACCTCTTTAAGTTTGACCAAGTCTATGGAAAACTATACCAATATCTACAACACCAAATTAATTTGATTGGATTCATCATAAAATATATTTCTGTATTATTATATACTTGATGTTTTAAAATATTAGCACATTTTTCTATATACTTGGTCGAATAAGGGAAGCCTGACTTGAGAGAAACTAGAACTCAAAATAATTTGGAACTGATGGAGTATATATTATAATTCTCTTATTGATTTTGTCTTTCAATGTCATTGTCTCATGATTTTATATCCAGTAGATTTATTGGTTGTTTCACCTTCTGCAGTGTCTAGTTGTTGTCCAAAAGGAAAATTTAGATGTCTCATCATGTATCGCAAGCCCCCAGCATGTGAGGTGCATTACTTTCTTTGCTTTGATACTTGATATGTTATGCCAAGAGACACATGCCTGATGGTTTTTATGTTTCAGCTTTTTAGTAAACGGAAAAGGTGTGGACAAGAGGACTAATGTTTCAATGGTTAGTGTCCCACCTTATTGACTAAATTACTTTTTGTTTGAAGAAAAACTGTTGCCTTCCACTTCCTGCCATTTTTTTTGCCTTTATCACAAAGCCTTGTGCACCCTGTGGACAGTGGTTAATCTCCAATTCTCAAACAAGCTTAGTTCACGCATTTCAAATAATTAACAGGAAACAGGACCCCAGTTCCCCACGGATATCACTAAGATGCTCAAATATGGTGCAAACATTGTACAAGCCGTTGGATATTTTACTGGTATGTTTGGTGATGATGTTTTGTGTGTTTACCTTTCTTCTCCATAAGCACACATCAAATTCTAGCATGTGCTGATTTAGCTTTATATTGCAGCTAACTACATCATAGCTGTAGCAGTTGTGAACAATTTGATGTCTTTTGATGTTCCAAAACTCAGTGCCTATGCCCAACCAGTCACAACAGATCTTCCTGGTAGGTCATTAATTTTAGTTCTTATAATTTTATGTTATGCTTTGACAATTTCTTGACTCTGGAATAACATTTTTTTTGCATTCCTCATTGTGAACTTTTATGTAGATTCAGATTCAGATATGCTACTGGAAGGGCCATCAAGAGTTTCCCTAAAGTGCCCCATAAGGTACTGTATGTTCATGACATGTACTTTGCTGTATTATGTTTGAATTTACTTACTCTAAATTGATAAAACTTGGGCGCCTAGCCGCCTACAATCCTGTTATGTTATGTACATACTCCCCTCTTTCCTGAATATAAGGTGCATAAATTTCCATGCAAGTCAAACATATGTATGTTTGACCAAGATTATAGAACAAAATATCAATGTCCACAATACTAAGTAAATAAAATACGAAAATTCTTTTCATGATGAATCTAATGATGCAAATTTGGTATTATAGATATTAATACATTTTTGTAGAACTTGGTCAAACATGCACAAGTTTCTTCTGAAAAAACTTACACCTTATATTTTGGAACGGAGGGAATATATTACAAGGGCCCAAGTAAGCTCTTGCATGTAATACGACAAAGAACCTCTATACAAACTGTTCTTTGTCATCAATCTGCATTAATTATTGCCAATGTAGAAGTTGCAATTGTTTATCATGCATGTGTATGTGACTGGCAATTTTACACAAACTCAATTTGGACAATTTATTCACATTATAATGACTACCCTGATACTCCATGTGTCTGTCTAGACTGTTGTTTATTCGGTTCTGTAAATTCAACCTCTGCTTATTTGAATGGAAAATGCTAATGAGCTGCAGTTGAAAATGTTTTTTGTTCGTTATTGCAGTTTTAGGCGTGTGCAAACCCCAGTTAAAGGGCATCTATGCAAACACCATCAGGTACAGATTCTATCTGTTTATTTGTATTCATGGGTTGAGCCTGTTCCTTCTTGACATAAATAATAATATGGCCTGTATTATGTAGTGTTTTGATTATGACAGTTACATGGATATTAACTCGAGGAAACCAACCTGGCGCTGTCCATGTTGTAATACTCCTTCAAATTTCATTGACATTCGAATTGATCAAGAGATGGCCAAGGCAAGTTGTATAATGTATCTGTAGTTCTGTACATGTTTTCATCTGATTATGTTTTCCTATGTGATTGATCTCCTTTTTGTTTCAGATTTTACAAGAGACTGGTAATGATATCATGGATGTTCTTGTATTCCCTGATGGATCTTGGAAAGCTGTTTCAGTTCATGATGAGAAATCAGATAAACATGGTGATGCAATTCAGCAGAATGAGAATACTGTAGAAACTGATGCAACTCCTTCGGATGTTATAGACCTAATAAACAAGGATGATGATGGTGATCTGCCTATGAGCTCGGCATCTCCCTCAGAAGATTTGAAGCCTGTGTTGAATAGTCAAGATATATCTGTCATGGACTATCTTCCGGATTTCCCTCTAAGCACAGCTGCTCAGTCAGAAGATATGTATGTAGGAGGTGGAACTTCAACTTCTGGCCAAAATTCGTTACCATCATCTAGTGGTGGACCTGGCTCTAGTTCAATTGGGACCTTGGAGTCTATTCTCCCTAGAGATATCCTGCAAATGCAACCTGCTACCACACGTGCCATCTCTCCTTCTGAAACCTCCAATTTAGCATCTGCCATGCAACAAGTTTCACAAGGATACCCCAATATTATGCAGATGCAATCACAGCTAGATTCTTTACTTCGATCAGCACATCATACTAGAAATGTCAGGAGAGAGCCTGTAGCAGTCCAGGCTCTGGCAGTGCCACAACATAATTCATCTAGAAGGGTGCAGGCAAATGTCTCGAATTGTCCACCTCCCACCCCACAGTCCATTTCACCTTCTTCAAACTACCAAGCACATCATGTGACAAATGCAGACAGTGTAATCACATCGATGGTTAATGGTGTTGGGCCACTCTCAAGGGCTCCTGATGGTTCCTCACCATTCCATCTACAGCCGACACAACAGGTAATTTTACTCTTCTGAAGGCCCTATGGCATGATATTTACCAACATAGTGTAGGATTGCATTGTTTTATCTTGCAATAAAATTACTGTACATATCATATTAAATACTCCCTCTGTGTTTTAGATCACTAAACATCTTATATTTGTTTACAGAGGGAATATATATTTACTCACATTAAAACTAGCTGATGACTTTACTTTTATGCAAAACCAAGTGATAAGTCACCGGAGCTCCATAACTGGTAGTATGATAGTGTTTGGATGTTGAAAAATGTCTCATTTGGTTCCGAGTTATTTGAAAAGTGCTTGATGCCTAGTCATTTGAAAAGCTCCAGGCCTGTTACAGAATTGTATACTATCTCGCTTGTGTTTTGCAACCGCATCAAGTATTTAGCGTATGATAGTACCTGTTTTTCGCTATTAGCTGTTAGCTGCGCTAGGATGTTAGTTGGAGTAAGCACCTACAATAACGACATTGTTGAGTAACACTACTGTAGACTGCGAGCTCAGTGCAGGACAGTTTCAACTTATTGACAAGAAGTGGAACCAATTTTTCTCTGTATTTTTGCTTGGATTTAATTTATCTTGATAAACAACATTTCTTGATGGACTTGTGTAATGCTGGCAGGATATGCGCAACATGCCAAACCATCAACGTGGTCGGGTTATGGGCCTTGCTGCAAATCCCTTCATGCATATGAGACCGCCGACAGGAGGCCCAGGACAGGGTAGAGGTGCTAATGCCTATGGAGCTCCCTACCCTCAACAATATCAGCAATATGACCAGCGACAATTCGACAATCTAATAGGCCAACTGGTGAACCGAGGGGGTGCAGTTAGCCAGGCCATACCAGGCCATCTCTACGTTCCCCAGCAGAGCCAGGCAATGAGAACTCAAGCAGTGTCCCGACAGTCAACTCCACCATTGCAACCGCGCGTGCAGTCTCCTGGTCTAGCACCTACTGCTCCGCGTGTGCAGTCTCCTGGCCTAGCACCCACTGTTCCGCGTGTGCAGTCTCCTGGCCTAGCACCCACTGTTCCGCGTGTGCAGTCTCCTGGCCTAGCACCCACTGTTCCGCGTGTGCAGTCTCCTGGTCTACCACCCTCTCCGACTCCCGCTACGCCCCTCCTCGAGGACTCCGATGTCCCCGAGATCGAGATGGATCCGAACTGGCAGCCCACGGGGCAGATGAGGGGGAGCCTGGTAGGCTCTGCTTACGATCAAGCAATCGAACGGTATCTGCAGCCTGGTGGTGGTCAGCGGACAAATCAGGCTCGGCCACCTGGCAGGTAAACATATACTCGTCAGGTGCTGTGGGTGGCTCTGGATTTAGAGAGGCTAACATGGATCTGCGTGTGTGGGTGGCTCTGAACTCTGAACGTCTGATCTGCGGTTAGATATTAACGTCCTTATGTTATATGTTAGTTTGCAAATGTAGGGAGTACTGATTGTGCTGCTTAGCGTTAGCGTACATCTGTTGTTGTGCAATGGAACGAAGTATCTATTATTTTATGTCACCTCTTCTTGGCGTCAGCACTCTTCTGCTGTGCTTGGATGTGCATGCAGGTCGCATTCATTTCATGTAGTTTGAATTTGAATTTGCACTTGGATAAATTGCCCATAGAGTTAGTAGTTCACATTCTTAAAGTTTGAACTGCATAATATACGTTGCACCCTGGGTTCTTATTCATATGCAGTTCAGTTAAATAGTAACACAACCGGCCTGTTTGTGGCGCGATTTGTGTGACCATGAGTCAAAGTACTTCGAAGTGGATGTGATCTAACAGCCACCACCTCGTTAAGTCCGTTTTGCGGTTGTTAAACTGTATGGTCCTCCAATCCGTTTATGATAAAACTTCGGACAAATTATGTCAAATAAAAACTGTACCGTGCTGCATTGCTGGAGTTCAGTTTTTCTTTTGCCTGTGCATATTACTCAAAGCGATTAACCAATTAGATAAGCAAACAAATTACTCTACATGGCATGCCAGGAAGCATGAAGCAGTCTTGTTGCTCGGTTCCTTGAATCGGTGAGTGAGGTGAAGTCCTTGAAGCAAGAGATTGTCATCGCGTTAGACCTGGTGTTCCTACCAGCTTGCGGGGCATTCCAATGCACGTTCAATATCCAACAATACCAGGGAAATCTTGCACTAGAGAAAAGATGCCCTACCCGTTTTCTTGTACCGATTCCGGTCTATGATACCATGATCTACACCAGATTGGATGTGCTCTCGATTTGGAAGGTAATTCAATACAATGCTTTTAGTAAGAAATGGGAAGGAAAACCAGAGAGCTGAGGAAGGAGGGATTACAACAAGGGGATAAGAGACGAGAGCTGTATGGCTTTGTTTATGATATTCATTCTTCCCACACGAAATACGTGCTTAAGTAGCTGGAAATTGCGAAGTAGACCTGATTTTATAGTGTAATAACAATCCCGTTTATTCGAACACAATGTCCAGGGGTACAAAGGCAATCTTTGGTGGAGACATGAACTACACTTATCGCCCCCCCTCTAGGAGAGATCTTGCGGCTTCAGCTAAGTTATGTGCCTCCACATTTTCTTCCCAATGTCACAACTTAAAAGCACCGATCGAAAGCTCATCTCATCTCCCCAAGGCTCCAAATGATGACATGTTGCACCTGGTGATACTCTTCATCACCTCCAACAAAACAGGAAACTACATCAACATGTTCCTCGGCCAAATCCGCTTGGGGAGCTCCAGTACATTCAACACCTTCAAGAACCAACGGAAAGGGACCAGTCTTGGTATGGACCGGTCATCAGGAGGGAGCCAATTGTGTGTCTATATATGTGTTCCTTCCGCATTGCCAATCCGTTTGATCAAACCATGCTTCAAAACAACTTGTCTTGCAATCAGAGAACACCATATCTCATACTCTGCTTCTAAGACATCTGACTTCAGAAAATACATCGCCTTCAGAACATGCGAGCTGAGAGCTTGAGGATCCCGTACAACCTGCCACATTAGCTTTGCCAACAAAGGCAAATTGAAAATTTCAACATGGTGAAAGCCTAAGCCTCCCATGTATTTTGGCTTAGTCTTGGTGTCCCAAGTAATCCATGCCGTTTTCCTCTTGCCTGTTCTACTTTCCCAACAAAGTTTCGGAAATAGTCCATTAATGTGTCAACATGGACCCCGAGGCAATTTGAAGCATGCGATTGAGTTCGGGGATAGCCTTTGCCATTGATTTAATCGGCAACTCTTTGTCTCTGAAGAGTAATTTTTCTTCGTCCACCCTTGAACACAGCTCCATACTCCTTCAAATATTTGAAGGCTCCATTTCTTGACGTGCGTACATCAATAGGCATACCCAAATATGTAGTCACTTTCGATGGTTCGGGTAGGTGTTTATGTAGTAGTGTTGCTCCAAATTCCCGATAAGTATGCTACCATTAACATCGTTCTTTATATGTCCTTTTCCATTCTAGTTTAAATACATGCACACCGATCACTACACCTTTTGGGATTAAGGAGATACATCGAATTCTACGAGTTAGATTTTGTTGTGAATCTTTGTTCTGAAATTGTGGAGGCCCCTCAGAATACGGGCTCACATATCATCCTTGTAATTGCAACTAGCTTGGACATATACGACACACACATGCAAGGAAAAAGAAAATCTAGCAACCCTGCTATATAAGGGTAAAAAATTCACCACTCGTTACCTGGTGGAGATTGGTACCAACTGTTCACATATAACTCAACAACTAATGAATTTAGTGATGCATGTTGCTATACATCAAAATACATGTTAGGCTTTCTCTTTGTATCAGCTTTTGCCCCTGGGAGTATTGAAGAGAGAGAAGGCACATGCAACTTCTCATCGTATCTCTCCCCATAAAAACATTTATTTCTTTAGTGCTTTTTTAGTTGATTGATATATTTTCACTCAAAATTACGCTTTCATATATTTTATAATTTAAATTTCTAACAACAAGACCTATCAAACAAGATCCATCTTCAGCACATTTGAAGTTAGTTTGAATTTCGGTCATATCTTCAGTTGAATTCCACAAAGAATGATTTCAATTCTTTCACTATTTCACAAACTAAAGCAAATTCTATTTCTCACATTTCCGTTTTACATTTAAAAAAGTAATATGTTTCACATATCTCATAAATATGTTTAACATATTCAAACAAAATTTGTTCCACATGCATATTGAAACATCTCACTTTCACGAGTGTGAAACTGACTTTTCTTCAATTTGTGAAACTGGTATGTGACGCCCGGGTAATTAAGCTACAGTGCTCTGTTACTGTTGCTAATCTCGCGTTAGTTCAAAACCGATTCAAAATCCAAATTCAAAAACAAGTCAAACAATTAAAGTTTTCAAAAGTCAAAACTAAAATGTTCTTATTGTGACAAATAATTCATAAGATATATTGGTGGAGAAACCAAATCTTTATAATATGTTTAAATGCACTAAACTAATTAAATCTGGGGCTAAAACCGTTAATTAAATGATTTTTATATTTTATAAAATACTAAACTATATTATTCTGGATGAAACTTTTTGTGGTTGTGACATACTTTGTAACATCAATTTAGGTGTCACTTTGGTATTTTATTAAAACCAAAATAATTAGGAACTAAAAGAAAACAGAAAAGAAAAATAAGAAAAGGTAAAAGAAAACAAAACTAACAAAAACAAAGGAAAAGATAAGGGAAACCCCCCCCCCCCCACTGGGCCATCCGGCCCAGCTGGCAGTCAGGCCAGCCCGCTGGCCCAACCGGCCACCCCACACTCCCCTTAACCCCATGTCGGTGGAAACCCTAACCGCGACCCACCCCACTTCCCCACTCCCTCCCACATCGCCGCTCCTCTCTTCCCCCGATCTGGATCGAGATCGGGGGCAAGGACCTGACGCCCCCGACGCCACTGGACCTCGTCGTCGCCCGAAGGCCTCCCCGTCGCCGGACCACCCCACCATCGCTGTTCGTCGCCGGGAGCTCCTTCGTCTCCGTCGCGCATCCCCGTCTTCCTCCCCGAGCCCCGCTGCCATTGTCCCTACGGCCCCGCGGTGAGGCACCGTCCTCTCGTCCTCCCCCGCGCGCGCTCGAACCCCGGTGCCGCGCACCGCGTGCCCCTGTCATGCTGCTCTTCCTCCTGCCGCACGCGCACCCACGCGCGCCCGCTCCCGCGGGGCCGCGCCCAAGCCTCCAGTGCTCCTCGCGTCCCTAGTCACGCCCCACGCATGAACTGGCCGACCTGACCACGACCACTCCCCGCTCGACCCCGCTCACCCCCACGGCCGCGCTGCTCTGCTGCACTTGCTGCTGCTATCGCTCCTGCTCGCAGCGCCGTCGCTGCTCGCGCCCACCTGCAGTTGCCGCTCGCGGCCGAGGCCGCCGCCGCTACCAGCTGCTCCACCTTGCCCGCTGGCCGCCTCTGCCTGCCGGCGTCCTCACTTCCGCCCGCCGGTGCCGTGTCCCGCCCGCGCCTGCATGCTACGCATGCACGCGCCACGCGCTGCTCCTCCTGCCACCCGCGCATCCGCGTTGTGGCCGGCCCCCCTGTTGCTGGCTCTACGCCCCTGGCGCTACCCTCCGCCAGTGCCGCTCGCCGTCGACCGCCTATAGCACCCCCGCCCGCGGCCGCTCGCATAGCCGGCCGCCACAACCGCCACCTGGGCCGCGCCTGACCACGCTCGGGCGCCCAAACGGGCTGACGCCCGCAGTGGCCGCTGGCGCCTGATGCCCGCTAAGGAACCCCCTACCTATGACGAGTGGGCCCCAGCCCTTGAGAATGTTAAAAAAAGAATAAAAAAGTAAAGTAAATAATAATCAGATTAATTATTAAGTGAATTAGGTAACCTAATTAATCATGTTAATTAACCTATTAACTACTTAATTAGTCTAACTAATCCTATTAGTTAACTAGGCAATCAATGACAGGGGGCCCCACCCCTTGTTGACCAGTCAAAGTTTGATCGGTCAACTTGGTCCCCCTGGTCCCACAACCAGTGTACATTTTTGTGTACACTGTGCTGGGTACATCTAGCAATTTAACATTGAATTTTCGATTTAAAATAAATTAGAAAATGAATTAAAATTTTAAAAATTAATATAAAATAATCCGTAGTTCGGATGAAAATACTTTGTACATGAAAGTTGCTCAGATCGACGAGACGAATCCGGATACACAGCCCGTTCGTCCGCCACACATCCCTAGCATAGCGAACACACAACTTTTCCCCTCCGGTTCATCTGTCCGAAAACGTGAAACACCGGGAATACTTTCCCGGATGTTTCCCCCCTTCGCCGGTATCACCTAGCACTGCGTTAGGGCACACCTAGCTCCGCTCATTGTCATGTCATGCATCGTCATGCTTATGTTTGCATTATATTTATTGTTTCTTCCCCCTCTTCTCTCATTAGACACCGAGACCGACGCCGCTGCTACCCAGTACGACTACGATGTTGACGACCCCTCCTTCTCGGCTGAGCTTCCAGGCAAGCCCCCCCTTGATCACCAGATATCGCCTATTCTTCTCTCTACTGCTTGCATTAGAGTAGTGTAGCATGTTACTGCTTTCCGTTAATCCTATCCTGATGCATAGCCTGTCCTTGCTACTACTGTTGTTACCTTTGCCTCCAATCCTACATGCTTAGTATAGGATGCTAGTATTTCATATGTGGCCCTACATTCTTGTCCGTCTGCCATGCTATACTATCGGACCGTGATCACTCGGGAGGTGATCGCGGGTATATACTTATATACATAATATATGATACCTGTCGTGACTAAAGTCGGGTCGGCTCGTAGAGTACCCGCAAGCGATTCACGGATTGGGACCGAAAGGACGTTTGTCCCGACGGCCCTCTTAGTGGACCTTTGTGGTGGAGTGACCGGGCAGGTTGAGACCACCTAGGTGAGAGGTGGGCCTGGCCCTGGTCGGCGTCCGCGGTTACATCAATTAACATGCTTAACGAGATCTTGGTATTTGATCTGAGTCTGGCCACTGGCCTATACGCACTAACCAACTACTCGGAAACAGTTATGGGCACTCGACGTCGTGGTATCAGCCGAAGCCTTCTTGACGTCAGCGACTGAGTGGCGCGCGCCGGATTGGACTGGAACGTCTGCTCTTGTATTAGGGAGGCTAGGTCTGCTTCCGGCCGCCCACGCAACGTGCAAGTGTGCAATGGGCGATGGGCCCAGACCCCTGCGCCATAGGATTTAGACCGGCGTGCTGACCCCTCTGTTGTGCCTAGGTAGGGCTGCGACGTGTTGATCTTCTGAGGCCGGGCATGACCCAGGAAAATGTGTCCGGCCAAAGGGGATCGAGCGTGTTGGGTTATGTGGTGCACCCCTGCAGGGAAGTTTATCTATTCGAATAGCCGTGTCCCTCGGTAAAAGGACGACCCGGAGTTGTACCTTGACCTTATGACAACTAGAACCGGATACTTAATAAAACACACCCTTTCAAGTGCCAGATACAACTCGGTGATCGCTCTCTAATAGGGCGACGAGGAGAGGATCGCCGGGTAGGTTTATGCTATGCGATGATACTTGGTGAACTTACCATCTACTCTCTTCTACATGCTGCAAGATGGAGGCTGCCAGAAGCGTAGTCTTCGACAGGACTAGATATCCCCCTCTTATTCTGGCATTCTACAGTTCAGTCCACCGATATTGCCCCTTTACACAGATACCCATGCATATGTAGTGTAGATCCTTGCTTGCGAGTACTTTGGATGAGTACTCATGGTTGCTTTCTCCCTCTTTTCCCCCTTTCCATTCTACCTGGTTGTCGCAACCAGATGCTGGAGCCCAGGAGCCAAACGCCACCGTCGACGATGACTCCTACTACACCGGAGGTGCCTACTACTATGTGCAGGCCGCTGACGACGACCAGGAGTAGTTTAGGAGGATCCCAGGCAGGAGGCCTGCGCCTCTTTTGATCTGTATCCCAGTTTGTGTTAGCCATCTTATGGCAACTTGTTTAACTTATGTCTGTACTCAGATATGGTTGCTTTCACTGACTCGTCTATGATCGAGCACTTGTATTCGAGCCCTCGAGGCCCTTGGCTTGTATTATGATGCTTGTATGACTTATTTATGTTTTTAGAGTTGTGTTGTGATATCTTCCCGTGAGTCCCTGATCTTGATCGTACACGTTTGCGTGCATGATTAGTGTACGATTGAATCGGGGGCGTCACAAGTTGGTATCAGAGCCAACTGCCTATAGGAATCCCCCTTTCAATCTCCTTGGCCGAAGTTGAGTCTAGACATTACAAAACTTTTACTAACATGGCTGTGTGTCTTACGGGCCCACGTCCCCATTGGGTGGTATTAGGATCTTTTATTCCTCGTCTATACTCTGGGATTCTGATCTCTCTTCTATTCGGGTTAAACGATTTTGCTAACTCTAAACTCTAGGTTCTCGTAACTAATTCCTCCTGGAGAGCCCCTTCATTCCATATGATGGCTTGATTCATCAGCAGACGCCGAAGATACTCTCCGATGTTATCCCGAGAACTTGTACTCATCGCGTGTGCAATTCCCTTCCACCGTCAACCCCTATAGATAACTACATGCCCTTGCCATTCTTACATTCATCCCCAATTGATCTTGTTATTACAAGATACCCCGAAATTCTCTTTATTATTCGAAGAATCCTTTGATCTTACTGCCTTGCAGTTCTTGCCACATGAATAACCCCACGGATAATTCCTCACACTTACCGAGTATCCGTTCTTTCCCAGTTGTTCATATGATTCACAAGATGCATTGAAATACTATCTGATCTTTCGATAATCCTCTGCCCGCTATTGCTCTGCAAATACTTGTCTGCTTACATTATGGTTGCATTCCATATGACTAGCAATATTCATTAGTATCCTTCGTTATTGTAATTTCGAGCTCCTTGATTCAATATGTTGCAATTGCTTGCAGTCCTCAGTCGAATCCTCGAATTTATCCTCCTGGCTCAGACGTCATTTTGACCAGGAGCTGGTTCTCGACCAATCTAATTGTCGTCGATTGTACCCCTAAGTCTATAAACTTATCCATCCTTAACCAGAGTGTTTGCTTCTGATCCCTTGATTTGGAGCTCATAATTCCTTTGCATTTGAGCTTTGAATTAGCCAGATGTTTCGATAATCCGATCTCCTTGCTTTCTTTCTTCTTCTGGTTGAGTACCGATGCTCACATCAGTTCTGTTATGGACCGGCAGATCCTTTGTTGGATTTTATCCAACAACGTCCTTCATATTCAATAACCTTGTGAGCCTTCCCTCAGATACATAATGCCTTTGGTAAATTGTATCCTCTGCTTTCTCAACCATGCTCTGCTTTTGAGCTTGTATAAATTACTCATAAAGTTTGTGGTATATGTTCCTAAGAGGCCCTGATGGGTTGAACCTATGCCTTTTCTAATCTGTGTGAACCCGGAAACTACTACGGGTCATACTTTACTGTTGTTATGTCAGATAAGACTTCAACTCTACCACTTCGTCGAAGGCGAGAGGTGAATGAAAGGTTATGCATTAAAGAAGTGGGAGTCGACCTTGAACTTTGTGTTCATGCCCATGGACCCGATGTGGAATTTATCATGGAAGCTTCTTGCAAAATATTTAATCATTTGGGTAATTATTTCGGTGTCATTAAATTGGATCCCTTGCAGCTATGGTTTCGACAATATCGTTCTTCTTTGATCCCATTTCTCGGCCAAGTTTGAGCATTTGTCTTCTGCGGATCAATACCCCAGTCCAACCTTTACTTTGATCTACCGTCGAGTATTACACTCTGGTATCTCGAGATTATCGTGGAACTGCATAACTTCTTGTGGTTTCTTCATGAACTGTTATTTCTCACCGATTCCAATTTTCCTGGGTTCTAGGTTGTCGTCAACCGAGAACACCAAATAGTGAATCGAGTCCGCACTTTGATTCAATAACTCTAAGTAATTTGTGTTGCTTATGAGTTTAATACTCCATCACGTCATTACTAGCCTGATCGGCTACATCATTATCCTGCTAATTTGAACTGTGCTACCTGGTCCTTAATCCTGGAGCACAACCTTCAATGATGAGCTAAGCTTATGTCGATTTCCTCGTCTTATCATTCCACCTTGAACAACAAGCTTGATTCCCAGTTGGTGTCATATCCGTAGTTCAAATAATCTTTTGCTGCATCAGTCCTTTTACTTGATGTAGTGGATGTTCGATTACTTCTTCCTGGAGCATCTCGACAAAATTTGTCGTGATCATCATCAACATTTTGAATCCTTCCAAGTTTCCAATTGAATTCATGATGAGAAATACCATCCTTACCCTCTATGAATTTTATTGTCATCGACCACTTTATTGCCTTCCCACCAACACAAGCTTGTTCGTGTTTGGTGTTATACCTTGAGTTCCTTGCTATCCAGCAATTGTTCTTCTTTACCTTGGAACATTACCATCTCTTATGTCATCAATGTTGTGAGAATTTCACCACCTCTTAAGAATTCGTGATACAGTGATGCTTCTCGCCATCACCATTCTTTTCTTGGTCCCCGTGTTGAGTGAACTCTGTTGTGCAAATTTAATATCTCTAGCAACCCTATTGCTTCAGAGTTATTGGACAATAATTCCAATTTAGTGTGTTGGTTGCTCAATCACCATTCCGACGTTGGTCGTGCAACCCAGCCCATATGTCGGGTGCACCTTTCAACCAATGTTTAATTGTGTATGTTTTCCTCCAGCATACATCATTAAGTCATTTGATCTGGCTAATGTTATCTCCTTGTTCACATAGTTGTGGAAATCCATCTTTTTGGAAATCGCAATGGATTGTCGCTGAGTCAATCAGTCACCTCCTCACCTCTCCTTGATTTAATGATGAACTCTTGTTTCGGAACTCGTTTCCATGGTTTAATTCCCGAGAATCTTACAAGGTCACCTTGACAATTTGTGTTGCACCTTTCTTCTCAGGCATCCTGAGTCTAAGGTATCCTGACACCAATCAGATCTGAATCTCGGTCAGATATGATGGTTGGAACATATTTTCAAGAGTTACAACATTGGTCCCTATATGACCCGGTAAGGTGATGTCATGCCTAGCACACCTGGCCGGAGGACCTATTGTTATAGTATCCTTTTTAGCAAGTTTAGCCATTCTTTCATGAGGAAATTGTAAGACTTATTCTATAAGTTGTTCCTGATGGATCCTTTGTGAACCCAAAGTCTGTTTTTACCCAATGACCATGTCAATGCTATCTCGAAGCATGTCTGTGGTACTCCGATTTTCAATAAGAGCATTTGAAGCACAATGCTAAATTCTCTTTATCAATTATCCAAACACTGTTGTATGGGTAATGTCATGAAATTTCTTCCCCCTTTTTCCTAAGGGGTTTTCTACGTTATATCCTGTCATGGATTCATGCTCTGCTTGTCCTTGGGAAGGATATACCCTTGAAATATGTGTTTAAAACACATTTTCCTTTCCATTGTTCTGTTTAATATGATGATCACCTTTTCCTTTCCATCGTTTTGTTTAACCTTTCTGGTGATCTATATGATCTAAGCAGTAATATTCTTCTGCTTATGAAAACACCTTGGTGTACAACTGTGTCAGTAAGACCCTGTTGCTTTTGTTGATGGCATTCCGGTAACCACCGATGGACGAGAACTTTGCCTATAGGTCCACCTCGTTTCAACGAGCAGGAAAATGGTTCTCTTCGTCCCTCGCCCTTGGTACCGAAGTTGTTGCCGACATATCTAACAGTCTCTTCTCTGACGTGCCTTGCTATCATGACCATGCAAGCTGTCAATGCCTTTCTACTTTTAACCCACAGGGTGGGCCCATAACCCACAGTTCCATAGGATCGAAACCTGACTCTCCTGTACACCCCCATGTTCCCAAGGTTGTTCCTCGCGCATGGCCTCGTATGTAATTCACGAGCCACCTTCTGAGAGATAATCAATTCTTGTATCAGACATAATACTTATTCCCGTTGCTTTGAACCTCCTTTCATGCCCTGTTTCAGGCATTGAACGATTTCCCGCCCGCTCGTAACTTCCCATGATAGCTCCTTACTTTGCTCTCGATATTTTCTTAAGTTTCTATTCGTGAGTTACTTCCGCCACCTTCCCCGATGTTATCGACCAGATAGTCGACCTTGCAGAGGTCTGTTCTCCCGAAATACTTTTTTTTTCCTTCGTAAGTACGATGGAGTTCCCGAAGAAAGGATGCCAACTTCTTCATGATGACATGAAGCAGAGAAATGGAGACATCAACGTAATGGATCGACCTCTTCGAGAAGGGAAACCAAGACCGAGAGGATTCGTCAGAATTTCGTAACCAGATCTTTCCCCCTTACTCCCCATCTTAAATCTCGGGACAAGATATCTTGTAGTGGAGGAGAATTGTGATGCCCGGGTAATTAAGCTACAGTGAACCTCTGCTAATGATGCCACGTCACCTCCATTACTGTTGCTAATCTCGCGTTAGTTCAAAACCGATTCAAAATCCAAATTCAAAAAAAGTCAAACAATTAAAGTTTTCAAAAGTCAAAACTAAAATGTTCTTATTGTGACAAATAATTCATAAGATATATTGGTGGAGAAACCAAATCTTTATAATATGTTTAAATGCACTAAACTAATTAAATCAGTAGCTAAAACTGTTAATTAAATGCCTTTTATATTTTATAAAATACTAAACTATATTATTCTGGATGAAACTTTTCGTGGTTGTGACATACTTTGTAACATCAATTTAGGTGCCACTTTGGTATTTTATTAAAACCAAAATAATTAGGAACTAAAAGAAAACAGAAAAGGAAAATAAGAAAAAGTAAAAGAAAACAAAACTAACAGAAACAAAGGAAAAGATAAGGGAACCTCCCCCCCACTGGGCCATCCGGTCCAGCTGGCAGTCAGGCCAGCCCGCTGGCCCAACCGGCCACCCCACACTCCCCTAAACCCCATGTCGATGGAAACCCTAACCGCGACCCACCCCACTTCCCCACTCCCCCACATCACCACTCCTCTCTTCCCCCGATTGTTGGAAATATGCCCTAGAGGCAATAATAAAATGGTTATTATTGTATTTCCTTGTTCATGATAATTGTCTATTGTTCATGCTATAATTGTATTAACTGGAAACTGTAATACATGTGTGAATACATAGACCACAACATGTCCCTAGTAAGCCTCTAGTTGACTAGCTCGTTGATCAATAGATGGTTATGGTTTCCTGACCATGGACATTGGATGTCATTGATAACGGGATCACATCATTAGGAGAATGATGTGATGGACAAGACCCAATCCTAAGCATAGCACAAGATCGTGTAGTTCGTTTGCTAAGAGCTTTTCTAATGTCAAGTATCGTTTCCTTAGACCATGAGATTGTGCAACTCCCGGATACCGTAGGAATGCTTTGGGTGTACCAAACGTCACAACGTAACTGGGTGGCTATAAAGGTACACTACAGGTATCTCCGAAAGTGTCTGTTGGGTTGGCATGAATCGAGATTGGGATTTGTCACTCCGTATGACGGAGAGGTATCTCTGGGCCCACTCGGTAATGCATCATCATAATGAGCTCAATGTGACCAAGTGGTTGGTCACGGGATCATGCATTACGGTACGAGTAAAGTGACTTGTCGGTAACGAGATTGAACGAGGTATTGGGATACCAACGATCAAATCTCGGGCAAGTAACATACCGATAGACAAAGGGAATTGTATACGGGATTGATTGAATCCTCGACATCGTGGTTCATCCGATGAGATCATCGAGGAGCATGTGGGAGCCAACATGGGTATCCAGATCCCGCTGTTGGTTATTGACCGGAGAGTCGTCTCGGTCATGTCTGCGTGTCTCCCGAACCCGTAGGGTCTACACACTTAAGGTTCGGTGACGCTAGGGTTGTAGAGATATTAGTATGTGGTAACCCGAAAGTTGTTCGGAGTCCCGGATGAGATCCCGGACATCACAAGGAGTTCCGGAATGGTCCGGAGGTAAAGATTTGTATATAGGAAGTCCAGTTTCGGCCACAGGGAAAGTTTCGGGGGTCACCGGTATTGTACCGGGACCACCGGAAGGGTCCCGGGGGTCCACCGGGTGGGGCCACCTATCCCGGAGGGCCCCATGGGCTGAAGTGGGAAGGGAACCAGCCCCTAGTGGGCTGGTGCGCCCCCATGGGCCTCCCCCTGCGCCTAGGGTTGGAAACCCTAGGGGTGGGGGGGCGCCCCACCTGACTTGGGGGGCAAGTTTCCCCCCTTGGTCGCCGCCCCCCCTTGAGATTGGATCTCTAGGGCTGGCGCCCCCCCATAGGGCCCCTATATAAAGAGGGGGGAGGGAGGGCTGCGCACCCAAGCTCCTGGCGCCTCCCTCCCCCCCGTAACACCTCTCCCTCTCGTTGAGCTTGGCGAAGCCCCGCCGAGATCCCCGCTGCTTCCACCACCACGCCGTCGTGCTGCTGGATCTCCATCAACCTCTCCTCCCCCCTTGCTGGATCAAGAAGGAGGAGACGTCTCTCCCAACCGTACGTGTGTTGAACGCGGAGGTGCCGTCCGTTCGGCGCTAGGATCATCGGTGATTTGGATCACGACGAGTACGACTCCATCAACCCCGTTCTCTTGAACGCTTCCGCTCGCGATCTACAAGGGTATGTAGATGCACTCCTCTCTCTCGTTGCTAGATGACTCCATAGATTGATCTTGGTGATGCGTAGAAAATTTTAAATTTCTGCTACGATCCCCAACAGTGGCATCATGAGCTAGGTCTATGCGTAGATTCTATGCACGAGTAGAACACAAAGTAGTTGTGGGCGATGATTTGTTCAATTTGCTTGCCGTTACTAGTCTTATCTTGATTCGGCGACATTGTGGGATGAAGCGGCCCGGACTGACCTTACACGTACTCTTACGTGAGACAGGTTCCACCGACTGACATGCACTTGATGCATAAGGTGGCTAGCGGGTGTCTGTCTCTCCCACTTTAGTCGGATCGGATTCGATGAAGAGGGTCCTTATGAAGGGTAAATAGAAATTGGCATATCACCGTTGTGGCTTTTGCGTAGGTAAGAAACGTTCTTGCTAGAAACCCATAGCAGCCACGTAAAACATGCAACAACAATTAGAGGACGTCTAACTTGTTTTTGCAGGGTATGCTATGTGATGTGATATGGCCAAAAGGATGTGATGAATTATATATGTGATGTATGAGATTGATCATGTTCTTGTAATAGGAATCACGACTTGCATGTCGATGAGTATGACAACCGACAGGAGCCATAGGAGTTGTCTTAATTTATTGTATGACCTGCGTGTCAATGAAAACACCATGTAATTACTTTACTTTATTGCTAACCGTTAGCTATAGTAGTAGAAGTAATAGTTGGCGAGACAACTTCATGAAGACACGATGATGGAGATCATGGTGTCATGCCGGTGACGAAGGTGATCATGCCGCGCCTCGAAGATGGAGATCAAAGGCGCAAGATGATATTGGCCATATCATGTCACTTTATGATTTGCATGTGATGTTTGTCATGTTTACATCTTATTTGCTTAGAACGACGGTAGCATAAATAAGATGATCCCTCACTAAAATTTCAAGAGACGTGTTCCCCCTAACTGTGCACCGTTGCGAAGGTTCGTTGTTTCAAAGCACCACGTGATGATCGGGTGTGATAGATTCTAACATTCGCATACAACGGGTGTAAGCCAGATTTACACATGCGAAACACTTAGGTTGACTTGACGAGCCTAGCATGTACAGACATGGCCTCGGAACACAAGAGACCAAAAGGTCGAACATGAGTCGTATAGTAGATACGATCAACATGGAGATGTTCACCGATGATGACTAGTCCGTCTCACGTGATGATCGGACACGGCCTAGTTGACTCGGATCATGTATCACTTAGATGACTAGAGGGATGTCTATCTGAGTGGGAGTTCATTAAATAATTTGATTAGATGAACTTAATTATCATGAACATAGTCAAAAGGTCTTTGCAAATTATGTCGTAGCTTATGCTTTAGTTCTACTAAGATATGTTCCTAGAGAAAATTTAGTTGAAAGTTGATAGTAGCAATTATGCTGACTGGGTCCGTAAACTGAGGATTGTCCTCATTGCTGCACAGAAGGCTTATGTCCTTAATGCACCGCTCGGTGTGCTGAACCTCGAGCGTCGTTTGTGGATGTTGCGAACATCTAACATACACGTTTTGATGACTACGTGATAGTTCAGTGCGTAATGTTGAACGGTTTAGAATTGAGGCACCGAAGACATTTTGAAACGTCGCAGAACATATGAGATGTTCCAAAGACTGAAATTGGGATTTCAGACTAGTGCCCACGTCAAGAGGTATGAGACCTCTGACAAGTTTCTTAAGCCTGCAAACTAAGGGAGAAAAGCTCAATCGTTGAGCATGTGCTCAGATTGTCTGAGTACTACAATCGCTTGAATCGAGTGGGAGTTAATCTTCCAGATGAGATAGTGATGGTTCTCCATAGTCACTGACACCAAGCTATTAGAGCTTCGTGATGAACTATAACATATCAGGGATAGACATGATGATCCTTGAGCAACTCGCGATGTTTGACACCGCGAAAGTAGAAATCAAGTAGGGGCATCAATTGTTGATGGTTAGTAAAACCACTAGTTTCAAGAAGGGCAAGGGAAAGAAGGGATACTTCATGAAACGGCAAATCAGTTGCTGCTCTAGTGAAGAAACCCAAGCTTGAACCCAAACCCGAGACTAAGTGCTTCTGTAATGAGGGGAACGGTCACTGAAGCAGAACTACCCTAGATACTTGGTAGATGAGAAGGTAGGCAAGGTCGACAGAAGTATATTGGATATACATTATATTAATGTGTACTTTACTAGTACTCCTAGTAGCACCAGGGTATTAGATACCGGTTCGGTTGCTAAATGTTGGTAACTCGAAATAAAAGCTGCGGAATAAACGAAGACTAGCTAAAAGTGAGATGACGATATGTGTTGGAAGTGTTTCCAAGGTTGATGTGATCAAGCATCGCATGCTCCCTCTACCATCGAGATTGGTGTTAAACCTAAATAATTGTTATTTGGTTTTTGCGTTGAGCATAGACATGATTGGATTATGTTTATCGCAATACGGTTATTCATTTAAGGAGAATAATGGTTACTCCTTTTATTTGAATAATATCTTCAATGGTCTTGCACCTAAAATAAATGGTTTATTGAATCTCGATCGTAGTGATACACATGTTCATGCCAAAAGATATAAGATAGTAATGATAGTACCACATACTCGTGGCACTGCTACTTGAGTCATATTGGTATAAAACGCATGAAGAAGCTCCATGTTGATGGATCTTTGGACTCACTCATTTTTGAAAGGATTGAGACATGCGAACCATGTCTATTGATAGATATGCATGAAGAAACTCCATACAGATGGATCATTTGGACTCACTTGATTTTGAATCACTTGAGACATGCAAATCATACCACATGGGCAAGATGACTGAAAGGCCTCGTTTTCAGTGAGATGGTACAAGAGAGCAACTTGTTGGAAGTAATACATTTTGACGTGTGCAATCCAATGAGTGTTGAGGCACGCAGTGAATATCATTATGATCTTACTTCACAGATGATTTGAGTAGATGCTAAGTATGTTTACTTGATGAAACACAAGTCTGAATTATTGAAAGGTTCAAGTAATTTCAGAGTGAAGTTGAAGATCGTCGTGACAAGAGGATAAAATGTCTATGATATGATCATAGAGATGAATATCTGAGTTACGAGTTTGGCACACAATTAAGACATTGTGGAAATTGTTTCACAACTAATACCGCCTGGATAACTGTAGTGTGATGGTGTGTCCGAACATCATAACTGCACCCTATTGGATATGGTGCATACCATGATGTCTCTTATCGAATTACACTATCGTTTATGGGTTAGGCATTAGAGACAACCGCATTCACTTTAAATAGGGCACCACGCAATTCCGTTGAGACGACACCGTATGAACTATGGTTTAGAGAAACCTAAGCTGTCGTTTCTTAAAAGTTTGGGGCTGCGATGCTTATGTGGAAAAGTTTCAGGCTAATAAGCTCGAACCCAAAGCGGATAAATGCATCTTCATAGAATACCCAAAACAGTTGGGTATACCTCCTATTTCAGATCTGGAAGCAAAAGTGATTGTTTCTAGAAACGGGTCCTTTCTCGAGGAAAAGTTTCTCTCGAAAGAATTGAGTGGGAGGATGGTGGAGACTTGATGAGGTTATTGAACCATGACTTCAACTAGTGTGTAGCAGGGCACAGGAAGTTGTTCCTGTGGCACCTACACCAATTGAAGTGGAAGCTTATGATAGTGATCATGAAACTTCGGATCAAGTCACTACCAAACCTCGTAGGACGACAAGGATGCATGCTACTTCAGAGTGGTACGTAATCCTGTCTTGGAAGTCATGTTGCTAGACAACAATGAACCTACGAGCTATGGAGAAGCGATGATGGGCCTGGATTCCGACGAATGGCTCGAGGCCATAAAATCCGAGAGAGGAACCATGTATAAAAACAAAGTGTAGACTTTGGAAGAACTACTTGATGGTCGTAAGGCTGTTGGGTGCAGATGGATTTTAAAAGGAAGACAGACAATGATGGTAAGTGTCACCATTAAGAAAGCTCGACTTGTCGTTAAGATGTTTTTCGGCCAGTTCAAGGAGTTGACTGCGATGAGACTTTCTCACTCGTAGCGATGCTAAGAGTCTGTTGGAATTATATTAGCAGTTACTGCATTATTTATGAAATCTTGCAGATAGGATGTCAAAAAACATTGTTTCCTCGACGATTTTCTTGAGGAAAGGTTGTATGTGATACAACCAGAAGGTTTTGTCAATCCTGAAAGATGCTAACAAGTATGCAAAGCTCCAGCAATCCTTCTGAGGATTGGATTAAGCATCTCGGAGTTGGAATGTACGCTTTGATGAGATGATCAAAGATTTTGGGTTTATACAAAGTTTATGAGAAACTTGTATTTCCAAAGAAGTGAGTGGGAGCACTATAGAATTTCTGATGAGTATATGTTGTTGACATATTGTTGATCAGAAATGATGTAGAATTTCTGGAAAACATACAGGGTCATTTGAAAAGTGTTTTTCAATGCAAAACTTGGATTAAGCTACTTGAACATTGAGCATCAAGATCTATAAGGATAGATCGAAAACGCTTAATAGTACTTTCAAATGAATGCATACCGTGACAGGATTTTGAAGGAGTTCAAAATAGATCAGCAAAGAAGGAGTTCTTGGCTGTGTTACAAGGTGTGAGTATTGAGTAAGACTCAAGACCTGACCATGGCAGAAGAGAGAGAAAGGACGAAGGTCGTCCCCTATGCTTTAGACGTAGGCCCTACAGTATGCTATGTTGTGTACCGCACCTGAAGTGTACCTTGCCATGAGTCAGTCAAGGGGTACAAGAGTGATCCAGGAATGGATCACATGATAGCGGTCGAACTTATCCTTAGTAACTAGTGGACTAAGAAATTTTCTCGATTATGGAGGTGGTGAAAGAGTTCGTCGTAAAGGGTTGCGTCGATGCAAACTTTGACACTATCCGGATGACTCTGAGTAGTAAACCGGATTCGTATAGTAGAGCAGTTATTTGGAATAGCTCCAAATAGCGTGTGGTAGCTGCGTCTAGGAGAAGACATAGAGATTTGTAAAGCACACACGGATCTGAAAGGTTCAGATCCTTTGACTAATAACCTCTCTCACAAGCGTGATATGATAAAACACCATGGGTGTTGGATTCATTACAATCACATAGTGATGTGAACTAGATTATTGACTCTAGTGCAAGCGGGAGACTGTTGGAAATATGCCCTAGAGGCAATAATAAAATGGTTATTATTGTATTTCCTTGTTCATGATAATTGTCTATTGTTCATGCTATAATTGTATTAACTGGAAACCGTAATACATGTGTGAATACATAGACCACAACATGTCCCTAGTAAGCCTCTAGTTGACTAGCTCGTTGATCAATAGATGGTTATGGTTTCCTGACCATGGACATTGGATGTCATTGATAACGGGATCACATCATTAGGAGAATGATGTGATGGACAAGACCCAATCCTAAGCATAGCACAAGATCGTGTAGTTCGTTTGCTAAGAGCTTTTCTAATGTCAAGTATCGTTTCCTTAGACCATGAGATTGTGCAACTCCCGGATACCGTAGGAATGCTTTGGGTGTACCAAACGTCACAACGTAACTGGGTGGCTATAAAGGTACACTACAGGTATCTCCGAAAGTGTCTGTTGGGTTGGCACGAATCGAGATTGGGATTTGTCACTCCGTATGACGGAGAGGTATCTCTGGGCCCACTCGGTAATGCATCATCATAATGAGCTCAATGTGACCAAGTGGTTGGTCATGGGATCATGCATTACGGTACGAGTAAAGTGACTTGTCGGTAACGAGATTGAACGAGGTATTGGGATACCAACGATCAAATCTCGGGCAAGTAACATACCGATAGACAAAGGGAATTGTATACGGGATTGATTGAATCCTCGACATCGTGGTTCATCCGATGAGATCATCGAGGAGCATGTGGGAGCCAACATGGGTATCCAGATCCCGCTGTTGGTTATTGACCGGAGAGTCGTCTCGGTCATGTCTGCGTGTCTCCCGAACCCGTAGGGTCTACACACTTAAGGTTCGGTGACGCTAGGGTTGTAGAGATATTAATATGCGGTAACCCGAAAGTTGTTCGGAGTCCCGGATGAGATCCCGGACATCACGAGGAGTTCCGGAATGGTCCGGAGGTAAAGATTTGTATATAGGAAGTCCAGTTTCGGCCACCGGGAAAGTTTCGGGGGTCACCGGTATTGTACCGGGACCACCGGAAGGGTCCCGGGGGTCCACCGGGTGGGGCCACCTATCCCGGAGGGCCCCATGGGCTGAAGTGGGAAGGGAACCAGCCCCTGGTGGGCTGGTGCGCCCCCCATGGGCCTCCCCCTGCGCCTAGGGTTGGAAACCCTGGGGGTGGGGGGCGCCCCACCTGACTTGGGGGGCAAGTTTCCCCCCTTGGTCGCCCCCCCCTTGAGATTGGATCTCTAGGGCTGGCGCCCCCCCACAGGGCCCCTATATAAAGAGGGGGGAGGGAGGGCTGCGCACCCAAGCTCCTGGCGCCTCCCTCCCCCCGTAACACCTCTCCCTCTCGCTGAGCTTGGCGAAGCCCTGCCGAGATCCCCGCTGCTGCCACCACCACGCCATCGTGCTGCTGGATCTCCATCAACCTCTCCTCCCCCTTGCTGGATCAAGAAGGAGGAGACGTCTCTCCCAACCGTACGTGTGTTGAACGCGGAGGTGCCGTCCGTTCGGCGCTAGGATCATCGGTGATTTGGATCACGACGAGTACGACTCTATCAACCCCGTTCTCTTGAACGCTTCCGCTCGCGATCTACAAGAGTATGTAGATGCACTCCTCTCTCTCATTGCTAGATGACTCCATAGATTGATCTTGGTGATGCGTAGAAAATTTTAAATTTCTGCTACGATCCCCAACACCGATCTGGATCGAGATCGGGGGCAAGGACCTAACTCCCCCGACGCCACTGGACCTCATCGTCGTCCGAAGGCCTCCCCATCGCCGGACCACCCCACCGTCGCTTCTCGTCGCCGGGAGCTCCTTCATCTTCATCGCGCGTCCCCGTCTTCCTCCCCGAGCCCCGCTGCCCTAGTCCCTACGGCCCCGCGGTGAGGCACAATCCTCTCCTCCTCCCCGCACGCGCGCTCGAACCCCGGTGCCGCGCACCGCATGCCCCAGTCATGCTGCTCTTCCTCCTGCCGCACGTGCACCCACGCGCGCCCGCTCGCGCGGGGCCGCGCCCGAGTCTCCAGTGCTCCTCGCGTCCCTGGTCGCGCCCCGCGCACGAACTGGCCGACCTGACCACGGCCACTCCCCGCTCGACCCCGCTCACCCCCACGGCCGCGCTGCTCTGCTGCTGCTATCACTCCTGCTCGCAGCGCCGTCGCTGCTCACGCCCACCTGCAGTTGCCGCTAGCGGCCGAGGCCGCCGCCGCTACCCGCTGCTCCATCTTGCCCGCTGGCTGCCTCTGCCCGTCGGCGTCCTCGCTTCCGCCCGCCGGTGCCGTGTCCCGCCCGCGCCTGCACGCCACGCCTGCACGCGCTGCTCCTCCTGCCGCCCGCGCATCCGCATTGTGGCCGGCCCCCCTGTTGCTGGCTCTACACCCCTGGCGCCACCCTCCGCTGGTGCCGCTCGCCGTCGACCGCCTACAGCGCCCCCGCCCGCGGCCGCTCGCATAGCCGACCGCCAGAACCGCCACCTGGGCCGCGCCTGACCACGCTCGGGCGCCCAAACAGGCTGACGCCCTCAGTGGCCGCTGGCGCCCGATGCCCGCTAAGGAACCCCCCTGCCTATGACGAGTGGGCCCCAGCCCTTGAGAATGTAAAAAAAGTAAAGTAAATAATAATCAGATTAATTATTAAGTGAATTAGTTAACCTAATTAATCATGTTAATTAACCTATTAACTACTTATTTAGTCTAACTAATCCTGTTAGTTAACTAGGCAGTCAATGACAGGGGGCCCCACCCCTTGTTGACCAGTCAAAGTTTTACTAGTCAACTGGGTCCCCCTGGTTCCACATGTCAACAGGTGTACATTTTTGTGTACACTGTGCTGGGTACATCTAGCAATTTAACATTGAATTTCCGAATTAAAATAAATTAGAAAATGAATTAGAACTTTAAAAATTAATATAAAATAATCCATAGTTCGGATGAAAATACTTTGTACATGAAAGTTGCTCAGATCGACGAGACGAATCCGGCTACGCAGCCCGTTCGTCCGCCACACATCCCTAGCATAGCCAACACATAACTTTTCCCCTTCGGTTCATCTGTCCGAAAATGCGAAACACCGGGAATACTTTCCCGGATGTTTCCCCCCTTCACCGGTATCACCTAGCACTGCGTTAGGGCGCACCTAGCTCCGCTCATTGTCATGTCATGCACCGTCATGCTTATGTTTGCATTATATTTATTGTTTCTTCCCCCTCTTCTCTCGTTAGACACCGAGACCGACGCCGCTGCTACCCAGTACGACTACGGTGTTGACGACCCCTCCTTCTCGGCTGAGCTTCCAGGCAAGCCCCCCCCCCTTGATCACCAGATATCGCCTATTCTTCTCTACAGCTTGCATTAGAGTAGTGTAGCATGTTACTGCTTTCCGTTAATCCTATCCTGATGCATAGCATGTCCTTGCTACTACTGTTGTTACGTTTACCTGCAATCCTACATGCTTAGTATAGGATGCTAGTATTCCATCTGTGGCCCTACATTCTTGTCCATCTGCCATGCTATACTATCTGGCCGTGATCACTCGGGAGGTGATCGCGGGTATAAACTTATTGTCGTGGAATTGTCACGGCAGATGTCCGTAGTGTCAGGACTTAGTCGCGAGGCCAGCGCATCTATGTGGTAGCTTGAGAGGGGTTGGGCGGAATCGAGAGACGCACCACAAGACAAGGATTTAGACAGCTTCGGGCCCCGGGAAACATCATCCGGTAATAGCCCTACATGCTGTTTGTGGCTAGGTCTCATTATGCTCATGAGAGAGTCGCCGGTAAGCCGGCTCTTTGTGTCTAGCCCTAAAGATTGTTTCTTCTTGCCTCTCCCTCTTGGGGAGCCCTGCCCCTCCTTATATAAGTTAGAGGGGCGGGTTACATGTGGAGTCCTAGTAGGACTAGGAATAGTCTATCTTTTCTTACAAGTTGAATACAAGTCCGGGTTTTGCTTCCTCGTAAAGGAAATATTCGTCATCCCTTTCCTCTTAAGCCGGCCCACCATAACATGAGCCGGCCTTCTGGGCCTTGGGCCTAGTCTTCTATCTGACCCGTCGTTAGGGCCATCCGTGAGTCGCCAGGCTCGTGAGTCGCCACTCCGGCGGGTTACCAATGAAAACGCCAATCCCGGCCGGGTCATACTTCCGGCCGGGTCATACCGCGGGGTATATCCCCGACATTAGCCCCCAATTTAATTTGGATTTATCCATGTTAAACTGATCCTGTAAAATAAACACAAGAACAAACTTGATAGGTTGTGCTCCGGGTTAAATATTTTCCTGAACCGGCACCTGATCATCTTTAAGTCCTTGTCATTTCCTCCTGGATGCATACTCAAGATCTTATAGCAAATCTCTTTTAACAGATATGTCCAAACCTTGCTAATGCAAAAAATCCAGGCGCTTCTTCTAAAAAATCCGGGTCAATAAACCAGCTTCATAACCAATTGGCTCTTGTAGAGAAATATTATAAGAAATAATCTATTTGAGTCGGCCTTCAATGCTCTGACTTGACAAAAATATTGGTCTTGAAATATTCAACTGATATTCAGCCGACTTAAAGATGTAGATCTTGCCGATTTATGATTGCCAAAATTGCCGGGTTATAAATAAATGATGCCGGGTCATGATTGTTGCAGACACTGGGTTAATCTGGTCTAGTCCAAACTGAGAATTTGAAGATTTTTTCTCCCTTATATGCATATCACCTGTAGCCCCCAAGTGCCGGGTTGTCATGCTTGCAGCAACCTGGGACTTGTAATTGCCTTATGCTTATGAAAACTTCAACCAGTGTAGCCCCCAAGGGCCGGGTCATTATGCAATAATGAGCAGGGGCTTTGTAGATATAACCATGTAAATTTGAACAGCAACGTGCAGCCCCCAAGGGCCGGCTCAGTAAGATAATATTGAGCTGGGACTTTATATATACTTCTTTTGAAAAGAACATCATATGATGTAACCCCCATCATGGGGCTTGAACCCACGTCCACAAGGTTAAGAGCTTTGTGCTTTACCAACTGAGCAGTGGATCCTTCAATATAACGGAATAAGACTTGTGTACCTTAAATTGTTGACAGGAGAAATTGGTAGCCCCCAAGGGCCGGCTCATTACAACGTGATGAGTCGGATCTTCAATAAAGTGAGCCAAAAAGTGACTTTGCATTAATCCCCAAGTGCCATGGTGCATGCTGGCAGTGACATGGGACTTGCATATTTGATATAATCTCAATCTAAATAATGTAGCCCCCAAGCGCCGGGTCGTAAGCCTGCAGCGACTCGGGACTATTCCTTCCAATGTAGAATAAATCATATCCAAAATAATAACCATTGCGCCAAAGCAACTTTGAATACCTTATCTCTTGACAAGTAAATCCGGAGTTTAAATACCCGATGGCTCTTGGCCGATGGTGATTTAATACGTCTCCATTGTAAGCCGGAATTTTTATAACCCGACGGCTTATAGCTTTTGAGAAAATCAAGAATTGATAACCCTTTTGAGACACCAATTTCAATCTTTGATGATGGGTTTGAACTTAATCATTTATGTAAGTCATAGCTCTGTAAATCCTGCACAGAGATTAAACAACATATGCCCTGGCGACTTAACGTCAAAAGCCAGGACGGGTAACCACCCAAATGTAGTCTTATCCTGCACACAAGTAGATCACAAAATCCCTTGACGGTTTACCGCAGGGTGGGTCATAATATCTCACATATAACCATTGTGATATTGAATTTGTACTGCCGGTTTACATGACCTGTGCAGTAAGGGTGATAACCCAATCTTTAGAAATCAAGACTTCCAAATGTTTATGATTGTCATATGATGACGAATTATCATCCAAAGTCAAACCGGGTTAAATAGCAACCACTCATATATACTTTAGATATGATCAAAAGAGCTTCAAATAAAATCCAAAAACTGTTTGCAAAAAGAGACTTCAAAAATTTTGAGGCTTCTGATTCGAATATGATCAGAAAACCGTCCCAAAGGGGTTAAGCTAAGATTTGAATACGATCATATAGCCCCCAGTGGCTTTGGTGTTGCCGATCAAGAGGGTACCGACAACTATGTTCTCTTTGGTTCGAATACGACCTATGTTTGAACAGGAAGCCCCCAAATGACCTTGAGAGTTGTTTAACGATGCTGATTCGAATACGATACACGTCGGTTCCCAAAAGGGGTTGAGCTATGATTCGAATACGATCAAGAAGCCCCCTAGTGAGCTCGGTAGTGTGCCGATCAAGAGGGTACCGACAGCTATGTTCTCTTTGGTTCAAATACGACCTATGTTTGAACAGGAAGCCCCCTAGTGATCATGAGAATATTTAACGACTCTGATTCGAATACGATCAGGGTCACACCAAAAGGGTTTAAGCTAAATTCGAATACGATCAACTCCCAATGGTCATTAAAGCAGGGTACCTATGTTTGGGTTCTGCTTTGTAACAGACTCTTTTTGGTCCCTTTAATTTTTCCTGAGAACTCGAACTTTGTGAGAGATAAATTCTCTTTGAACCGGAAAAACCGGATATTGAGAGTTTCAAAGCTTTGTGATAGACAAATTTACCTTGAGCCGAATTTTGAATCGGATTTGAGAGCTTCAAAACTTTGTGGCAGATAAATTTCCATTGAACCGGATTTTAAACCGGATATGGTGATCTTCAAAATTTTGTGAGAGATAGATTTCTCTTGAACTGGATATTGGCAAGACTTGCTGAGTCATACCATTGTAGCCCCCGAGTCTTAAGACGACTCGAGGAGTTGTCTTGAGATTCTCCATATTTGACCATAGCAGAAGGTGTATACATTGGTGTTGATAGCGCGATGTGAATCCACAGAATGTTGAGGTGACCGCTGCGGGTTATAAATGATCCCGTATGAGCCGTGTCAGCAACTCGGCCAATGGTTCCTTCCAACTGGATGTTTGAAGTTAACCAAACTGTAGTGGCGGCGACTTGTGCGCCTGCCCATTGAGCCATCCAGTGCAGACGGCGGCTGATAATACATGATAATTTGCCTCCAATTTGTTGGAAGAAAACCGGGCTACCCAAGCAGTGACTTGCTCATACTTAATAATCAGCTCATGCAAACAGGTGTGGCCCGGTATGTTGATATAGACCAGGCCGCGAGAGACAGACGGTAAAGACGACCGTAGCATCAGAGGCGGTACAGACAGATGAGTCAGTCGCGGCATTGTAAGCCGGCGCGGATGGACGAGTCAACCACGTTATGTTGATGTAGTGAACAATTGTCCTGCATCAAAAACATCGCAAACCAGAGTAATTGTTCTTTGACAAAAACAATGTATACTAATAAACTTAAACGGATAAATATCACCTGATTATTCGGATGACGGGTGATTCGTTCAACGCAACAGAGGCGGCTCAGGCAGACCGACGGCTCAATATAGCCTGTGTGGCTCAACACGGCAGAGGCGGCTCAACGCGGCCCCGGCGGCTCAACACAGCAGCAAAACGGAGGCATCATCACGGTGGCGGCTCAGAAACTGCAGCGGCAGTGCGTTTGAGACGGCGCAGGCGACGACTGGAACTACTTGAGACGGACGCGAGTCGACCCGGGGGCAGGCGGCGGCCCATCGTGTGACGGCGGCTCTCCGGCGGTATAGTAACCCGGCGATGACGGCTTGAAGCAAAGCGGCTCGCCAGAGGTCTTGGTTGGTGTTTGTGAGCCAGCCACGACAGCCAGGCTGACAACAGCGGGCGGGTCAGCAGCAGAAATCGGTGAAGGCGTCGGCGGCTCAATGCGCGGTCATGGAGACGCCGAGACGGTAACTGGCAGCCCGGCAATTTTTCCGACAATAGATGATTAGTTCTGCGCATGTCGCCGGACTTGTCCCAGTCATAGCACCCTTTTTTTAAACGTCCTTTGACTCTTAGTTCTTTTTCACACAGCTCGCCCACATCCCATCTCATTTTTATCTGTCGAACAACCGGACCCGTGAAGGCAGTAGAATCGGGGGCGGCGGCTCAGCGACTCGTGGGCATGCGCGGGTAGAAAAGGTAGCGAGCCGGTGTGGCGCGCCGGAGCCGCGGGGCAGCGAATTAAAGCAGAGGCAGTGCGGGTTGGTGGTGTGCGAGCAAGGCAGAAGCGGCCCAGAGTCCAACGGCAGCTCGACCACGACGGAGTTGGAGCGCGGCCAGGCGGCTTGACCGAAGCGAAACAAGACCAGGGCGACTTGGAGGTGAGCATGGTGGCAGTTCTGGCAATGGCGGGTGACTCGCAGCACAGACGGAGCCAGCAGGCGGATGGCGGCCTGGAGCAGAACAAGGCGGGTCCGCGGTGGCGGTTTATCATCAGCAGCGTGATTCGACTTGGGGGCGCCGGGCGAAACGGTGTAGCGGTGCAACTTCTGCTATGCTGTCTTTAGTATCTGCACGCGTGGCTAACTTGTACCAACAAGCTTCTGTCTTAGGATCAGTATGTGGAAGCAAAATTCCATGGGTGATGCCTTCCACATGAGCCACAAATGATCCTTGCTTTGGAACTTGTGTTTTGGGGTAGTCCTAGTACTAACCCTTCACAACTGCCATCAATTGATTCTGACTTCATCTGCTGGTACTCGGAGTACATGAACGTCGCTGTTTTTTCTTCAAAACAATCCAAAGGTTCTGATTTTGTGCTGTAACTTGTGCAATATTGATACGAAACCAAGTTGGAAACTACTCCCGCATACGGTCCGCAGGGAAAACAAACCTGCCGAAAATATTCGCGCCGAGTCACGGTCTCACGGAAGCTGTCGGACACTGGGTGGCTAGTACTTTGAGCCAATGTGCTACTACTCGAGCAAAAAAGGTTCTGGCTGTCATCAAACTTTATACGCGCCATTGAGTGAGCGTAGCAGAGGATCACGCTGATGCTCCGAATTGGATTTGAACACAGACGACGGTGTAGGTGTCGGCGACTTGTCCCTCGTATCAACTGATCTCAGATGCGAGACTTCAACCTCCAGCGGCAACGGAAATTAACCAGGCCTCGACGGATCATCTGGTCACGTGCGCTAGCACAAAAACGCAACCCTAACTTTCTCTTGATCTTAAATCTTGTATATCTCATCTTGACTGTTCTTCGACGATGTTATCTTCTGCACCGGCTCTTTTTCATCCAGCACATCGCGAGCTTCTTGATCCCTGGAGAAAGCCCTTCAAGAACTCAACACCACCGTGCGCAAGCCCCACAGTGGGCGCCAACTGTCGTGGAATTGTCACGGCAGATGTCCTTAGTGTCAGGACTTAGTCGCGAGGCCAGCGCATCTATGTGGTAGCTTGAGAGGGGTTGGGCGGAATCGAGAGACGCAACACAAGACAAGGATTTAGACAATTTCGGGCCCCGGGAAACATCATCCGGTAATAGCCCTACATGCTGTTTGTGGCTAGGTCTCATTATGCTCATGAGAGAGTCGCCGGTAAGCCGGCTCTTTGTGTCTAGCCCTAAAGATTGTTTCTTCTTGCCTCTCCCTCTTGGGGAGCCCTGCCCCTCCTTATATAAGTTAGAGGGGCGGGTTACATGTGGAGTCCTAGTAGGACTATGACTACTCTATCTTTTCTTACAAGTTGAATACAAGTCCGGGTCTTGCTTCCTCGTAAAGGAAATATTCGTCATCCCTTTCCTCTTAAGCCGGCCCACCATAACATGAGCCGGCCTTCTGGGCCTTGGGCCTAGTCTTCTATCTGACCCGCCGTTAGGGCCATCCGTGAGTCGCCAGGCTCGTGAGTCGCCACTCCGGCGGGTTACCAATGAAAACGCCAATCCCGGCCGGGTCATACTTCCGGCCGGGTCATACCGTGGGGTATATCCCCGACACTTATATACATAATATATGATACCTGTGGTGACTAAAGTCGGGTCGGCTCGTAGAGTACCCGCGAGTGATTCACGGAATAGGACTGAAAGGACGTTTGTCGCGACGGCCCTCTGAGTGGACCTTTGTGGTGGAGCGACAGGGCAGGTTCAGACCACCTAGGTGAGAGGTGGGCCTGGCCTTGGTCGGCATCCGCGGTTACATCAATTAACACGCTTAACGAGATCTTGGTATTTGATCTGAGTCTGGCCACTGGCCTATACGCACTAACCAACTACGCGGGAACAGTTATGGGCACTCGACGTCGTGGTATCAGCCGAAGCCTTCTTGACGTTAGCGACTAAGCGGCGCGCGCTGGATTGGACTGGAACGCCAGCTCTTGTATTAGGGAGGCTAGGTCTGCTTCCGACCGCCCACGCAACATGCAGGTGTGCAATGGGCGATGGGCCCAGACCCATGCGCCATAGGATTTAGACCGGCATGCTGACCTCTCTGTTGTGCCTAGGTAGGGCTGCGACGTGTTGATCTTCCGAGGTCGGGCATGACCCAGGAAAGTGTGTCCGGCCAAAGGGGATTGATGCGTCTCCAACGTATCTATAATTTTTGATTGTTCCATGCTATATTGTATTCCATTTTGTACATTAATGGGCTTTATTATACACTTTTATATTATTTTTGGGACTAACCTATTAACCGGAGGCCCAGCCCAGAATTGTTGTTTTTTGCCTATTTCAGAGTTTCGCAGAAAAAGAATATCAAACGGAGTCCAAACGGATTGAAACCTTCGGGAACGTGATTTTCGGAATGAACGTGATCCAGAGGACTTGGACCCTACGTCAAGACATCAACCAGGAGGGCACGAGGTAGGGGGCGCGCCTACCTCCTGGGCGCGCCCTCCACCCTCGTGGGCCCCACGTTGCTCCACCGACGTACTTCTTCCTCCTATATATACCTACGTACCCCAAACTACCAGATACGGAGCCAAAAACCTAATTCCACCGCCGCAACCTTCTGTACCCGTGAGATCCCATCTTGGGGCGTTTTCCGGAGCTCCACCGGAGGGGGCATCGATCACGGAGGGCTTCTACATCAACACCATAGCCTCTCCGATGATGTGTGAGTAGTTTACCTCAGACCTTCGGGTCCATAGTTATTAGCTAGATGGCTTCTTCTCTCTTTTTGGATCTCAATACAATGTTCTCCCCCTCTCTTGTGGAGATCTATTCGATGTAATCTTCTTTTGCGGTGTGTTTGTTGAGATCGATGAATTGTGGGTTTATGATCAAGTTTATCTATGAACAATATTCGAATCTTCTTTGAATTCTTTTATGTATGATTGGTTATCTTTGCAAGTCTCTTCGAATTATCAGTTTGGTTTGGCCTACTTGATTGATCTTTCTTGCAATGGGAGAAGTTCTTAGCTTTGGGTTCAATCTTGCGGCATCCTTTCCCAGTGATAGTAGGGGCAGAAAGGCACGTATTGTATTGTTGCCATCGAGGATAACAAGATGGGGTTTATATCATATTGCATGAGTTTATCCCTCTACATCATGTCATCTTACTTAAAGCGTTACTCTGTTCTTATGAACTTAATACTCTAGATGCATGCTGGATAGAGGTCGATGTGTGGAGTAATAGTAGTAGATGCAGGCAGGAGTCGGTCTACTTGTCTCGGACGTGATGCCTATATACATGATCATACCTAGATATTCTCATAACTATGCTCAATTCTGTCAATTGCTCAACAGTAGTTTGTTCACCCACCGTAATACTTATGCTCTCGAGAGAAGCCACTAGTGAAACCTATGGCCCCCGGGTCTATTTTCCATCATATTAATCTTCCAACACTTAGCTATTTTTATTACCTTTTATTTTACTTTGCATCTTTATCATAAAAATACCAAAAATATTATCTTATCATATCTATCAGATCTCACTCTCGTAAGTGACCGTGAAGGGATTGACAACCCCTTTATTGTGTTGGTTGCGAGGATTTATTTATTTGTGTAGGTGCGAGGGACTCGTGCGTGGTCTCCTACTGGATTGATACCTTGGTTCTCAAAAACTGAGGGAAATACTTACGCTACTTTTCTGCATCACCCTTTCCTCTTCAAGGGAAAACCAACGCAGTGCTCAAGAGGTAGCAAGAAGTATTTCTGGCGCCGTTGCCGGGGAGTCTACGCAAAAGTCAACATACCAAGTACCCATCACAAACCCTTATCTCCCGCATTACATTATTTGCCATTTGCCTCTCGTTTTCCTCTCCCCCACTTCACCCTTGCCGTTTTATTCGCCTTCTTCCCGTATGCCTTTTTGTTTGTGTTTCCATGTGCCTTCTATTTGCTTGCATCTTTGCTTGCTAAAAACCTATTGATATGGATCCACTTAAAGTGTTCTACTTGGATCATCTTTGATCCTTATGCGCTCGTGCTGAAACCCCAACTAGCCTAGTTGATGGGAAATCTTTAGATGAGCATGCTCATTTTCTGCGTCATCGTTATGCTTGGAACCTTTGTGAAATTTATGATTTTACTTGTTGCTCTAAAAACATTAAGAAACACCTTCCCTACCAATGTGAGTTTAGTGATAATGGAATCGTATCTTCATATGCTAGGGGTGTTTATAATTACTATAATGTTCAACAAATTGAAGAATTTGTTGCTTTTAAGGGTGCTTATGAAATTGCTTCTTTGATTGAAACGTATGGTGCTACTCTTTACAAATCTGAAATTTTTGCCATACTTAAATATTGTTATGATAATTATGCTTCCAATACCTATGTTAAACCATATATTGAGGACTCCTCCGCTGTCCAAGAAGAAGCTAATATTTCGCAGGAGTCTATGGAGGAAGAAAATAATGATATGCATGAATCTTTAGATATTTATGATTCCGATGATTTGATTGAAATATCCCTTGATGAACATGATGTTTGCTATTCTTGTGGCCATGATGCCAATATTTATGAAGATGAATTTGCTATAGTTCCTTATGTTAAACATGAGATCGTTGCTATTGCACCCATACTTGATAGTTCCTTCGATGAAAAGCATGATTGCAATGATTTTACTATAAATTATCTTGATGTCAATTGTGCTAATTATATGCAAAACCCTAAGCTTGGGGATGCTAGTTTTGCTATGTCTACTACTTGTTGCAACGATCATGATTGGGGTGATTCTTCTTATGATCTTGAAAATTTATTTAAGCCCCATGATGAATATGAGATTGATAATAGTGTTTGCAATAATATTGAAAGTGGGTTTGGAAGAGTGTCAACTTTAGATCCCACATATTTGGAGAATGTTCAATCTTATGAAGTTTTTGATAAAAGTGGGTTTGGAGAGGTCATGACTTTAGCTAATGTTAATCCACTATTTTGGAAGAGTGTCAACTTTGCATGCATGTGGATCGTGTTGAAAATATTTATTGTGATAGCTATTTTGTTGAATTTTCTTATGATCCCACATGTAGTTATTATGAGAGAGGAAAATATGGTTGTAGAAATTTTCATGATAATAAATTACCTCTCGTTATGTTGAGATTGTTATTGTTTCTTTCCACTTCCTTGCATATGCCAGTTTTTGGTTGCTATGATAATTTGTTTGCCTATAATATGCCTATGATAGGAAGTATGTTAGACTTAGATGTGTTTGTCACGTGTTTCATGATGCTCTCTCTGTGCTTCAATTCTTGTCTTTCATGTGAGCATCGTTGAAATCTTATGCCTAGCTAGGGGCGTTAAACGATAGTGCTTGTTGGGAGGCAACCCAATTTTATTTTTAGTTTTTTGCTTTTTGCTTCTGTTTAGGAATAAATATTTGATCTAGCCTCTGGTTAGATGTGTTTTTATGTTTTAATTAGTGTTTGTGCCAAGTTTAACCTATAGGATCTTCTTGGATGATAGTTATTTGATCTTGCTGAAAATTCCAGAAACTTTCTGTTCACAAAATCAATTGTTAAAAATCACCAGAACGTGATAAAATATTGATTCCAATTGCTTCTTATCAATAAACAAATTTTCTAGGTCTTCCTATTTTTGCTGAAGTTTTGGAGTTCCAGACGTTTGCGTTAGTTACATATTACTACAGACTGTTCTGTTTTTGACAGATTCTGTTTTTCGTGTGTTGTTTGCTTATTTTAATGAATCTATGGCTAATAAAATATTTTATAAACCATAGAGAAGTTGGAATACAGTAGGTTTAACACCAATATAAATAAATAATGAGTTTATTACAGTACCTTGAAGTGGTGTTTTGTTTTCTTTCGCTAACGGAGCTCACGAGATTTTCTGTTAAGTTTTGTGTTGTGAAGTTTTCAAGTTTTGGGTGAAAGATTTGATAGATTATGGAACAAGGAGTGGCAAGAGCCTAAGCTTGGGGATGCCCATGACACCCCAAGATAATCTAAGGACACCAAAAAGCCAAAGCTTGGGGATGCCCCGGAAGGTATCCCCTCTTTCGTCTACTTCCATCGGTAACTTTACTTGGAGCTATATTTTTATTCACCACATGATATGTGTTTTGCTTGGAGCGTCTTGTATTATTTGAGTCTTTGCTTTTTAGTTTACCACAATCATCTTTTCTGTACACACCTTTTGAGAGAGACACACTAGATTCGGAAATTATTAGAATACTCTATGTGCTTCACTTATATCTTTTGAGTTATATAGTTTTTGCTCTAGTGCTTCATTTATATCTTTTAGAGCACGGTGGTGGTTTTGTTTTATAGAAACTATTGTTCTCTCATGCTTCACTTAGATTATTTTGAGAGTCCTACAAAATAGCATGGTAGTTTGCTTTGACAATGATAGGCATTCAAGATTAGTAATAACAAATTCTTATGAGTGTGTTGAATATTATGAGAAGTTTGATACTAGACAATTGTTTTGAGATATGAAGATGGTGATATTAGAGTCATGCTAGTTGAGTAGTTTTGAATGTGAGAAATACTTGTGTTAAAGTTTGTGATTCCCGTAGCATGCACGTATGGTGAACCGTTATGTGATGAAGTCGGAGCATGATTTATTTATTGATTGTCTTCCTTATGAGTGGCGGTCGGGGACGAGCGATGGTCTTTTCCTACCAATCTATCCCCCTAGGAGCATGCGCGTAATACTTTGCTTTGATAACTTGTAGATTTTTGCAATAAGTATATGAGTTCTTTATGACTAATGTTGAGTCCATGGATTATACGCACTTTTCCTCCTTCCACCATTGCTAGCCTCTCTAATACCGCGCACGTTTCGCCGGTATCATACACCCACCATATACCTTCCTCAAAACAGCCACCATACCTACCTATCATGGCATTTCCATAGTCATTCCAAGATATATTGCCATGCAACTTACCACCGTTTCGTTTATTATGACATGCTCCATCATTGTCATATTGCTTTGCATGATCATGTAGTTGACATCGTATTTGCGGCAAAGCCACCGTTCATAATTCTTTCATACATGTCACTCTTGATTCATTGCATATCCCGGTACACCGCCGGAGGCATTCACATAGTCATATTTTGTTCTAAGTATTGAGTTGTAATTGTTGAGTTGTAAGTAAATAAAAGTGTGATGATCATCATTTTTTAGAGCATTGTCCCAAGTGAGGAAAGGATGATGGAGACTATGATTCCCCCACAAGTCGGGATGAGACTCCGGACTAAATAAAAAAAAGAGGCCATAAAAAAAGGCCCGAAAAAGGAGAAAAAAATGATGAGAGAAAAAGAGAGAAGGGACAATGTTACTATCCTTTTACCACACTTGTGCTTCAAAGTAGCACCATGATCTTCATGATAGAAAGTCTCCTATGATATCACTTTCATATACTAGTGGGAAATTTTTTCATTATAGAACTTGGCTTGTATATTCCAATGATGGGCTTCCTCAAAATGCCCTAGGTCTTCGTGAGCAAGCGAGTTGGATGCTCACCCACTTAGTTCCTTTTGTTGAGCTTGCATATACTTATAGTTGTAAGTGCATCCGTTGCATGGCAATCCCTACTCACTCACATTGATATCTATTAATGGGCATCTCCACAGCCCGTTGATACGCCTAGTTGATGTGAGACTATCTTCTCCCTTTTTTGTCTTCTCCACAACCACCATTCTATTCCACATATAGTGCTATGTCCATGGCTCACGCTCATGTATTGCGTCAAGATTGAAAAAGTTTGAGAACACTAAAAGTATGAAACAATTGCTTGGCTTGTCATCGGGGTTGTGCATGATTTAAATATTTCGTGTGGTGAAGATAGAGCATAGCCAGACTATATGATTTTGTAGGGATAACTTTCTTTGGCCATGTTATTTTGAGAAGACATAATTGCTTAGTTAGTATGCTTGAAGTATTATTATTTTTATGTCAATATTAAACTTTTGTCTTGAATCTTTCGGATCTGAATATTCATACCACAATTAAGAGAATTACATTGAAATTATGCCAAGTAGCATTTCACATCAAAAATTCTGTTTTTATCATTTACCTACTCGAGGACGAGCAGGAATTAAGCTTGGGGATGCTTGATACGTCTCCAACGTATCTATAATTTTTGATTGTTCCATGCTATATTATATTCTGTTTTGGACATTAATGGGCTTTATTATACACTTTTATATTATTTTTGGGACTAACCTATTAACCGGAGGCCCAGCCCAGAATTGCTGTTTTTGCGTATTTCAGAGTTTCGCAGAAAAAGAATATCAAACGGAGTCCAAATGATTGAAACCTTCGGGAACGTGATTTTCGGAACGAACGTGATCCAGAGGACTTGGACCCTACGTCAAGACATCAACCAGGAGGGCACGAGGTAGGGGGCGCGCCTACCTCCTGGGCGCGCCCTCCACCCTCGTGGGCCCCACGTTGCTCCACCGACGTACTTCTTCCTCCTATATATACCTACGTACCCCAAACTACCAGATACGGAGCCAAAAACCTAATTCCACCGCCGCAACCTTCTGTACCCGTGAGATCCCATCTTGGGGCGTTTTCCGGAGCTCCACCGGAGGGGGCATCGATCACGGAGGGCTTCTACATCAACACCATAGCCTCTCCGATGATGTGTGAGTAGTTTACCTCAGACCTTCGGGTCCATAGTTATTAGCTAGATGGCTTCTTCTCTCTTTTTGGATCTCAATACAATGTTCTCCCCCTCTCTTGTGGAGATCTATTCGATGTAATCTTCTTTTGCGGTGTGTTTGTTGAGACCGATGAATTGTGGGTTTATGATCAAGTTTATCTATGAACAATATTCGAATCTTCTCTGAATTCTTTTATGTATGATTGGTTATCTTTGCTAGTCTCTTTGAATTATCAGTTTGGTTTGGCCTACTAGATTGATCTTTCTTGCAATGGGAGAAGTGCTTAGCTTTGGGTTCAATCTTGCGGTGTCCTTTCCCAGTGACAGTAGGGGCAGCAAGGCACGTATTGTATTGTTGCCATCGAGGATAACAAGATGCGGTTTATATCATATTGCATGAGTTTATCCCTCTACATCATGTCATCTTACTTAAAGCGTTACTCTGTTCTTATGAACTTAATACTCTAGATGCATGCTGGATAGCGGTCGATGTGTGGAGTAATAGTAGTAGATGCAGGCAGGAGTCGGTCTACTTGTCTCGGACGTGATGCCTATATACATGATCATACCTAGATATTCTCATAACTATGCTCAATTCTGTCAATTGCTCAACAGTAATTTGTTCGTCCACCGTAATACTTATGCTCTCGAGAGAAGCCACTAGTGAAACCTATGGCCCCCGGGTCTATTTTCCATCATATTAATCTTCCAACACTTAGCTATTTTTATTACCTTTTATTTTACTTTGCATCTTTATCATAAAAATACCAAAAATATTATCCTATCATATCTATCAGATCTCACTCTCGTAAGTGACCGTGAAGGGATTGACAACCCCTTTATTGCGTTGGTTGCGAGGATTTATTTGTTTGTGTAGGTGCGAGGGACTCGTGCGTGGTCTCCTACTAGATTGATACCTTGGTTCTCAAAAACTGAGGGAAATACTTATGCAACTTTGCTGCATCACGCTATCCTCTTCAAGGGAAAACCAACGTAGTGCTCAAGAGGTAGCAGGGATCGAGCGTGTTGGGTTATGTGGTGCACCCCTGCAGGGAAGTTTATCAATTCGAATAGCCGTGTCCCTCGGTAAAAGGACGACCCGGAGTTGTACCTTGACCTTATGACAACTAGAACCGGATACTTAATAAAACACACCCTTTCAAGTGCCAGATACAACTCGGTGATCGCTCTCTAACAGGGCGACGAGGAGAGGATCGCCGGGTAGGTTTATGCTATGCGATGATACTTGGTGAACTTACCATCTACTCTCTTCTACATGCTTCAAGATGGAGGCTGCCAGAAGCGTAGTCTTCGACAGGACTAGCTATGCCCCTCTTATTCTGGCATTCTGCAGTTCAGTCCACCAATATTGCCCCTTTACACAGATACCCATGCATATGTAGTGTAGATCCTTGCTTGCGAGTACTTTGGATGAGTACTCACGGTTGCTTTCTCCCTCTTTTCCCCCTTTCCATTCTACCTGATTGTCGCAACCAGATGCTGGAGCCCAGGAGCCAGACGCCACCGTTGACGTTGACTCCTACTACACCGGAGGTGCCTACTACTACGTGCAGGCCGCTGACGACGACCAGGATTAGTTTAGGAGGATCCCAGGCAGGAGGCTTGCGCCTCTTTCGATCTGTATCCCAGTTTGTGTTAGCCATCTTATGGCAACTTGTTTAACTTATGTCTGTACTCAGATATGGTTGCTTTCACTGACTCGTCTATGATCGAGCACTTGTATTCGAGCCCTCGAGGCCCCTGGCTTGTATTATGATGCTTGTATGACTTATTTATGTTTTTAGAGTTGTGTTGTGATATCTTCCCGTGAGTCCCTGATCTTGATCGTACACGTTTGCGTGCATGATTAGTGTACGATTGAATCGGGGGCATCACATGGTATTTTCAATCTCTGAAACCGATTTTACATGTGTGAGACCGATTTCAGTATTGGGTATGTTCAATTTATGAAACTGATGATTTCAGTATGTGGAATAGATTATTTCAGTGTGTGAAATTGATAATTACAATACATGAAATTGATCTTGTACCTAGCGATTCAATGTTGTTAAAAAACACAATTTTTTTTAAAGATATGGACCATCTTAAATTCTACCCAAGCCAAACAGATCCAGCCAGTGCCGACACGAAAGAAGAAGCAGTTCATGACTAACTCCAAGCCGACCGATGAGTTCGACCGGCGCGGCTCGCCTACACCCGCCATCACTGGCGGAGCTAGGGAGGAAGTTTGGGGAGGGGGGATGACAAAACATGTAGACCTAAGGGGGCCAAATACTAAATATATCCTCATCTAAACCCTCTAAAAAAATTCCTTCACACTTTTTGCTATGGCGCGGGGGGGGGGGGGGGGGGGGGCAATAGCCACCTCAGGAGTCAGGAGCACACATAGCTCCACCACTGCCCGCCATATCTATCACTGTGGGGTTCAGACACCAATCGACGACAATGGCAAGATCCACCACGACGGCGACCACACCGCGCCGCCCATCTTCAGTGCTAGGAACCCCTCTAGTGTGCTAAGCACAATTCCATTGACTCTCTTGCTGCATGTGCGTGTGTGTGTGTGTGTGTGTGTGTGTGTGTGTGTCCTTCATGATTATGGTTTTATGTTGCATGATTTGAGCCCCCTCGCCCCTAGTTCTTCAGCAGATGGATAGCCTCCCATGCTTCTGGAATTGAAATGTAGCAAAATATTTCAGTTGTGGAATATACTGAAATATTGATCCAACGGAAGTGAAAATCTAACAGTGAAATCAAGTGAAATATTTCAGTTGTGGAATAGACTGAAATATTCATCCAATGGAAGGGAAAATCTAAAATTGAAATCAAGTGAAGATTTGGAACTGATTATGTGATATATGTTAAATGTTGTTCTGAAATCCAAATTGGTATGTAGATATGTGATATTGACATATGTGATGTGCACTTTAGATCTCTGAAACTGATATATATGGTGTGAAACTTATATTTGTGATGTGAAACCATTGTTTAATTGGAATGGATGTTAATATTTGTCTGACATAAGAATGAATGTTCAATACTTAAATATGGACTAGTTAATTGCACGAGCGTTGCAACGGGGGCATACATATAATGGTGGTCCAATACCAATCGTGTCTAAGGTATACTTCCCCATGATTGATTCCTTTCCGTGATAGTAGAGATAGATGCAGAGGCCTGAAAGGAAGGACAACCGACTGTAATTGATTCCTTCGCGTGAATTTACCGTGCTACCAAATAATTACCGATCGTGATTGATTCCTTCACGTGAATTTATTGTGTTAGCAAATATTTATTTTCAAAGAAGAGATTGATTACCGACTACGGATGTATTGCGTTCCCAAATATTGATCTCATTTGACCGGCTAGATAAAAACCGCTACCAAAGAAAATTTGGAGGGACGAAAAAACGGTGGAAGGGTGGATGTAATACACATGGAGGGCAGACGAAGGATGGGCGGAAGAAAAGTTGATGTAGGATGGAACCTTACACCTTTCTTAGGTAGAAGTGATTTCTTTTCTGAAATTGGAATGGATGCACGTTCTGAAATTGAAATGCGCATTCTGAAAGTGAAAATTTTGATCTGGTCCATGACATGAAGTATGCAATGTGAAAGTGAAATGTATCCTTTGTATATCATATTTCTAGTTGGTTTGCCAAATATGATTTTGGCTATTTATATGAGATGCATGTTTTGAAGTTGAATATGCATATAATAAATTGAAATCACATTTTTTGGTTTCAAATTACTTTGTGACGTGCATATTTTGACATTCAAATATATCTTATGAAAGTGAAAAAGTTGTTTTAGCCAGTGAAATAAAGTTTTTAAAAGTGATTCCAAATGTGCCAAACGTTGCTAGTGCTTTAAAATTATTGTCGCTAGGATTCCAAATATATAAGAATTTTTTTAAAATAGAACTTTAGTATAAAAGTTATGAACCATCTAAATTACCAAGAGGAAATTAATATAATGCATTTTGAGAGAGAGGAGAGATAACTCTATGGTCATGTTGAGCCATGCATATCCTATATACTTAAGAAGTTCGTCCCCACTAATCAATTTATCTAAACATGCAGCATGTCCACATCAGCATCAAGCCATGTCAGCAACTCTTGGCAAACTCTCCACATGCATGATGACATGTCAAGATGCGTTTCCTTCACAGGCGTAACAAATTAATACTGTATGTTCGATTGTTTTCACTATAATCTCTCTGCCCGTTCGTTTTCTTGCCTCTTCGTAGATAGTTCTCCTCATCTCCGATCCATCATTAAATCTCCACCGATGTCTTCCAGATTCTTCTCTCCCCTCTTTATTCGAGCCATTCTCCATACCGCACGACAAGCAAGCCTCCATAGACCAGCGCTTTGGCGTCGTCCGGGAGCCCCGTCGAGCGCTTCATCCCAGCTGGGGCTATGCCGGCCCTGACGTCGACTCGGTGCATGTCAGCGTCCTCCATCAACACCACAGGCAAGGTGAGGGCTCCCTTTCCTGTCGAGCTCCTCGGATCTCACCGGATTATTAGCTAGCTTGGTTGGAACCTCTGGTTCCAAGTCGGAGTAGCTGAAAAAGAGGAGAGCGCCGGCCACAAGGTGTAGTTTGGCGGCTCCATCGGAGGACATGCCGGCCGGTGCCGAGCAAGTCGGAGTAGCTCCTCGATCTGTCGCCAATGTGGGAGCAGGAGATGAGATCGCTCCTGTCTTTTATTTGTTTTTTTTAGATCTCCACGTCAACGTTGTTTCCTTGAAGGCATATTTACCACTATTTAATATTTATGCATGTTCTTTTTTACTACTTCTTTTTAGTCCTTGGTATGTGGCTCGTGGTCATGCATGTACAAATTCTAAGATGCAGGGATGTGTTGCTGCTGGATTTGTGGATTTTTTTTTCTTTGGTTTTGAAGGGCTTTATATTCTTACGGAACTATTGCACGCTATTCGAACTTTGTACGAGGTATGAATGTTGTTCTCCAGTTTTCCTCTAATTAAGTGTAGCCGGCTTGATCTGCTCCATCGTACAAAAATTGACATGTGTATAGCATTGTTCATGTCCTAATTACAGATAACTGTACCCGCAAAAAAAGTACATAGTATAACTGAACAAGCATTCAGTAGTTTTGTGGGATTCCGGCCTTTTGTGTTGGGCTTTGTTTTAGTGGAATACCTCGAACCAAGCTTTGGACATGTTTTGAGTGTATATGGCTTCTCCCTGTTAATAGTGCATTTAGATTTCCTCACAATAAAGGGACAAATCTTTGATAAAAAAAATAAGGACGTGGCTCGCGGGCGCACGGGCGCCCGATCGCAGCCCCGAGCGCTCTTCCAGAAAAGGAAGGAGCCACCCGCGCGCGCGATCAGACAGCCAGAAACGGAAAACAGCCACCCGCGTGCGAAAACAATCACACTCTGCTGTCCCCTGCGTGATTAGGAAGATGCTCTGCCACGTCAGTTCGCATGCATTAATTTGAGTTTCAAAAAATTTAAAAAGCCATAACTTTTGATTCGAGTATCGAAATTCAGATCCGTTTTCACCATTGGGTTTCTTGCGACGAGTTCTTCAAAACTAGATCCCATATGGATAGGTTTCGATGAACTTTTTTTTGAGCAACTCTGTGTGGTATATAGGCAACTTTAGTGTTATCAGTAAGCAACTCTTCTTGTTTGTCTAATATGACTTCTTATCATCTTGGTTTGTGTAAAAATCAAGCAACTGACCTAACAAACCAAGCATCTGTCCTAGTAAACCAAGCAATTGTCCTAATAAACCAAGCAACTGTTATAACAAAAACAATCGATTGTCCTAATAAATCAAGCAACTGTCCTAACAAAACTAAGCAACTATCCTAACAAAACCAAGCAACTGTCCTGGCAAATCCATGCAACTACATTGTCAAAATACACAATGCATAATGTCTAAGCAAACCAAGCAACTGACCTAACAAAACCAAGCAACCATTTTAACAAAAAACAAACAATTTCAATAACAAAACCAAGCAACTCTCCTGGCAAATCCATGCAACTATCCATTATCAAAAAATATGTTGTCATCACCAAAGTTGGCTGCCGAAGATGCTTAGTTGCCCATATACGGTCAAAAATATTATTTGCCGTGATTTCTAAGTGGTATATGACATACTTGCTTGATAAATTCATTAGTACATATAATTTAATAAAAGTTGCTTATGTTTAAAACTAAAGTTGCCTCGTTTAGGATCAAAAGTTGCTTCTTTTTTAAAAATTATCAAAACGTGCTCATATGGGATCTAGTTTTGAAGATCTCGTCGCGAGAAACCTAACGGTGAAAACGGATCTTTGTTTCGACGCTCGGTTGAAAAGTTATTACTTTTTTTAAAATGAAACGGAATAAAGAGTGTGTCAGCACATGCATGCGCGTTAGTATCTCTTCCGTAATTATGGAACGCGGTCCCCTTAGCTGTCGCTATCATCGCATCTGACGGCTGGAGCGTGTGCGCTTGCGCGAGCGAACGAGCGCAGCTGCACGAGTCAGACTTTAGGAAAATATAAAGCGACAGATTGTAATTACGCAAATATAGAGATACTCCAATATACTATTTTTGACTTTTCATGTCATACCATCAGTGGTTCAAATAATATATATTTCGTTATTACTATTTTTCACTCCATAGTTCTTCTCCTATACGCTGCAACAAATTCCCGCCGCAATGCGTGGGGTATTATCTAGTGTCCTTTAGTGTTGCACTCCAATTGACATTTGGTGATTTGATGTTAATCGACATACGGGAAGTGGACAACGCGATACACATCCATACAAAGAAAGTAGGCCACTGGAAGCACAAATCTCAACATGTTTGTAGGGTGGATCTTTTACCATAGGTACCCAAGCCGTTAGAGAGCACTTTGGCACACATGCACAAGATAATGATCAAAGATGTGGTTTTCTTTTCTCGCCGATTTCACTCTGTGGATTTCATAGGTTTAAAGACGGCGGCAATACATCTCCTTACACGCCAGCGCAATCTTGTAAACTTGCCTTCATGGCCCTTTGAATAATATACATTCTGGTGGGATCGTCTCCCTTGGCGATTGTTAAGAAAACAATGTGGTTTCACATCTCTACTCCTAATGTCGCAGTTGGTAGTCTCCGTTCCGAGTTTATTTTCGTCCCACCTATCATGGTTTTTTTGGTACCTCCTCCCACCTTCGCTGGTTTTTTTGTAGATTTTTTTGGTCCCCTCCCACTTCATCGGTTTATTTTCGCGTCACCCTCTCACACAACGAAAAAACTGAACGGATCAGAACTTTCCATACTGACGCAAATTATTCAGTAATGTATTTATGTAAAAGAATCAATCACAATCAATCTCTAAAGATCAAATCTAAATTAATTAATCTTCATAACGTTTGTTTCCTTCCGAATCACGTCCATAACTTTCCTTCCTTGTTTGGGCAGAAACTGTTTGGTAGCAGAGATTAGGAAGCTTCCTATGAGTGTAGTAATAGGAAGTATTCTTTTTCTTGATGATTCGTTTCCATGCATGATGATAGTAAATTAGGCCAACATTCACCACTATTTATCAACGTCATCAATCGTATCCATTCCTACCAGTTTAAGGGAATCTGCTCGCTATGTCTTTTTTAAGGGGATCCGCTCGCTAAGTCGTCGTCGCACGTTATTTTCACAAGCAATTCCCCTAAAAAACACAGCGTCCTACCTCGACTTCCCTACCTGGACGCCGCCGCCGCCGCCCACCGATCTCGCCGCCTCCCGGCGATCCCCTCCTCCCTCCCGCAGCTCGAACGGCCCACTTTTTTGGCCACAAGCACCGCCTGCCTCTTCGCCCATGCGTCACCCCTCCTCTTCACCATAGCCACGAGCACCATCCGAGGCGGAGCCGCGACGCCTCCACAGATGCGGCGGAGACACCATATCCAGTGGAGACGGCGGTGTAAATCTTCTCCACTCTGCTCCTTCCCCTGGTTACCGGCCTGCTCCACGCCCCTCTGCTTCGTGTGGATCTGCTCATGTGCAGCAGTAAACTTTATTTAGGTAGAACTATTCTTCTAGGCCTTTTTTTGTTACTTACAAATTGACTTTTTGAGCCAATGCTTACGGCATGAAGTATTACCTAGAGTTCCTTAATCAATGGGCTTGTCCATCGTTTCATTTGATTCAATTACTATCAGCAAGAACGCATTGTGAAACCGTTAGCTTATGAATGTGTGCTCTTCCTGCAATAATAACATTTGCAATGTAAGGGCCGAGGCGCACCCATGCATCAGGATGATGTGCACCACGTGGGAAGTAATACTAATATGGCCTAAGTGGATAATGAAATATCCAAAGATACACTTGACTGGATCAAAATATTTCTCTGGAATTGTTCCTCATGATGCGCAGATGTAGATGCTATATTTTTAAAATTTCAAATCACCTATGCATGCCAATGTGATTCTTATCCTTTTCATTAGACGATTTGTTCCCATCAATCCATCCATGCACCGAACCAATTTTTTTTACTCTGTTCAGGTTGCAATTATGAACGAGTAGCATATGTATGCACTGAACTACTTGCATAAGACAGTGAAATACTTCTTACTCGCGTGAGTGGAATTTTGGAATAGAGAAAGAACATACAACAGAGATCACGTAATTAATTGATTACATAAACCGAGATCACGTAAAACAAGTTTGATAGGTCCGTTGCATCGCACGAGCATTTTTGCTATATGTACTAACAGGTTCTATTTATTTCCTTTGATCGGTCAACACTCCTATGTCCTATGTAGGTAAGAAGGAAAGAAAACCTAACGGTACAGCCGGCAAAATAGTCAACGGCGAGCTTCATCGCCGCGTACGCGTCGTAGTACCTGGCCATCACTGGCTGGGGCATCGAGGACTTAACGCTGGTGATGAAGGCATGGGTATTGGTAGAGCTCCAAGAAGCTGCCCTTCGTCCTGCCCGCCGTCTTCACCATCGGTCCCCGGGTGACCACCCTGGAACTCGGCGACGCTACCAAGGCGACACGGTCCGGGTCGGTTCGGTCCCTCATCGAGCCACCATTTGGACCGGCCAACCACCACCGGCGTCAATGTGCTGGGGCAGCGGCGAGGTGGGCTGCGTGTGCGGGTGCCGTGGCGAGGTGGTGGACATGCGGGAGCGCCAGCGATGAGGTCGGTGATGTGCCGCGGCAAGTGCGCGGCTGTTAGCCATGAACCTTCCGTAGTAGTTTTTTTTCATGAGCCCATGTTTTTTTTTGTGTTCGGGCCTTGCCATAATTAGCGGATTAACCATAAAAAAACATGACTTTCAGTTTGTTGTCAAATGGTGCCGTGATTTTCGGATCAAGCCATGTTTCTCATGTACTTCCTATTTCCTGTTCGACTGAATAGAAGTGCAGAAAGTGGACACACCAACACGACTGAAGCAGTCATATTCAGTTATAGAGGTATACATTTATATAAGATATACACTGCGGCCAGTAACCCAACTAACTCCTGAGCTGACCTTGCTAATCCTTTACTCGCAATAAAGACGCAGACGATAAGGAAAGGTTGTTATGGAGAGAGCAATGGGAGAGAGAGAATCACGTGGCGGCAGGTGGACCTAAACATATGCTTCAACAAAGAAAACGGCGGCGTAGGATCATGGTGCGTGATTATAGGCGGAGGCTATTAAATCTCACGCGGAAATCACGGCTGAGCGATTCTTGCACGATCCGAAGTTCACACCCAATCGACCGTTTTCCCCAGTTGATGGCCTGCATGTGTCCTGTGCTAAAACGGTCGCTGCCATGACAGCGAAACCCGCAGCTAGAACGCTGCCAGCGCCAAGTTGAGAACTCGAGGCTATGGTGCATGGGGAGGAGAGAAAAGAAGGAAAGGGGAAGCTTGGGGACATGGTAGTTTACCCGGGGGCTGCCGGTCGGCATGCTGAGAACGAATGGCGGTGGCAGTGACATTTTTTCTCAGTCCTCTTGGTCGGATCGGTTGAAGACCAGACATGATCAGACAGACAATTTTGTAGGCCGATTTTAGCAGACCAGATCGTCCATTTTCTCTAACAAGCCAGGACCGAGCGTGTCAAACACCGATTGAGCCACGAGCGGTACGTCCAGCCCTGCCCACCGTCGAAGCGAAGCTCCTACTCCACGTGAAGTTGATCGCGCTGTTGCACTCGTACGGTAGGAGCCACAGGCACGACATGGTGAAGGGCTAAAGGGCAGATCGAGGGTGAGACCCGGATGCTGGTGGCGCAGCTGACCATGGACGAGATCTTCACCTGCACCAAAAAGTTCAAGCAGGAGGTGTTCAGCAACGTGCAGAAGGAGCTGGACCAATTCGGCCTCTTCATCTACAATGCCACCGTGAAGCAGCTGGTGGACGTGTCGAGGCATGAGTACTTCTCCTACCTCGGCGAGAAGACACAACAGGAGGCAGCGAGCAGGGCCAAGGTGGATGTTTGTGGAGCGGGATGGCCTCACGTGCCAGAACGCTGCCAAGGTGGACGCCAAGAACAAGGTGCTCTCTGTGCGGCAGCAGGGCGAGGCGCTCAAGGAGAAGGCCAAGGTCAAGGCGGAGGTGCGGGTGTTTGAGAACACTAGGAAGGCCAACAACGCCGCCTCAATGACCGACCTCGCCATGAAGTGGAAGGGTGGGACTGGCAGGCCAAGGTCGCCGAGGTTGAGGCCGCCAAGGCTGTCGCCATCCGCGATGCCGAGCTGCAGATGGAGGTTAAGACGAAGAACGTGCTCTACCAAACTGACAAGCTCAAGGTCGAGCAGCCCAGCAAGTCCACAGTACACTACGACACACAGGTTGGTTATGCAATAAGCATGTATAAAAATATAGTACTAGGGACAAGAGAAATTCATACTTATTGACCTCAGCATTTTAAATTTTGTAGGTTCAAGAATCGAACACGCTCTTCTACAGCTGGCAGAAGGCGGCGGATACGACATTGTATAAGGAGATGAAGGCGGCGGTGAGGTGAAGCGGCCGAGCAGAAACACATGCATGTCTCGATATGGGAGGAAAGGGAGGGAGATAAGGTGAGGGTTAGCGGTGCAACATGCCACACGAGGAAAGGGGTGAAGAGATGACCTTGAGGAGGGAAGTGAGCTCGGTCCATGGCATGGGTCAGAGTAGAGGAAGGTTGATCCATGGTTTGGCCAAAGGGGTGATGAGCGAGGGAGAAGTAGAAGTCCCCCTCTCATATCTTGGTGCGCGAGCAAGTCTGTCGAGGTGGAAGAAGCCTGTCATTTCATGACGGCGTTGGTGACCTTGGCGTGATGTTGTTCACCGGTTTGTGGGCGGATCAGGCAACCGTCTGGTCTCTCGATCCCCCCCCCCCCTTCACTAATTTTGGTGAGAAGAGGGGAGGGATGAAAGGGTGGAGGGGTGGGAGATGAGGTCGCTGATTCTATTGGTTGTGGGGGCGAGGGCGGAGAGAGGAGAGTGAGCGACGCCGGTGAAGTCTATGGATCTAGAGAGGGAGGGGAACAAGAGAGTGAGTGGTGCGGAGAGGGAGTGGATAGAATGCGGTCGTTCGGGAGAGGACAGCAAGTCGTATAGGAGGGGTATAATGGGAATATCATAAAAATAAAGCTTTATTTATACCTGTACACTATATATATTCAGAATAATATAAAATATTTTCTCAATAAATTACTTAAAAATATCCAAGAAATTACGGATGACCGACTATCATTATATAAAGGGGGAATCCGTTCTTTGCTCGTGGAGAAATGTAACATAGTTTTGTAGGAAATATGCCCTAGAGGCAATAATAAATGGTTATTATTATATTTCTTTGTTCATGATAATCGTCTATTGTTCATGCTATAATTGTATTGTCCGGAAATCGTAATACATGTGTGAATGCATAGACCACAATGTGTCCCTAGTAAGCCTCTAGTTGACTAGCTCGTTGATCAACAGATAGTCATGGTTTCCTGACTATGGACATTGGATGTCATTGATAACGGGATCACATCATTGGGAGAATGATGTGATGGACAAGACCCAATCTTAAGCATAGCATAAAAGATCGTGTAGTTTTGTTTGCTAGAGCTTTTCCAATGTCAAGTATCTTTTCCTTAGACCATGAGATCGTGCAACTCCCAGATACCGTAGGAGTGCTTTGGGTGTGCCAAACGTCACAACGTAACTGGGTGACTATAAAGGTGCACTACGGGTATCTCCGAAAGTGTCTGTTGGGTTGGCACGGATCGAGACTGGGATTTGTCACTCCGTGTGACGGAGAGGTATTCTGGGCCCACTCGGTAATGCATCATCATAATGAGCTCAATGTGACTAAGGCGTTAGTCACGGGATCATGCATTGCGGTACGAGTAAAGAGACTTGCCGGTAACGAGATTGAACAAGGTATTGGGATACCGACGATCGAATCTCGGGCAAGTAACATACCGATTAACAAAGGGAATTGCATACGGGATTGATTGAATCCTCGACACCGTGGTTCATCCGATGAGATCATCGTGGAACATGTGGGAGCCAACATGGGTATCCAGATCCCGCTGTTGGTTATTGACCGGAGAGGCGTCTCGGTCATGTCTGCATGTCTCCCGAACCCGTAGGGTCTACACACTTAAGGTTCGGTGACGCTAGGGTTGTAGAGATATGTGTATGCGGAAACCCGAAAGTTGTTCGGAGTCCCGGATGAGATCCCGGACGTCACGAGAGGTTCCGGAATGGTCCGGAGGTGAAGAATTATATATAGGAAGTCAAGTTTCGGCCACCGGGAAAGTTTCGGGGGTTACCGGTATTGTACCGGGACCACCGGAAGGGTCCCGGGGGTCCACCGGGTGGGGCCACCTATCCCGGAGGGCCCCGTGCTGAAGTGGGAAGGGAACCAGCCCCTAGTGGGCTGGGCGCCCCCCCATGGGCCTCCCCCATGCGCCTAGGGTTGCAAACCCTAGGGTGGGGGGCTTCCCACTTGCCTTGGTGGGCAAGGCACCCCCTTGGCCGCCGCCCCCCACCCTAGATGGGGTTTGGCCGGCGCCCCCCCTCCCAGGGGGCCTATATAAAGGGGGGGGAGGGAGGGCAGCAACATCTAAGCCTTGGGCGCCTCCCTCCTCCCCTGCAACACCTCTCTCTCTCTCGTATAAGCTCGGGGAAGCCCTGCCGACATCCCGCTGCATCCACCACCACGCCGTCGTGCTGCTGGATCTCCATCAACCTCTCCTTCCCCCTTGCTGGATCAAGAAGGAGGAGACGTCGCTGCACCGTACGTGTGTTGAACGCGGAGGTGCCGTCCGTTCGGCACTCGGTCATCGGTGATTTGGATCACGGCGAGTACGACTCCGTCATCCACGTTCATTGGAACGCTTCCGCTCGCGATCTACAAGGGTATGTAGATGCACTCCTTTCCCTCGTTGCTAGTATACTCCATAGATGCATCTTGGTGAGCGTAGGAAAATTTTAAAATTATGCTACGATACCCAACAGTGGCATCATGAGCCAGGCCTATGCGTAGTTGCTATGCACGAGTAGAACACAAAGTAGTTGTGGGCGTTGATGTTGCCAATTCTTCTTGCCGCTACTAGTCTTATCTTGTTTCGGCGGTATTGTGGGATGAAGCGGCCCGGACCGACCTTACACGTACGCTTACGTGAGACAGGTTCCACCGATTGACATGCACTAGTTGCATAAGGTGGCTAGCGGATGTCTGTCTCTCCTACTTTAGTCGGAACGGATTCGATGAAAAGGGTCCTTATGAAGGGTAAATAGAAATTGGCAAATCACGTTGTGGTCATACGTAGGTAAGAAACGTTCTTGCTAGAAACCTACAAACCACGTAAAAACTTGCAACAACAATTAGAGGACGTCTAACTTGTTTTTGCAGCATGTGTTATGTGATGTGATATGGCCAGAAGATGTGATGAATGATATATGTGATCTATGAGATTGATCATATTCTTGTAATAGGAATCACGACTTGCATGTCGATGAGTATGACAACCGGCAGGAGCCATAGGAGTTGTCTTTATTATTTTGTATGACCTGCGTGTCATTGAATAACGCCATGTAAATTACTTTACTTTGTTGCTAAACGCGTTAGCCATAGAAGTAGAAGTAATCGTTGGCGTGACGACTTCATGAAGACACAATGATGGAGATCATGATGATGGAGATCATGGTGTCATGCCGGTGACGAAGATGATCATGGTGCCCCGAAGATGGAGATCAAAGGAGCATAATGATATTGGCCATATCATGTCACTATTTGATTGCATGTGATGTTTATCATGTTTTGCATCTTATTTGCTTAGAACGACGGTAGTAAGTAAGATGATCCCTTATGATAATTTCAAGAAAGTGTTCACCCTAACTGTGCACCGTTGCGAAGGTTCGTTGTTTCGAAGCACCACGTGATGATCGGGTGTGATAGATTCTAACGTTCGAATACAACGGGTGTTGACGAGCCTAGCATGTACAGACATGGCCTCGGAACACACGCAATACACTTAGGTTGACTTGACGAGCCTAGCATGTACAGACATGGCCTCGGAACACGGAGGACCGAAAGGTCGAGCATGAGTCGTATAGAAGATACGATCAACATGGAGATGTTCACCGATCTTGACTAGTCCGTCTCACGTGATGATCGGACACGGCCTAGTTAAACTCGGATCATGTTTTCACTTAGATGACTAGAGGGATGTCTATCTGAGTGGGAGTTCATTAAATAATTTGATTATATGAACTTAATTATCATGAACTTAGTCTAAAATCTTTACACTATGTCTTGTAGATCAAATGGCCAACGTTGTCCTCAATTTCAACGCGTTCCTAGAGAAAACCAAGCTGAAAGATGATGGCAGCAACTATACGGACTGGGTCCGGAACCTGAGGATCATCCTCATAGTAGCCAAGAAAGATTATGTCTTAGAAGCACCGCTAGGTGAAGCACCAATCCCTGAGAACCAAGACGTTATGAACGCTTGGCAGCAGCGTGCTGATGATTACTCCCTCGTTCAGTGCGGCATGCTTTACAGCTTAGAACCGGGTCTCCAAAAGCGTTTTGAGAAACATGGAGCATATGAGATGTTCGAGGAGCTGAAATTGGTTTTTCAAGCTCATGCCCGGGTCGAGAGATATGAAGTCTCCGACAAGTTCTTTAGCTGTAAAATGGAGGAAAATAGTTCTGTAAGTGAGCACATACTCAGAATGCCTGGGTTGCACAACCGCTTGACTCAGCTGGGAGTTAATCTCCCGGATGACGCGGTCATTGACAGAATCCTTCAGTCGCTTCCACCAAGCTACAAGAGCTTTGTGATGATCTTCAATATGCAGGGGATGGAAAAGACCATTCACGAGATATATTCAATGCTGAAATCAGCGGAGGTGGAGATCAGAAAAGAACATCAAGTGTTGATGGTGAATAAAACCACTAAGTTCAAGAAGGGCAAGGGTAAGAAGAACTTCAAGAAGGACGGCAAGGGAGTTGCCGCGCCCGGTAAACCAGTTACTGGGAAGAAGTCGAAGAATGGACCCAAGCCTGAAACTGAGTGCTTTTATTGCAAGGGAAGTGGTCACTGGAAGCGGAACTGCCCCAAATACTTAGCGGACAAGAAGAAGGTCGGCAACACCAAAGGTATATGTGATATACATGTAATTGATGTGTACCTTACCAGTACTCGTAGTAGCTCCTGGGTATTTGATACCGGTGCGGTTGCTCATATTTGTAACTCAAAACAGGAACTACGGAATAAACGGAGACTGGCAAAGGACGAGGTGACGATGCGCGTCGCGAATGGTTCCAAGGTTGATGTGATCGTCGTCGGCACGCTACCTCTGCATCTACCTACGGGATTAGTTTTAAACCTCAATAATTGTTATTTAGTGCCAGCTTTGAGCATGAACATTGTATCTGGATCTCGTTTAATTCGAGATGGCTACTCATTTAAATCCGAGAATAATGGTTGTTCTATTTATTTGAGAGATATGTTTTATGGTCATGCCCCGCTGGTCAATGGTTTATTTTTGATGAATCTCGAACGTGATGTTACACATGTTCATAGTGTGAATACCAAAAGATGTAAAGTTGATAACGATAGTCCCACATACTTGTGGCACTGCCGCCTTGGTCACATTGGTGTCAAGCGCATGAAGAAGCTCCATGCAGATGGACTTTTGGAGTCTCTTGATTACGAATCATTTGACACGTGCGAACCATGCCTCATGGGTAAGATGACCAAGACTCCGTTCTCCGGAACAATGGAGCGAGCGACCAACTTATTGGAAATCATACATACCGATGTGTGCGGTCCAATGAGTGTTGAGGCTCGCGGAGGATATCGTTATGTTCTCACTCTCACTGATGACTTAAGTAGATATGGGTATGTCTACCTAATGAAACACAAGTCTGAGACCTTTGAAAAGTTCAAGGAATTTTAGAGTGAGGTTGAGAATCAACGTGACAGGAAAATAAAATTCTTACGATCAGATCGTGGTGGAGAATATTTAAGTCACGAATTTGGTACACACTTAAGGAAATGTGGAATAATTTCACAACTCACGCCGCCTGGAACACCTCAGAGAAATGGTGTGTCCGAACGTCGTAATCGCACTCTATTGGATATGGTGCGATCTATGATGTCTCTTACCGATTTACCGCTCTCATTTTGGGGCTATGCTTTAGAGACTGCCGCATTCACTTTAAATAGGGTTCCGTCTAAATCCGTTGAGACGACACCGTATGAATTATGGTTTGGGAAGAAACCTAAGCTGTCGTTTCTAAAAGTTTGGGGATGTGATGCTTATGTCAAGAAACTTCAACCCGAAAAGCTCGAACCCAAATCGGAGAAATGCGTCTTCATAGGATACACTAAGGAAACCATTGGGTATACCTTCTACCTCAGATCCGAAGGCAAGATCTTCGTTGCCAAGAATGGGTCCTTTCTGGAGAAGGAGTTTCTCTCGAAAGAATTGAGTGGGAGGAAAGTGGAACTTGATGAGGTGATAGTCACCCCTTCCGTATCGGAAAGTAGCGCAGCGCGGGAAGATGTTCCTGTGGTGCCTACACCGACTGGGGAAGAAGTTAATGATGATGATCATGAAGCTTCGGATCAAGTTGCCACTGAACTTCGTAGGTCCACAAGGACACGTTCCGCACCAGAGTGGTACGGCAACCCTGTCCTGGAAATCATGTTGTTAGACAACGGTGAACCTTCGAACTATGAAGAAGCGATGGCGGGCCCGGATTCCGACAAATGGCTAGAAGCCATGAAATCCGAGATAGGATCCATGTATGAAGACGAAGTATGGACTTTGACTGACTTGCCTGATGATCGGCGAGCCATAGAAAATAAATGGATCTTTAAGAAGAAGACGGACGCGGATGGTAATGTGACCATCTACAAAGCTCGACTTGTCGCTAAGGGTTATCGACAAGTTCAAGGGGTTGACTACGATGAGACTTTCTCACCCGTAGTGAAGCTGAAGTCCGTCCGAATCATGTTAGCAATTGCCGCATACTATGATTATGAGATATGGTAGATGGACGTCAAAACGGCATTCCTTAACGGCTTCCTTAAGGAAGAGTTGTATATGATGCAGCCGGAAGGTTTTGTCGATCCTAAGAATGCTAACAAAGTATGCAAGCTCCAGCGCTCAATCTATGGGCTGGTGCAAGCATCTCGGAGTTGGAACATTCGCTTTGATGGGATGATCAAAGCGTTTGGGTTTACACAGACTTATGGAGAAGCCTGTGTTTACAAGAAAGTGAGTGGGAGCTCTGTAGCATTTCTCATATTATATGTGGATGACATACTATTGATGGGAAATGATATAGAATTCTTGGAAAGTATAAAGGCCTATTTGAATAAGTGTTTTTCAATGAAGGACCTTGGAGAAGCTGCTTATATATTAGGCATCAAAATCTATAGAGATAGATCAAGACCCCTCATTGGTCTTTCACAGAGTACATACCTTGACAAGATATTGAAGAAGTTCAATATGGATCAGTCCAAGAAGGGGTTCTTGCCTGTATTGCAAGGTGTGCAATTGAGCACGGCTCAATGCCCGACCACGGCAGAAGATAGAGAAGAGATGAGTGTCATCCCCTATGCCTCAGCCATAGGGTCTATTATGTATGCCATGCTGTGTACCAGACCTGATATAAACCTTGCCGTAAGTTTGGTAGGAAGGTACCAAAGTAATCCCGGCATGGAACACTGGACAGCGGTCAAGAATATCCTGAAGTACCTGAAGAGGACTAAGGACATGTTTCTCGTTTATGGAGGTGACGAAGAGCTCGTCGTAAAGGGTTACGTCGACGCTAGCTTCGACACAGATCTGGATGACTCGAAGTCACAAACCGGATACGTGTATATTTTGAATGGAGGAGCAGTAAGCTGGTGCAGTTGCAAGCAAAGCGTCGTGGCGGGATCTACATGTGAAGCGGAGTACATGGCAGCCTCGGAGGCAGCACAGGAAGCAGTCTGGATGAAGGAGTTCATTACCGACCTAGGGGTGGTTCCCAATGCGTCGGGCCCAATGACTCTCTTCTGTGACAACACTGGAGCTATTGCCCTTGCGAAGGAGCCCAGGTTTCACAGGAAGACCAGGCATATCAAGCGTCGCTTCAACTCCATTCGTGAAAGTGTTCAAAATGGAGACATAGATATTTGTAAAGTACATACGGACCTGAATGTAGCAGATCCGTTGACTAAACCTCTCCCTAGGGCAAAACATGATCAACACCAGGACGCAATGGGTGTTCGATTCATCACAATGTAACTAGATTATTGACTCTAGTGCAAGTGGGAGACTGTTGGAAATATGCCCTAGAGGCAATAATAAATGGTTATTATTATATTTCTTTGTTCATGATAATCGTCTATTGTTCATGCTGTAATTGTATTGTCCGGAAATCGTAATACATGTGTGAATGCATAGACCATAATGTGTCCCTAGTAAGCCTCTAGTTGACTAGCTCGTTGATCAACAGATAGTCATGGTTTCCTGACTATGGACATTGGATGTCATTGATAACGGGATCACATCATTGGGAGAATGATGTGATGGACAAGACCCAATCTTAAGCATAGCATAAAAGATCGTGTAGTTTTGTTTGCTAGAGCTTTTTCAATGTCAAGTATCTTTTCCTTAGACCATGAGATCGTGCAACTCCCGGATACCGTAGGAGTGCTTTGGGTGTGCCAAACGTCACAACGTAACTGGGTGACTATAAAGGTGCACTACGGGTATCTCCGAAAGTGTCTGTTGGGTTGGCACGGATCGAGACTGGGATTTGTCACTCCGTGTGATGGAGAGGTATCTCTGGGCCCACTCGGTAATGCATCATCATAATGAGCTCAATGTGACTAAGGCGTTAGTCACGGGATCATGCATTGCGGTACGAGTAAAGAGACTTGCCGGTAACGAGATTGAACAAGGTATTGGGATACCGACGATCGAATCTCGGGCAAGTAACATACCGATTAACAAAGGGAATTGCATACGGGATTGATTGAATCCTCGACACCGTGGTTCATCCAATGAGATCATCGTGGAACATGTGGGAACCAACATGGGTATCCAGATCCCGCTGTTGGTTATTGACCGGAGAGGCGTCTCGGTCATGTCTGCATGTCTCCCGAACCCGTAGGGTCTACACACTTAAGGTTCGGTGACGCTAGGGTTGTAGAGATATGTGTATGCGGAAACCCGAAAGTTGTTCGGAGTCCCGGATGAGATCCCGGACATCACGAGAGGTTCCGAAATGGTCCGGAGGTGAAGAATTATATATAGGAAGTCAAGTTTCGGCCACCGGGAAAGTTTTGGGGGTTACCGGTATTGTACCGGGACCACCGGAAGGGTCCCGGGGGTCCACCGGGTGGGGCCACCTATCCCGGAGGGCCCCGTGGGCTGAAGTGGGAAGGGAACCAGCCCCTAGTGGGCTGGGCGCCCCCCCATGGGCCTCCCCCCATGCGCCTAGGGTTGCAAACCCTAGGGTGGGGGGCTTCCCACTTGCCTTGGGGGGCAAGGCACCCCCTTGGCCGGCGCCCCCCCCACCCTAGATGGGGTTTGGCCGGCGCCCCCCCCTCCCAGGGGGCCTATATAAAGGGGGGGAGGGAGGGCAGCAACATCTAAGCCTTGGGCGCCTCCCTCCTCCCCTGCAACACCTCTCTCTCTCGTATAAGCTCGGCGAAGCCCTGCCGACATCCCGCTGCATCCACCACCACGCCGTCGTGCTGCTGGATCTCCATCAACCTCTCCTTCCCCCTTGCTGGATCAAGAAGGAGGAGACGTCGCTGCACCGTACGTGTGTTGAACGCGGAGGTGCCGTCCGTTCGGCACTCGGTCAACGGTGATTTGGATCACGGCGAGTACGACTCCGTCATCCACGTTCATTGGAACGCTTCCGCTCGCGATCTACAAGGGTATGTAGATGCACTCCTTTCCCTCGTTGCTAGTATACTCCATAGATGCATCTTGGTGAGCGTAGGAAAATTTGAAAATTATGCTACAATACCCAACAAGTTTTTTATGGGCAATATACCACATACCCTAAATAGTAGATATTCGTGAGAATAACCATCAACATGTGATTTAGAGGTGAGCCTAAAATTATTAAAATTGGGATACCACTCAATCTACTAGAAACTGCTCATTTCTTGGATTTGTCCAATGAATATATATTTTCCATACCACCATCATAAAAAAAAATTCTAATCTTTGTTTATATTAGAATACCTTTGTAGGTTATAAAAACTGATGGATTTGATTGTGCTTCGGAGATGTCGACTGACAAAGACCCTGATGTAACGATGATGGAGAGGGCTAAGAATTCAACGAGTTTTACACAACCAAAAGAGGTGCATGCAAATAATTGTTCTTCTTTGTATGTATGTTGCACATGATATAATACTCAAAAGGAATATTTCTATATATATTTAATTTTGTAGAATATGAGGGAGATGGATTATGTCTTATGTCGGGGTTCAAAAAGAAACCCATTCAGAGGGTTTTTGGGGCGGCGTCATTGGAAGGGGACAAAAATTCACCATGTTTTATACAACAAAAAGATGTGCAAGTGATGATATCCCACAACAACGGCGCACTCAAAATAAAGCAAACCGGCTGGAATTACGATAAATGTTTGGCAACATTTATTTCCAACTGGTATTCCGATGAGTAAGTTCAATGATGTGCACATAATTCAAGGAAAATATTTCAAAAGCCCGTAGCAACGCACGGGCATTCTACTAGTTATACGAGGTTTGGAGTTGGAGTGAACTCAATCGGGTAACTGCCTCTTGTGCACCAACACATGAGGACACAGCTCTGTCCAAACCAATGTTTTAAATAGCTGGCCGCTATAGCCCGCTATATAGCCTTTTCAGCAGGGTGCCGCTAAATAGTCCCATGTACAAATAGCCCGCTATAGTTGATTTTGAGGTCCGCCGCTATTTGGCAATAGCCCGCTATTTAAAACATTGGTCCAAACTGAGTTTTGTACATTAGATAATTGGTGATTGGATGTCAAGAAAATAAATTTTTCTCTGACGCACAATTTCACTAGTATCGATCTCTGAACAAGGGCGAAAACATGGACGGAGACGATCAATCTTCCTCTGAGAAGCTTCAAACTAACTTGATCGACGGTAGACCCGGCACCATGGAGGCACAGATCAATGCAAGCACCGCTGCTAGTACTAGCGACGCCTTGGTTGGCCTCGTCGCACTCGTCGATTCACTTGCTGTAGACGTCGATGGGCTCGGTGAGGGTGTGCGCCTTGGTGGAGCTCTTCTCGTAGATGCTGCATGTGGCCCGGGCGACCCTAAGTTTTAGGTCGATGCCGCACTCGACTGTCGGAGTTGTTACAGAAGGGGCAGTGGAAGGACGTCTCTAGTTTCTTCCTGGCTGCCATCTTCGAGCTCGTCGTCCTTGGGTTCCCCATCGAACAAAATCAATCAAGTCGCGAATTTGCTATAGGGGTGCAACTTTTCCGAAGATTGATTGAGGAAGGAGGAATACAAATGGCGATGCTAGCTAGGGAGCCATGGTACACTTATGGGAATGTGTTTGGTGCACACAACCTTGTGATGTTATCGGTGCACCAAATGCCATAGAATGGTTTAAATATCCGAAAAATCTAGCACAACACAACGTCGATGTATGTTGTTACAAAATCATATCAAAATTGATAAAATTGTCCCCGCAATTTCTTTTTTGAAAAAATTGTTCGAGATACAAAAATGATAAATTTAACATCAATGTGATAATGTGCCAAATCTAAAGCCCAACTAATGCTAGGTACTCCCTCCGTTCCAAACTAAGCGCCGCTGCTTTAGTACAAAGTTTTAATAGATCAGCGACACCTTTTTTGGGACGGATGGAGTACTATTTATTATTGAATTTGCCATTTTTATTTTTCAAGCTATGTTTTGGAATTTAATTCAAAATTTTATGACAACATATATTGATATTGTGTGAATGTGCTAACTTATTTTCAGAATTTTTCAAACATTTCAAAATAAACTATGCGAGCTTGATGCACCGGTAGCAGCACAAGGCTAAGTGTACCCGATATTTCCCCGTGCACTTACAAACCATAAAGGGTTGCATACACATTAGAGCATCTCTAGCAGACCCCGTATAATGCCCCGAACCGCAACTTAACCGCCAAAATACGGGAGTTGGGTCGGGCTCTACCATTGGGCCACACATTACGTGTTGGAAATGTTGTGGCTACACCGAGTGCATTGCATCCATACAAACAAAACAAACAGAAAAATATTTTTTAAAACTTTATAGCTTTTATTATGACCGAATGTTTAGGTGCGTGATAATTTTGGTGGCCAAATATCATCAAATGAGCTCCATACAAACAAAATGCAAATTCTGCTCAACAGTGCACACAAGTTTGAGTACAATGTTTGTTATTTTTTATACGAAGCTCCTCGGATGTCATTTGGCCATCACATTTTGCAAGAAGCTAAACCATTTGGTCATACTTGAAGCCACAAAATTTCACAATTTTTTGATTGTGTTTGCTATTTTTTTTCAATTTTACTGTTCATAGTGGGTACGATGTACCTGGGTGTAGAAAAAACGAAAGGGTCGGCCCGGCGCCCAGCCCAGAGTGCAGACGGCTCAGGTGATCGTGTGAGCCCAGGAGCGCGGTGCGGCAAGTTTCAGGGATCCCCTCCCTCGGGTACCTGCCTGCTGCTCCAGTTCCATGCATCCAACGCGTCGTCATGCAGAACTCCTCGATCGATTGAGCACGCCACAGCTAGCCATGGCAGAGATCTCGCCCCTCCACCGGTGTCAGGACCCATCTGCATCGGGGCGACAACGGCAAACGAAATTCAGTTAGTTTGAATTGTCTCTGAGAGCGCACGAAGACAGCCGAGCCGTCCATCACAAGATCAACGTCTCCCCTTCACTCGTACCGCTTCGCTGGATAAGATGAAGCCGACACCGTAGATCTCGCATCGGACGGCTCCCAGACCCGGACGCGTCGCTGTTCCCTTTCCGGCAAAAGGCTTGCAGCCTCAACCACTCTGTATCCATTTTCTTTCTTTCTTTTCTTGGATTGTAAGGCTATAAAGCCAAGGTGTGGAGACGAGAGAACCATCTTCCAGTTTTACTAGGGTTTCCCCCTTTGCGCCGCCAGTGTTCCTGGCCGGCTAGGTTCCTCTGTAAGCAGCTCGAATGCTCCAACCTTTCCTCTGAAAGTGAATGAAATAGCCTAGTTCCTGCATATTTCTCTGAATCTAGTTCTTCAGACCACCTTGGGTCTGACAAGTGGTAATCAGAGCAAGGTTTCTCCTCGGCGGCGCGAGATCCGGTGCCGAGATGGAGTTGGAGGCGCCATAAAATCCTCCACCTCTCACCGGTGATGTTGGGTGGCGGTGGTTCCCTGGCGGTGACTGGCGGCGGTGAGAAATTCGGTACAGGTTTGGGCGTGGGAAGAGGTTGCAGAAACACACCGTCTCTGTGGTAAAATCCCTCCCTCCCTCCCAGATCCGGTGTACTTCCGGCGGCGCGGCGTTGGCGGCGGTGCAGGCGGCGGCAGGATCGAAGGCCAAGGTTGGGTTGCAGCTCCGGCTATGGTAAAATTCCTCCCTTCGCTGGCTGATCGCACACACAACGAGGTTACTTAGCACTCTGCTAGTGTAAAACCCTCCCTGTGTTCTGTCAGTGCAAGTATGACGGGCCCTACGGATTCCTCTTCTACTGAAAACTTGGAGCTCCAATCCTTGCAATTGGATGTCAAAACCCTGCAGCAGAACAGAGAAGCAGACAGACAAGATTTCGAAGATTTCAGAGACCACGTTGCCAAGAATTTTCACTCACTGCAGAAAACCTTGGGCGAATTACAGGGCTCTCTGAACAACTTCATGGCGGGTTTTCCCAAACCCAGGGAGACTCCTCCAAGTCCTCAAGAGGTTGCACAAGGTAGTGGCCAACAGCAAACACCACAAGGCCCAACTCATGCACCCGCTGCTGTCCTTCAAACTCCTCCAACTGTTGGTTCTGCAACATTAGTGGACAAAAACACTGGCAAAGAGCTTAACTTGGATGGCAACAACAAAGCCCCTTATAGGCATCCTCACTTTGCTACTAGTAAACAACCTGTTCCTGAAACCAGAGCACCTCCTACTGTTAATCCAACTCTCAATGCTCAGCAAGTAATGCACCTAGACCTGGAGCAAGTTGAACAAGTACCACATCAGGAAGCCAGGGGAGGAAATGTGCAAAGAGACTAGTTACAGGATAACAGAAGACCTATGGCACTAGTCAAACCAGCCAAATACAACATTCCTGAATTTGATGGAAGTGGCACTGACTCTTGGATTCAGACTATTGAACTTTATTTTGAGGCTGCTAGAACACCCCTGGAGCAGAAAACAGAAATTACAGTCACATACCTGAAAGGACCTGCAATTGAGTGGTGGAGAGGTACTGCAATAGTTGCTAACACCTTGCCCTGGTATAGGTTTTGTAGACTCTTGGGTGACAGATTTGCTGAGACCTCTGTCTGTGATAATGTGAGATCATTTCATGCACTTACTCAAACAGGGTCAGTCAATGAATATATACTCAAGTTTGAGCAAGCTATGAATTTAATGCGAAGAGATAATCCTGCTCTCCCACAAGATTACTACAAAACCAGTTTTATTTCTGGCTTACATGACAACATTCAGCATTATGTTCAATGTCATGAACCTCAAGACTTGCAGAAAGCTATCTGGTTAGCTAGGAGAATGGAGGAGGCACAACCTCCTAAGAAGCAATGACCCCAAGCAGTGCAACCTCCAGTTAGAAGACATGTTCAGCTTGACCCTGGCAAACCAGCTACAAACAATACTGCCACTATAATCCAACAAGCTCGATTAAAGGGCATTTGTTACAGATGCAAGGAACCGTGGTTCCCAGGGCCAAGAAAGTTTGCAAGCTGGCCAATCAAGCTCAAATATAGGCTCTACAGGAGCAATACCCTGATGATGCAGAATTGGTGTACTACACTGCAAGTTCTGAAGAAATTGAAGAAACTGACACTGAAGAAGCAGAAAACATTGCAGATCAGACTCTGAAATTTCCATGCACGCTCTGATGGGCCTGAGTGCCACCAAGTACTCATTTACTGTTACTGTCATGTTTGGAGACACCCCTGCAACAACACTTATAGACAGTGGAAGCACTGCTACTTTTGTTTCTCCCAACATTGCTAACAAAATACAGTGCAACCTTTCCCCTACAAGAAAAAGAAAAATAGTGGTGGCAAATGGTGGAGTACTTTGGACAGAGTTCATGGCAAAACAATGCTCTTACACTATACAAGGGACACAATTCACATCTGATTTCAGAGTCTTACAGCTCCAAAGTTATGACGTGATATTAGGAGCTGACTGGATGAAAGCTCACAACCCAGTAGAACTGGACTCTGAGGAAATGCAAGTAAAAATAACCATGCAAGGGGGCAAGAAGGTCATTTTCCAGGATGAGAGTCTGCCTAACATGGCAGTACCTGAGGTGGACACTGAGGAAGAACTGGAAGAGGACCCAGTATGTGGAGATGTTCTCCTCCTCAACTTTGTAACTGTGGCACCTCCTCCTCCCACCCCTCCCCCTCCTCACCAACCAGTGCATCCTCAAGTCAAATTGTTGTTAAATAAATATAACAACATTTTCTCAAAGCCCCTGGGCCTTCCCCCTGTCAGAGTAATTGATCATACAATTCCTCTTGTGCCTGAAGCTAAAATAGTAAACCAGAGGCCTTACAGATTACCTCACCGCCAAAAGGATGCAATGGAACAAATCATCCAACAGATGATCAAAGACAAAGTAATTAAGGACAGTGTCAGTCCTTACTCCTCTCCAGCCCTCCTAGTGAAAAAGAAGGATCAAACCTGGAGACTTGTCAATGATTTTAGGAAACTCAATGAACAAACAATCAAGAACAAATATCCAGTGCCAGTAATTGAAGATCTGCTGGATGAACTACATGGAGCCACTGTTTTCACTAAGCTGGACTTAAGAAGTGGTTACCACCAGATCAGAATGATGCAGCATGACATAGAGAAAACATCATTCAGCACTCATTGTGGGCACTATGAATACTTAGTTATGCCATTTGGGCTTACTAATGCTCCTGCTACATTCCAGAAACTCATGAATACGATTTTCAAGAAGTATCTGAGAAAATTTGTTTTGATTTTCTTTGATGATATCTTGGTTTTCAGCAGAAATCTTCAGGAACACATAGAACATTTAAAAGAAGTTTTTGAGACCCTTCAACAACACCAACTCTATGCAAAACTCAGCAAGTGCACTTTTGCCCAGCCACAAGTGGAATATCTGGGACACATCATCAGAGGAGATGGAGTTGCTACAGACCCTGTAAAGATTGAAGCAGTGCTTAATTGGCCAGCTCCTGAAAATGTTACTCAGTTGAGAAGCTTCCTAGGATTAACTGGCTATTACAGAAGGTTCATTCAAAATTATGGGTTTATCTGCAAACCCCTGTTCAACTCTCTGAAAAAGGACAGTTTCACATGGGGCAATGAACAGCAACAAGCTTTCAACAGTTTGAAGCACAGAATGACAGAGGCCCCTGTCTTAGCCCTACCTAACTTTTCCAAACCTTTTGTCCTGGAAACTGATGCTTGCAACTATGGCATTGGAGCAGTCCTCATGCAAGAGGGCAGACCTATCTCCTTTTTCAGCAAAACTATTGGTCCTAGAGCTGCTGCCAGCTCCACTTATGATAAGGAGGCCCTGGCTATCATTGAAGCTCTGAAACACTGGAAACACTATTTTGCAGCTTCTTCTCTCATTATAAGAACAGATCAACAGAGCCTCAAATATATTCAGGAACAAAAGTTAACTGAAGGAATTCAGCATAAGTTACTGGTTAAATTACTGGGCTACAATTACAGGGTAGAGTACAAGCAAGGAAACAAAAACAGGGTTGCTGATGCCCTATCTAGAGTGCAGTACAAATTACATAGCCTTTTTGCAAGCACAGCTGTCCCTGCTTGGATCTCTGAAGTGGTAGCGAGTTACAACAATGACTCTAAGTGCAAGAACATAACAGCTCAATTGGCCACTAACCCCTCTGTTGTGGATAACTACACACTTAAGCAGGGTGTACTCAGGTACAAGAACAGAATTGTAGTGGGCAGTGAGACACAACTGAGAACCAAGCTTGTATCTGCATTACACAATTTTGAGCTGGGAGGTCACTCTGGCCATAGAGCCACTTATCAAAGAGTTAAACTGTTGTTCCACTGGCCTGGCATGAAACAGTTCATTGTGGACTTCATCAAACAGTGCCCAACATGTCAGATCAACAAACCTGAGCACTGCAAGTATCCTGGTCTCTTGCAACCACTGCCTGTCCCTGACTTTGCTTGGTGTCACATAAGTATGGATTTTGTGGAGGGAATGCCAGTCTCACAAAACAAAGATATGATCTTGGTAGTTGTGGACAGATTCACCAAATACAGTCACTTCATTGCCATGAAACATCCCATCACAGTGCAGACTGTAGCTAATGCATTTGTGGAAAACATCTTTAAACTCCATGGCCTTCCTTCTGTTATTGTAACTGACAAGGGACAAAATCTTCACAAGTCAGCTGTGGCAAAGTCTGTTTCAAAAGAATGGGCATTAAGTTACATTTGAGCACTTCTTACCACCCCCAAACTGATGGGCAAACAGAAAGGGTGAACCAATGCATGGAGAACTACCTGAGATGTATGGCCTTTTTGCAACCAAAGAAATGGTTTTACTGGCTGCCCTTGGCAGAGTGGTGGTACAATACATCTTACCACACCTCTCTAAAGATCACTCCCTTCCAGGCCCTCTACAACAGAAAGCCCAATATGATAGCTGAAGCAGCTTTATACCCACTAGAGGACACTGCCAACCTCCCTTCTGTCCTCACTGCTGAACAAACTGCTGCCCACATCAAAGAAAATCTCCTCCGAGCACAGAACAGGATGAAGCACTTTGCAGATAAGAAGAGATATGAGAGAACCTTACAAGAAGGTGATATGGTATACTTGAAGCTCCAACCCTATAGACATACTACTTTGAGCATCCATAAGTGCTTCAAACTGCACTCCAAATACTATGGACCGTTTCGAGTTATGCAGAAAGTGGGCAATGTTTCCTACAAACTTCTTCTGCCGGACGACTGCAAGCTGCACAATACATTCCACATCAGCCAACTGAAGAAACATATTGGCCCAGCAGCAATACCTAACGCCAAGCTTCCATTACTTAACCCTGATGGAACAATCCTGCTCGAACCTGAGTTGTTGTTGGAACGCAAACTGGTGCCTCGCAAACAAGGAGACATCGATATCCCTGTAGTCAGGTGGAAAATTAAATGGAGTAATCTGCCGGTGGAAGAAGCAACCTGGGAGGATGCAACGTTCATCCAGCGAGTCTTCCCTCATTTCCAACCCTGAGGACAGGCTTGGTCTCATCAGGGGGAGTTGTCAGGACCCATCTGCATCAGGGCGACAACGGCAAATGAAATTCAGTTAGTTTGAATTGTCTCTTAGAGCGCGCGAAGACAGCCGAGCCGTCCATCAAAAGATCAACGTCTCCCCTTCACTCGTACTGCTTCGCTGGATAAGATGAAGCCGACACCGTAGATCTCGCATCGGACAGCTCCCAGACCCGGACGCGTCGCTGTTCCCTTTCCGGCAAAAGGCTTGCAGCCTCAACCACTCTGTATCCATTTTCTTTCTTTCTTTTCTTGGATTGTAAGGCTATAAAGCCAAGGTGTGGAGACGAGAGAACCATCTTCCAGTTTTACTAGGGTTTCCCCTTTGCGCCGCCAGTGTTCCTGGTCGGCTAGGTTCCTCTGTAAGCAGCTCGAATGCTCCAACCTTTCCTCTGAAAGTGAATGAAATAGCCTAGTTCCTGCATATTTCTCTGAATCTAGTTCTTCAGAACACCTTGGGTCTGACAACCGGGTAATCGACGCCGCTCGCTGGGACGCAGAGCGCCTCTTCGGCCGCCTCATAATCGTCGTCCACGCCGCCTTCCTCGACACCGGCTTCGTCCTCCACGCCGACAGGGCCGGCAAGTCCGGACGGTTCCCGACTCGGGCGGGCGCGACGGCCTCGACTCTGTCCCTCGTGTACACCGCGCCGCGCCGGCGGGACGCGGCCGTCCCGCTGCACATGCGCGCGCACGGCATGCACATCGTCTTCTACGTGCGGGTGCCCAGGTTTGCCCAAGACCCACGGGCCACGGCCGGGCACGCACTGGGTGTGCGTGGACGCACGCGCCGCGGCGCCGCTCCTGTCACGCGGCCTGGACGACACCGCGCGGGCTCTGACTGACGACGACGCCGACTGCACGGTGGCCGCGCTATGGAGGGAGCTCACCGAGAAGCTATGCCGGTCTGCCCTCGCCGCCGTGTGTCCTGGCAATGCCCTCTTGTCGCTCTCCGTCGACGTCATGCTGGACATCCTGGCGAGGCTCACCGACGGCGTGGACCTCTTGAGCGTGGCGAGCACTTGCGCCGGACTGGGCCGCCTCGTGGCCGACCACGACAGCGAGCTCTGGAAGCAGAGGTATCAGGTCCCGTTCTGGCGGCGGAGATGGGACGACAAGTCCCCCATGGCCCACGACGCGTCCGGGACGACTTGGATGAAGCTGTGGTGCAAAGAGAGACGAGAACACGCCAAGTTCGGCACGTGTATGCGCGAGTATCGTCGTCAAAACCTACTCAAATATACTAGAAAGGGCCAAATAGGGCAATATATATGATTATATCTATATAAGCAAAGCGTATTGCTAGAAGAAATGAAAATTTTCTTGGAAAGACCGAGCGACGCTCAACCTGTGGTCTTTTTTTTTCGGAATAATTCTTGTATTACTCAATCAAAACACGGTTACAGTCACGCTTAACAGCGTCCAAAACGGCATCTGTCCTGACCCAAGCCATACAGCAATTCGGCCTTGAGTCCTCCCAAAGTTGGCCTAAACATGACTACAATTATTACAACTACGATGGATATGAGTAATACAAGAACTACGTTCGGACATACTATCTTAATCTCTCTAATAAGAAAGGCATATTTTGATCTATTTGTATCTCTACTTTTCACCATGTTCACTGCTTCCAAACTGTCGCTTTCAATATAAATTGATAGACTGCTCCACTGTAGAGCGAGCATGAGTCCCTCCCGGATTGCTAAGATCTCAGCCTCCAAAATATCATCACAAGAAAAAAGGTGTCTACAAGAGCTGAAGATGATGGCGCCGGTGTGGTCACGGAGCAGCATACCAGTTCCTCCAACTCCATTCAAAACAGATCCATCTGTATTTAGCTTTACATGCCCAGTGGCCGGGGGTATCCAAGAAACAAGATTAGTGGAAGCATTATTGCATGCGTGAGCTGTAAGAGGGAAACAGTATTGAAATGGGGCTTTCCCTTTCACATGAACATCACCAGAACGTGTTGCAATGGATTGTAACGATGATAGGTAGCTTGATAAGAATCTGACAGAGACATCCAAAGGAGGGGCGGGTTTAAAATGCACGAGCTCGTTTCTAACATACCAAATTCGCTAGAAGAGCATCACCAGTTAAACTCGTGTAGACTCATCAACCTCGCAGATATACTGAATAAACCAATCAGGCCCAGTTGACTTGATCGAAGATACATCCGGCAAGAACCATTCAGCAGCCATGGCTCTCCACAGAGCTCTTGCGTTCGTGCATGAACAGAATGTATGGAACGTGTCTTCAGATTGGGTGGCTTAATTTACCGGTGCGTGCATGTGATAAGAGACACGCTAGACTTTTAAAACACCCGCGCCGATCAGGTTCAGGTTTTTAACCCTCAGCTAGATTGACTTGCTTGTGCTAGCTGCATCATCGATCGGCTGGTCCATTGCACCTTGCGTGCAAAAGATCGAAGCTGGTACCTCGTATCAAGTCCAGAGACCATCGTTCATCGTCGTGAAAACAGAAGTACAGACCACCGACTCGCCAAATACAAAAAGAGCCGAGACCACCGGGATTCCGGGAATCGACGGACAAAGGTAATTAGGAACCAAGTTCAGCGAACCATATGATCTCCAATAAACAGCCGTCTACGTCTGCCCGGACAAGAAAGCACTGGATCGATGACGGCCGGCATCTCTGGAACCATGCGCGCGTGTCCTTCACAAGATGATCGAAAGCATTTCAGTTTACGTTGTAGCCAGCCTCCGTGCTTTGCACTTGCGCCGAGTCTCTCCACCGAGAGCGAGAGTAAAGATTCGACCGCCAAACTAACGCGTGTGGTAGTTAATTAATCGAAGACTCGTCTGGCCGGCCGGCACTAGCTAGCTCTTCCCTTAGTTTAATTGACGGCGGTCACCCGCTCGTTGCGGAGCACGAGAGATTCCATGGCCGATCGGTCCAGGCTCCATGGATGCTCATTGTCTGTGAATTTTGTGACTGTGAAGAGGGTGTGAATCATTTATTTTTCTCTTGTTCCTTAGCTAAGTTCCTGTGGAATATTGTGGGATGTGCTCTAGGGAGCCAGAGAGCTCCAATGTCTTTTTTGACTTATGCCAGAACTGGTTGTTTAGTTATACTGGCAAAGATAGAGTAGTTGTTTTATTGGGTATTGCTGCTCTCTTGTGGTCTATATGGAAAACATGGAACAAATCCTGTTTTCAAAGTGTTATGCCTAGAGATCCTACTGACATTATCTTTCTTGTTTGTTCCCTACTTGACTTATGGGAAAATCTGCAGAAAAGAGTGGTGCAAAGCATGCTTCATTAGATGTCTAGGCGTATCGTGAGGGTGACTCGTGATATCTTCAGAGGAGGGCATGGTTTGGCGCCGCATGTGAGAAGGATTTTGTGAAGCTAGCCGCTGGAAATGCTTGCTCGCTTCAAAGCATTTATGTTAATTTGATTATCGTCCTTTAGTATGTTGATACCTTTGTAGCTAGCGTAGCACTAGGTCCTTCCATGGCTAGTTTTGGACAGTTTGAAGCATCCTGATGTGGTGATATATATCACTGATGTGATGATTAGGCTGGATAGGCTGGAGCATCCTGTGGTCTTTGATCATCTGTTATAAATTTGTGAATTTGTTTGTTTGGTATTCGAGCTCCTAATCCGTTCTTTTTGAAGCCTCGCCTTATATATCTCCACTTTCGTGTTAAACCGAGGATTGCTTTTAGCTGCTAACACACCTCGCCATACTTCCATTACCTATTATAATTGTCATCTCAAAGAAGATGACCAATTGACAAAGGAAAACAACTTCGTTCATACACATAGCCCCTCCGTCTACTTGAGACACTTATTTCGGAATGGAGTGAGTATACGCCAATAACAAAGAGCTATTGCTGGAAACAATGCCACATCATTTTTGAACTAGTGAAAATCACTAAGGGATTTTAAGTTCCCATAATTATTGATCAAACAGCCTAGCCCTCCATGTTTGCATGACACACTTTTAAAGATGCAGAACTCAGATCTCAAATGTTATAATCTGAACAATAACAACTCATATTAGATTCACAAATTACATACGGGAAGCTTCCAATTGTTGTTCATGTAACTTGTATATATTGTCAAATTGTGGAGATACAAACTTATAGTACAATGGTGGAGCCCTATTGTAAGTGATACATTTATCCTTAACAATGCCATTTTAAGCATTTAGAGCATGATTGGTTTCATGCCAAAATTTGGCATGAAATTTTTTGGCAAATGCATATATGGATTATCAAGCAGATCTCAATACCGTTAGTATTTTTCTTTCTTTCAATCGAAACACATGCTTATTAGAATCGGATAAACAACCACGCTAGTGAAGGAGCTATTTCCTTGCCCTGGGCCTTTGCTCATATGCACTAGAGCAATATGTAAAGAGGATTATTCATACTGATCATCTGAAGATCCTAGTGCCTAATGGGTGCTTGGTGCACCTGGCTATGCTGCCCACCACCTCCAGTGTTAGATCCTGAAATTTTTTTATCATGTACTTCATCCGTTTCTAAATATAAGTATTTTTAGAGATTCCAATATGGATTACACTCTAAAGTACGTCTATATACATCTGTATATAGTCCATATTAAATCTCTAGAAAGAGTTATAGGGAGTAGATGCAACATGCTTTCAAGGCTTGAGAAAGAAAAATGAGAAATTCGTCCATGAATAGTAGTAGCTAATTCAAATTGGACATATAATTTGTTGTGGTATTGAATTTTTTTTTGGTATTCGCGCTCTTGATCCATTTTTTATTGCCTAATAATCATACATAATTTAGGTTCTATTTGGTTTAGCTTCAGTTGCCAACTTCTGGGTCCAAAAGCTAGAAAGTTGAACCAAAGGGGATTTCTAGCAAACCAACTCCTTAGGAAGTTGAAACTTCTCGTAGTGCAATTTTCGCAGCCCGTCTATCCAACCTTTTCATTTCTCGGCCAATCGTTTTTTTATGTCCCCTAGAAGTTGAGGGTATTTACCCACCTTTGCCATTGGTAAGTGAAAAATACTTCGATCTCTATTCCTTGGCCAACTCCAATGTCATGCACCAAAACACCTCCAAATGTTCGGACCGCGCGATCCGGACCCTTTAGGCCATCCAACACCGTGCACCAAACAAGGCGCCAGACGTTTGAAATCCCACAAACCAGAAAGCAAAGTTGGAGTAGGTTTGCGGGCGTTCGGGCCTCCGCCATGCAGGCTCCCAACCCACCCAAAAACCATACCAGGAGCCCCGATTTTCTCACTTTTGTCCCTCCCCCTTGCACTGTATCCACGTAGTCCGAGACCGACGCCGCCGCACAATTCCGTCCATCGGCTGACACCACACCTTGCAAAGTGTTCGGCCAAATGTCATAGCCAAAGTTAATGGCGTTTTTGTTGTTTACTTCGAAGCAAACACGGTGGATGCGAACAAGGAGTACTTCTACGCTGACTCACTTATATGTCTTCATCAGATGAGGACGAATATGAGCCCACCATGATTTTTAAAGCAGTTGCATCACAAGACCTGTAGATTTGGCACTATTTCTTTGGGATGTTCGGGTCTGACAATGACATCAACGTGTTGCAGCTTCCTCCATTGTTTGCAAGGTTGTGTGCGGGAGATGCTCCTCTGTGCAACTATACCTTTAATGGTCATGACTATAACATGGGCTTTTTATCTTTGTGATGGTATTTATCCACCATGGGCAACCATCGTCAAGACCATCCTTGAGCCATGGTAGAGAAAAAAAATCCCACTTCGCACAAAGACAAGGGGTTAGAAACGATGTCAAGAGGCCATTTGGCATGCTCGAAGCGCATTTCGTGCTTGTTCGAGGACCTGCAAACGGGCTTGGAGCACTCCATTTTCTCTACATACTGTGACCGTTATCTCTTTTCCTGCTAATTTTCTCGACATGTGTGTATACGATCAAACCATTTTCTCTACATGTATACGTCAGTTAAACTTTTATTCGCCTACAAATTTGCAAACTGCCCCTCGGCTCTGACCTCCGAGAGGAACAGAGTCCATGTCCTTGGGAGCAAAACGTGCGCAGTTGGCTGACACTGAGATACTTTGAAACTGTAGTATACCGAAGCTTCGAGGCAAATCTGTAACGTGGAAGCAGAACTGACAGATGATCCTTCGCAATTCACAATTTACTTTGCTGTGATAACAGTTCGTCTTCAGATCTTGTTACGAATAAATGAAACATAAAGTCGGAACTAGTACACTTTCTTTGGTGCGTTGAGAAACTCAGCTCCATCTGTTGAGGATATAACCATTAGAGTCACCCGCCTAGGAGGGGCCGGGTTACGTCATGATGGTCATCACGCGAAGCCCAGTACCAAGCTTGGAGACGGCGGGTTAGATGATGGGCTTAAGACCCGGAGGAGGCTTAAGGCCCATAGTCATAAACCGCCGTATGGCAAGACTTGTAGTGTAAGGCAAGAATAGTTGAGAGTCCGAGCCGGACACTCTTATGAGCCGGCCGGGACTCTGAGAGCCGCTGGGTGTCAACCTCTCTATATAAAGGGACGACCCGGCGGCAGTTTAGGGAGGAGTAAGATCTCGTCGAGAGCCAGGCATAGCAATTAAGCTCCCTGGTCATCGAAACCCTAATCAATACCACCTCAACTGGACGTAGGCTTTTACATTCACCGTAAGGAGCCGAACCAGTATAACCCTCGTGTTCCTTGTCCCGTTTAACCCCTTTAAGCTACCTAGCTGCGATGGCTCCACGACTAAGTCCTTGCGCGAGGACATCTGCCGTGACAATTCCACGACAGTTGGCGCCCACCGTGGGGTTGACGCACGGTGGATTTGAGTTCTTGACGGGCAGCTTCGAAGGGCTCAAGGGATACGCAGTGGGCCGGATGACCAAGAGTCGTCGCGGCAAGCTCTACATCGACGATGCAAACTGGGGCCCCGATGCCGGCTCAATTGAGTACGGGTACCGGGTCCCCTTTGGCGGAATTCATGTCTTCATTGGCAAGATTGGTGAGCCGGGCCCTGAGCCGGATCTCTGCGCCGACCTCGTCGAGACGGCTCAGCGTGCACGACCCGCCCGGGCTCTACCCGCCTTGAAGCACGCCTTTGTGGGATGTGTTCATGGAGGACTCTCTGAAGGGTCTGGATCTGGCGATGAGACGGCCGCCGGCTCTGACGGTGAGTCATCTACGGATGAGTCAAATTCGTTGTATCAACTTCAGGACGGCAGGCTCAGGGGTTGTTCCGACGGCGACAGCATTCCGGACCCTTTTGAACCGCCGAGCCGGGTTGGAATCTTCATGGCCGGCGCGCAACCTGTTCAACACCCCGCCTCTGGGTCAGGAAGCCCGGTGCCTTCACCAGCTCAGGTGCTGATGGATCTCACGGACAAGCTGACGGTCCTGTTGACCGCTACGGTGGCTCCGGCGGATCAAGTTCAGCATGACGCGGAGGTGGCACAGGTAAAGTTGGATCTAGCAAAGGCCAAGGAGGATCTGGCGGCGGAAGGGATCAGGATGGCTGCAGAGAGGGCGGCTCTCGATGCCCAGACTCAGCTGATTCAGGCACAGTCCTTCCGGCTCACGATGGATCAAAACGCATCCAATGAGGTCATGAGAAGGAGGCATCAAAAGGCCCAATCTTGACTCCCTCCGGTTTACGATTCTCGAAATCTCTTCAACACGCCGGGTGCAGGGTCTAGTAACCCGCCAGAGATCATAATGCCCGGGGCTGGGACACCTGTTCAGCCCCAAGTGATGGGGCCACCCTGGGTGAACCTTGCCCCGCCTCAGTACGTGCCAATACCACCGGGTCATTATGCCAACCCGCTGGAAAACATGGTTGCCGTGGCGGCGCGGCTGGCGGCTCTTCCAATTGATGGCGACTCTCCAACGGCTGTTGAAACCCGCCGGGTCAGAGAACTCCTTCAGACAGCTCTGGCGCAGCAAGAGGCGTACTCTTATAGCCGGGACAGGATCCATTCAACCCCTCGTCCAGGCCGGAGCCCGAGTTATAGCAGACACATGGTCTCAGCGACCGGCTCAAGTAATGTCCGACGCCGTGACTTGCCACCTGGCCACGGCCCGGCTCATAACGGGGCCTTTAACGCAGCAGACCAAGACAGAGCACGGCAAGAGGCGGAGTAAGTGCCTCAGTTGACGGCTTACCAGACACCCCCGGCTTATCCGACGACTTCCGTCGACGTGGGTATCCCTACGAGGACTGGAGGTGTCCCTTGTTTAGTGCCGGCTCTCTGCAACGAACATCTACCCAAGGACTTCAAAGGGCCTAGGAAGGTGCCCAATTACACGGCTGATTTACAACCCGGAGCCTGGATTGAGAGTTACGAGATGGCCATGGAATTGCTGGAGGTCAGTGAAGTGGCGATGGCCAAGTACTTCACCATGATGTTAGATGGGACTGCCCGCACTTGGTTGAAAGGGCTGCCGCCGAATTCTATCGGGTCTTGGGCTGAGCTGAAAGCCCGGTTCATACAAAACTTCAAAGATACCTGTAGGCAGTCTATGTCAATTGTGGATTTGACTAACTGTAAACAGCAGGAGGGTGAGTCTACGACACATTGGGTTCGCCGGGTCAAGGAGATAATACATTCATCTGATAAGATGGATGCCGGCTCTGCAGTCTTGATGTTGGAGCAGAATTGTCGCTTCCTGCCCCTGAAGATGAAACTCGGGCGGCTCAAACGCGACTGCAATGACATGGGTACACTGATGGCGGCTCTCGTCAAGTACGCCGACTCTGATAGTACCAAGGACCCCGCTTCAGATGATGAAAGGACAGGGAAGGGAAAGAAGAACGGCAATGGCAAGGGCCCTCAGCATAACCCGGCAAATCAAGGAGGTAACAAGCGTAAGGCTGATGGCAGCATGGAGTTTGTGGCCAATGCCAGCTCACAGGGTAACAACCAGCGACGTAAAGGGAGGCCACCTCCCCGAGCCGGCGGTTCAGGCCCAACGCTTGAGCAGTTGTTGAATGAGCCTTGTCCAAGGCATGGCTCCAGGGAGAAGCCAGCTACTCATCTATGGAAAGATTGCGCAATCATGAAGGCCTTTAAGAATTCCAACGCCTTTAATGGCAACAATGGCCCGGGCGGCGGCTCAGGCGCCGGCGGCTTTCATGGCCCGGGCGGCGGCTCAAATTCCAATCCTCAGAATGTTCAAGGGGGCTTTAATCAGCAGTCTGGCCAGGGTCATCAACAGCAGCAGGGGGGTTACCAGACCAATCCAAAGCAGCTTAACGGTGGACAGTATCACGTGTTTACCACCAGTCTGTGTAAGCGAGATCAGAAGCTTCATAAGAGGGCTGTGAATGCTGTTGAGCCGGCGGTTCCACGCTATTTAAGATGGTCTGAGCAGCCTATTGTGTGGAGTAGGGAGGATCACCCTCCCCGGGTTGACAATCCGGGTCACTTGGCCTTGGTGGTGGCTCCTCAGGTGGGAGGATATAAGTTCACTAAGGTACTCATGGATGGAGGCAGCAGCATCAACATCCTCTATTATGAGACCTTCCGTCGTATGGGGTTGATTGATAAGAACCTCAGCCAGTCCAATACTGTTTTCCATGGTGTGGTGCCTGGTAAGTCGGCTTATCCAGTTGGTAAGATCGAATTGGAAGTGGCCTTTGGAGATGAGTACAACTACAGGGTGGAAAAATTGACCTTTGAGGTGGTCAAGATAAGAAGTCCGTATCATGCCATATTTGGGCGGCAGGCTTACGCCAAGTTCATGGCACGGCCGTGTTACGTATACCTACAGCTCAAGATGCCGGGTCACAATGGGACCATTACGGTTCATGGTAGCCGAAAGGTAGCCTTGGAATGTGAGGAAGGTGACGCGGCTTATGCAGAATCTGTTTGTGCAACAGAGGAGCTGAAGTTTTACAAGGATAATGTTGACCCAACAGATATGACATCTCTGAAAAAGCCGACCACGGAGCATGAGCCGGCAATGAAATTTAAGTCAGCTGATGAGACTAAACTTGTTGATTTCGTTCCAGGTGACTCGTCTCAGCAGTTCAGCATCAGTGCCAATTTGGATCCGAAATAGGAAAGCGCGCTCATCGAGTTCATCCGTGAGAACAGGGACATCTTTGCATGGAAACCTTCTGACATGCCAGGTGTACCTAGAGAACTCGCTGAGCACACTCTCAATGTTGATCCGAAGTTTAAGCCGGTCAGGCAATTCCTTCGACGGTTTAATGAAGAGAGGCGGAAATCCATTGGTGAGGAGGTGGCCCGGCTCTTGGCGGCCGGGTTTATTGTTGAAGTCTTTCACCCGGAGTGGTTAGCTAACCCGGTGCTCGTGCTCAAGAAGAATGGCACCTGGCGGATGTGTGTAGATTACACGGACTTAAACAAGGCATGTCCGGCTGATCCTTTTGCTCTCCCCCGTATTGATCAAATCATTGATGCCACGGCGGGTTGTGAGCGTTTAAGTTTCTTGGATGCGTATTCTGGATACCATCAGATTAAAATGGCAGTTAAGGACCAGGAGAAGACGGCGTTCATCACTCCCTTTGGAGCCTTCTGTTATGTGTCTATGCCTTTTGGACTCAAGAGTGCACAGGCGACTTATCAGCGTTGTGTGCAGAACTGTCTTCATAACCAGATTGGGCGCAATGTTCATGCCTATGTGGATGATATTGTGGTTAAATCCAGGGAGAAGGAAACCTTGATAGATGATCTGAGGGAAACCTTTGATAATCTCCGGGTCTACAAGATGATGCTTAACCCGGCCAAGTGTGTTTTTGGTGTTCCTGCAGGCAAGCTCTTGGGTTTTCTGGTTTCTCATAGAGGCATTGAAGCTAACCCGGAGAAGATCAAGGCAATCACCTCTCTGGCTAAGCCGACGTGTATAAACGACGTCCAGCGCCTGGCGGGTCGTATCGCTGCTTTAAGCCGGTTTATAAGCCGTTTGGGTGAGAAGGCCATGCCACTGTACCAGTTGATGAAGAAAACTGATGACTTTGTCTGGAATGATGCTGCTAATACTGCTTTTGAGGATTTGAAGAGACAGCTGGCTGAGCCCCCAGTCCTTGCTGCTCCGGTTGACAAGGAGCCCTTATTACTGTATGTAGCTGCTAACACACGAGCCGTCAGTGTGGCTGTGGTGGTCGAGCGCAAGGAAGAGGGTAAGGAGTATCCGGTTCAGCGGCCGGTTTATTACGTCAGTGAAGTGCTCATCGAGTCCAAACAGCGGTATCCACATTGGCAGAAGCTTGTTTATGGTGTGTTCATGGCAAGCCGGAAGCTTAAGCATTATTTCCAGGGTCACCCTATCACTGTGGTTAGTTCTGCTCCCCTTGGAGATATCATCCAAAACAGAGAAGCCACAGGAAGAGTGGCTAAGTGGGCTATAGAGCTCGGGCCTCATGGTCTGAAATACGTACCGCGCACTGCTGTTAAATCTCAAGCTTTGGTGGATTTCATCAACGATTGGACAGAGCTACAAGTGCCTGAAGAAAAGCCAGATAATACATATTGGACTATTCACTTCGATGGGTCTAGGCAATTGGAGGGCTCGGGGGCTGGAGTTGTATTGGCTTCCCCTAAAGGTGACAAGTTTCATTATGTGCTACGGTTGATGTTTCCTTGCACTAACAATGCGGCTGAGTACGAGGCCTTGCTCCATGGTCTTCGGATGGCTAAGGAGATGAGCTTGAGCCGGGTAAGGTGCTTCGGCGACTCAGACTTAGTGGCTCAACAAGTATCAGGCAAGTGGGATTCCAAGGACCCTCTCATGGCGGCTTATCGCCGTGAAGTTGATGCCATTGCTGGACACTTTCAGGGTTACCAAGTAGAGCACATCGATCGCAGGAAGAACGAGGCGGCTGATGCATTAAGCCGGCTGGGCTCTCAGCGAAAACCGGTGCCGCCTAATACTTTCCTGGACATCTTGCATAACCCTTCTGTTAAGGTACCTACAGAGGAAGATTTGGCTGTCCCTGACCCGGAGGCACAGTTGGTGGCGGCTCTCCACATCACCCCGGACTGGACGGTGCCATACTTGGCTTACATGACCCGGGGAGATTTGCCTGAGGATGAAACTTTGGCCAGACAAATAACCCGGCGGTCTAAGTCAATGGTTGTTATCAATGGTGAGCTGCATCGCCGCAGTGTTACGGGAGCGTTCCAGCGTTGTGTTTCCCCTGAGGAGGGTCAAGAAATCTTGCGTGAGATTCACGAAGGGGATTGTGGCCATCATGCCGGCTCAAAATCCCTTGTGGCCAAGGCTTTTCGTCATGGTTTTTATTGGCTGACGGCTCATGCTGATGCGGAGGACTTGGTCAGTAAATGTGATGGTTGCCAGAGGTTCTCGCGACGGGCTCATGTGCCGGCTCAGGAGCTGAGGATGATTCCAATTACTTGGCCATTTGCGGTCTGGGGGCTTGACATGGTTGGGCCTTTTAAAAGGTCCAAGGATAAAAAGACCCACCTCTTGGTGGCAGTTGACAAGTTCACAAAGTGGGTTGAAGCAGAGCCAGTTAGTAAGTGTGACGCAGCCACGGCGGTTCAGTTCATGAAAAGGGTGATATTTCGCTTTGGCTTTCCACACAGCATTATAACTGACAATGGCACCAATCTATCTAAGGGCGCTATGGAGGAGTTTTGTCAACGAGAGCATATTCGACTTGATGTTTCATCAGTGGCTCATCCTCAATCCAATGGTCAAGCTGAGAGAGCTAATCAGGAGATCTTGAAGGGCATTAAGCCCCGGCTTTTGGTCCCTTTGCAACGGACGCCGGGTTGTTGGGTGGAGGAGCTACCCTCCGTGTTATGGAGCATCAATACTACTCCTAACAGGTCTACGGGTTACACGCCTTTCTTCATGGTTTATGGAGCGGAAGCAGTCCTCCCCAGTGACATCCGTCATGACTCGCCTCGAGTGGCGGCTTATGTTGAGGCGGATAATGAACAGGCGCGCCAAGATGCTCTTGACTTGTTGGACGAACAGCGTGATGTGGCAGCAGCTCGCTCAGCGATTTACCAACAAGACCTGCGCCGTTATCACAGTCGCCGGGTTAAGTCCCGGGTCTTCCAGGAAGGTGATCTGGTGCTCCGGCTCATCCAAGATCAAACAGATGCACACAAGCTATCCCCGCCTTGGGAAGGGCCCTTTGTGGTCAGCAAGAACTTGCACAACGGGTCATACTACCTTATTGATGTTCGGGAGCATAAAGATTCATGCAAGTCGGAGGAAGAGACCCGTCGGCCGTGGAACATAGCTCAGCTTCGGCCTTATTACACTTGAGCCACCGGCTCTCATAATGTACATATTTCTATAGCCATGTATATATTATGTTAAATAATAAAGCAGGACCTCTGTCCTTTTCTCCTCCAAAGGTAAAGTGTTATTTCCATTACACCATCACATGGTCACTTGGAGGTGGATCCGGCTTATGATCGTATTCGAATCTAGCCGTACGCAATATAATCACCTGGGGGCTTCCTGTTCAAACATAGGTCGTATTCGAACCAAAGAGAACATAGCTGTCGATACCCACTTGATTGGCAAAGTGCCGAGCTCATTGGGGAGTTTTCTTTGATCATATTTGAATCATAGCTCAACCCCCTTTGGGAACCAACGTGGATCGTATTCGAATCAGCGTCGTTAAACAACTCTTAAGGTCGTTTGGGGGCTTCCTGTTCAAACATGGGTCGTATTCGAACCAAAGAGAACATAGCTGTCGGTACCCTCTTGATCGGCATCGCCAAAGCCACTGGGGGCTATATGATCGCATTCGAATCTTAGCTTAAACCCCTTTGGGACGGTTCTCTGGTCGTATTCGAACCGGAAGCCCCTAAGTTTTTGATCTTTTGACTTACAACAAGTTCTATTGGTCACATCAACAGTGTGCAAGGGCGGCTTTTCCTTTGCTGACTTACTTTTGATTCACAATGTTGATAACATATAGTAAGTATTCTTGACGCTGGTAAACCGGAGTTGAGATCTTCACCTCATTATTCGGGTTACATAAGCCGGAACTGTACTCGAAGGCTCGTAAGTATGCCGTTATGGTTACATCAAAGATATAATTAAGGGCCAGTCTTCGGTGATTTTTAATTCATATTCCGGGTTATATATACGGCCTATGGTTTTCAGTGCGGTAAGCCGCCTAGAGACTTGTGATTTGTTTTTCTATGCAGGATGGTTAAGAACAACAAATGATCAATTATGACCCGGAGGAATATAAGGAAGCAACTTTAACGGAGCTAAGCATTCAACATGTGCACAATGGCATGACAAGATTAACATGTTTGTCCTACTCTATTACAAGACTCCCCGAGTCCAAAAGATGAGGCATTGTTTTACAGGCATAATCATGGGCCGCCTAAGAGTCAAGATGCTTGCTGGGTCGACGCTTCCGGCTCATCCCTCTCCGCTCCCTTGGCTGTTCCCATGACCTGGAAGGTTGACGATTTCCAGTCAATGCTGCTCAAAGCTTCAAATTGAGCCTCCTCGTCAATTAACCCAGCCGGATCAATTTCTGGGGCAAAGGTATGCTTACGAGTCGGCGGGACCAAGCTGATGGCTTCATAACGCGGAGTGGGGATCCTCTGATTCTCTGCGTCGTAGCCCGGCTGGTACTTGGTAAGGTCGGTGTCATTCCCAATCTGGGTGGCCACCGGGCGTACGATCTTCACACAGGCAGCAAAGTCTTTTTGGTCGAAGGGGGTGCCGTCTTCCTTCAGGCTGGGATATCCAAGTGCGATGTCAGCCGGGTCTAGCTCTGGAAGGAAAGCCTTGGCCCGGCTCAGAGCAGCTATGGCTCCGGCTCTTGCAGAAGGCCCGTCGCAGCTCTTGGAAACGCTGAGGAAGAACGGCAAGCCGGCGAAGTACGTCTGCCAGGTGAGTCGGAACCTCATTGGATAGGGCCACAACGGCCAAGGCGCGCTGTGACCCGGTGTAGAGTTGCTCCACCAAGGTGTACACGGCCTTCAGCTTGGTCAGCACGTTTTGATTGAGGTTGGCGCTTCTGGGACCTGTTTAACAAAGTAAGATAAGCCGCTAGCAATGATGGGAGTTATGAGACATAAAGACTGTAAACTTGTTCAAAGCCTGCAGAATGACTTACCGAAGATTGCGGCGACCATCTGTGACACATGGCGCTTTAAGCCGGAGAGTTCGGCGGTTCTCTCCGTCAGAGCCTTCTCCGCCTGTTCGGCCCGGCTTACCAGAGCAGCCTTCTCTTCGGCCCAAGTCTTCCTTTCAGCTTCAAACTTCTTCTTCAGCTTCTCTTGAGCAGCAATACTGGATTCAAATTTGGCGTTGGCCTTCCGGGTCTCAGTTTCCTGAGTCTTCAGGCGGTTCTTCAGCTCAGAGATATCAGCCTCAAATTTCTTGCAAGCAGCCTGTACAATTTCCGGGTTATAGTATGAATAATTATTATGCAATTTTAAAGTCCCAAGCACTTTCCAAGCAAAGACACTTGGCACTTGGGGGCTAATGCATGTCGAAAGTTTCTATCTACAAAATTACCGGTTCATGAAAGTAAGCCGGAAGTTAAGTCTACAACATATTCTATCATAAGTAGTAGACTTGGGGGCTAGTATGGTAAAGATGACTATGCAGTAAGCAATAGAGTGGTACCTCAGACTTCTGCTGTATCTGCTTCACCATGTCAATCTCCAGGTCCCGGCTGCTGTGCACCTGATTGACATAGCCGGAGATGATATCTCCAATGCTCAGGTTAGCGTAGTTGGTGATGTCCAGCTTGGCCCTGCGGCGCTCTAGCAACTCTTCCTTGGCAGAGCACTTAGCCAGCGCAGTGGGTCTCCCCGGCTCGACAAACTCCGTCCGGGTGATTACCATGTCCGGGTCATCGGTCGGCTGAGCCGGGCTGGAGATGTCCGGGTTGGTAGAAGTCTCTGTGACTGGCTCGTCGGTTGGAGCGGTGGCTTCAGGAGCAGAGGCAGCTGGCGGCTCTTGAGCTGAAACCTCCGGCTCAGTCAAGGACCGGCTCTTCGACCGGTTTATTCTTCTTCGCCCTCTTGCTGAGCTTTGCCTGGGCACTGAAAGGACAAAAGGTTAGTACAAGAAGCATGAGTAAAGATAAGTACAACATAAGATGATCATTGTTACCCGGGGGCGGTCTTGAAAGCCGGCAGGTTCGATTGCATAGAATCACCAGAGGAAGGTGAAGTTTCCTGATAATTTGAATCAGAAGAATTGAGCGGTTGACGAGTAACGCCCGCCAAAGGATGAAAAGGATATAAGTTGGAGATAACCTCGGTCCGGCGCTTCCTCGATGCTTCAGGTAAGCCGGAGGAGAGGTCTGCGTCCTTGTTGGTCCGGGTGTGCCGCCGGCTCTCATGAATCTGTCGCTTCAAAAGAAATTGAGGATCTTGATAAGCTAAAGGATGTGAAAATCTTACTTTCCGGGTCACTCTTCGGACTTTCGGCCTTGGCAAGGGCTCCGAGTCGGAGGAAAGTATAGTTACCTCTTCAATCACCGGGTTACTTGCTCCGGTATCATCCTGCGGATAATCAAGTCAGTGGGATAGTTAAAAACAGATGAAAAGCAGAATAAGAGCCTGAGGAATCAAGGGTTACCTCTGACTCGGAGCTATCACTTAGCTGAAGTAGCTCTGAGGCAGTAGGCCTGCTTCCCTTCTTGCGAGGGGCGGCTCTCCTGGCGGCTTTCTTAGCCTTCCTGGCTTTATTGGCCGCCTCATGGTCATATTTGACCTTCCAGAACTTGTCATTAGCCTGAAACATACAGCAAAGATTTCTTAAGGTTCAGATGGAAACTATTAAAAAGAAAACCGAGGTATTCAGGTCAGTGGCTTACCGCCGGAGCCGGGTTAGCTTGGCAGAAGGGGTCCAGGCCGGTTCTCCCACAGTCGGCTAAGCTCTCATTCAGGAGAGACTTGGTCATGTCGTCCACAACATCCTCAGGAAGATCATTGGGACTGTGCCGCAGAGGGTCATCCTTCCGGCCCGTGTAATCACACATTAAGCCGGGGCGGCGGCTCAAAGGGATCACCCGCCAAGAGATCCAAACCCGGACCAGATCAATGCCGTTGAGACCGTTTCCCAGGAGAGCCTTGATCTTATTGATGGTAGGGATCAGAGGTTGACGCTCAGCTTGAGAGAGTTTGTCTGGCAAAGGGTGGTTTGGCTCCAGACGCAGGGCGCGAAAGCCGGGCAGCGGGCTCTCGTCAGCCGGAGAAGTGTCCTGGCAATAAAACCACGTCTGGTTCCAGTCCTTTAGATGGCTTGGCGGCTCAGCATAAGGAAAGAGGCAGTCTCTCCGGCGTTGAATGGAGATTCCACCAAGTTCCAGGCTCGGCCCGTTGGCACACTCATTCTGGCAGTTCAGATAAAATAGCTCTCTAAAGAGCAGCAGGCTGGGCTCTTCTCCAAGATAGACTTCGCAGAATACTTGGAAGTTGCATATATTTGACACGGAATTGGGTCCTATGTCTTGCGGCCGCAGATCAAAGAAGTTCAGAACCTCTCTAAAGAATTTTGAGTCGGGCGGTGCGAAGCCCCCGCTCATGTGATCAGCAAATATTACCACCTCACCATCTCTTGGTTGAGGTCTTTCCTCCGACGGGTCAGGGGCACGATAAGACATGATTTCCTTCTTGGGCAAGTAACCCGTCTTTACGAAATCGGCTAAGGTATCGTCGGTGACATTGGACCTCATCCAATTGCACGTGATGGGTGACTTGGGAGCTTTGGGAGGCATTGTGAAAGATGAAGCCTATGACAAAAGGAAAATGTCCGGTTCAATTATAAGCCGGCAGACGTTTACAGTTTAATACTCAATGGCGGCTTATGAGAGGGGCCTAATGACATATGGTTAAGTGCATCGGGTTATATAAGCCGCTGAAGGTATCGTGAGTAATTCAAATTGTCTACAGCTTTATCATAAATGAGCCGGAAATTTTACGGCGCATGGCTTCTTTTGAGCCGGAAATGTAAGCCGCCATAGCTCAGCAGATGCAATTTTTCACTAAGTGTGGTGAAAACAAGTTTCACAGGACGCAGTAATTATTTTGGATCAAAACGGTCGGCTAAAGAGAAAATTTTCTAGACCTAGAACTGACGCAGAAGAAGTTCATGGATTCAGAGTGGGGTCTTATTTCAAACAAAGGGGATCTACTAGTGGAAAAATGGACGTGCAACAACTACCGCAGGAGCTCTATACTACTCTTGGATCAAACATGACTACAGTGGAAGAACTACAGAGGGTTCGAGAAGAACAGCGAAGAACAGAGGAAGAACAGTGGAACCCTAATGCGGATCTACGGTGAAGAGGTGCAGGGACTTACAGGTGCGGAGTTACGGCGGGGGTTCGTCGCGTTTCTCTGGTCACGTCAGGTTGATGCAGCGGCCTGAGTTGGTGAAGACGAGGAAACCCGCGGCGGCGGCGGAGCTCGGGCGGCAGCGCAGTGGCGAGAGGAGGAAGAAGATGGAGGCGACGAGTGACTGGAGGCTCATGGGCCGAGCTATTTATAAGGTGAGGCTCATAAGTGGGTGCGAGAAACGAGGAGGCCACGGCGCGATTATCTCATCACAAAAACGCCTCGATTTTCGGGATGGCCTTTAAAGATAAGATCCGTTGAGGATATGGTGGGATAAAAAATGGACTTAATTGAAGATGACGTCATGGCGGGTTACCAGCAATCCAGAAGATGACGTCACGGCGGGTTATAGCCTTCACACGACCATAAGCCGGAAGATTTTTTCTCTCAAAAGAATTGAAGATTGACATGAACCGGTTCAAATCAATCTGGGGCCTAATGTTGAGGATATAACCATTAGAGTCACCCGCCCAGGAGGGGCCGGGTTACGTCATGATGGTCATCACGCGAAGCCCAGTACCAAGCTTGGAGACGGCGGGTTAGATGATGGGCTTAAGACCCGGAGGAGGCTTAAGGCCCATAGTCATAAACCGCCGTATGGCAAGACTTGTAGTGTAAGGCAAGAATAGTTGAGAGTCCGAGCCGGACACTCTTATGAGCCGGCCGGGACTCTGAGAGCCGCTGGGTGTCAACCTCTCTATATAAAGGGACGACCCGGCGGCAGTTTAGGGAGGAGTAAGATCTCGTCGAGAGCCAGGCATAGCAATTAAGCTCCCTGGTCATCGAAACCCTAATCAATACCACCTCAACTGGACGTAGGCTTTTACCTTCACCGTAAGGGGCCGAACCAGTATAACCCTCGTGTTCCTTGTCCCGTTTAACCCCTTTAAGCTACCTAGCTGCGATGGCTCCACGACTAAGTCCTTGCGCGAGGACATCTGCCGTGACAATTCCACAACACCATCTGAATTCAGATACCCTTTCTTGGGCTTTTAAAAAAAATCTTCCTCTTTGTCTGAAGTTCTTTATTCGGGTTGAGTGGAGCATTAATTCAGAAGGATCCCAACGAGATGTGCATAACATAGCGCAATTCTAAGCGTGCAAGCATGACTGGAGCGCCAAAATTTGTGCCCCAGGATGTATGTGCAGACATTCAGAAACATTTAACCAGGGGTATATTGTAATTCATTTCTCAACTAGGAGAAAATGAAGGCTTTATTGTCATAGTTATGGATTGGCTAAAAGGCTAAAACAGAGGCCTCTTGCCCTTCAAGAGACCCATGAGATGCTCGAAGACGTGGGGGCCACCGTCGCGAAGGCCAGAGTGCGGGTACTCGTTGGTCACCCACAGCCGGATCCCGGCGATCTGGGACGCCGTCTCCTTGGCAATGTTGAAGTTGACGTACATGTCCTCGTAGTACACCGCGGCGGCCACTGGGACCTGCATGCAATCGGCATGCCAGACATGCGTCAGATGAAACGAGCATGCATGCCATGGAGGAGGCTATAATCTTGTTGGGAAGAAGATCGAACCTTGTTGTTGTTCAACACGCTGATATCATACAACGGAGGCCAGTCCTCCTTCTCAGCTAGCAAGTGCGCAGCTTCCTTTAGGGGTCGTAGAGCATTGATCTCATCGAAAAAACAGGGAAAAACCATCTGCGTTAAGGAAACAAACACATGTTAGGAATTCATGACAAATCATAAGCAAGGAATATCTCAGTACGCAATAGGCTGCTGCTAAGTAGTGTCCCCTTTATCATTGCATAAGTTCGCCCTGACATGCCCCAAGGTTACCCAGGTACTGAAAACGGTAGTGTCGGACTCCCTTTAATAGCTAAATAAACTAGAAGAGTCCTTTGCCCTGAATACCATCCCTCGTAAAAGGAGCATTGTCAACCTAAGTTCACGCTGGTAAGATCTTAGTTTACGGAGGGAGTAAAATGCAACTTTGAAATTTCCAATGGCCACACTTTGGTAACTACAGACTATTCATAGACTGAAAAGAGCCTGCAATGTTAGCTTTTCACTTCATGGGTTACTAATTTAGTAAGGAACCATTTTCTATAAACAAAGGCAAAAGCTTTGCCTCATCTCATTAATTAAAGAGTTATAAATTACTACAAACTTGCCAGACAGACCAAAATGCTACAAAGTATACTCTCAGCGTATGACAGAGCTCAAATTTAGCAGGAACATGACTATAGCAAATGACGCTTCCCATAAAGATCTGGGCATACCTCTCCTGTAAGATACACAGGACGGCCTTCTTCTGTAGCCTTAACAGGGTCAAACAAACTTCCATTTTCATTGAAAATCTTATCGGCTGACCATTTCGATGAAGATCCCTGGATCCATGAATTACACTAGACTTAAGAAAAGGAGTTGCAGTACCAGCTAAACAGATAAAAAAAAAAGGTATCAAAAGTTACCTCACAGTAGATAGACTCATGTAAGAGAGCATAAAGAGGATTTTGATCAAAACCTACCCACATGTCAAACTGCAGGAAAATATAATGTTAGGTTACCCATTAGAGACATAGAACATGGTAATTTTAAAGATCAACATTATATTGGTGATGCTTAGTACCTCTTTCAAGAAGTAATAGCTTATATTCTTTTTTGCACCAGGAACAAGTACAGGATCCCACACTCTCTCGAGTCTGTCCCAGACAATAGCAAGGAGTGGCACAGATCAGTAAGTTACATTATTTTATCAAGTAATGAAGAAAATGCAAAGTATTTCTTACAGATAATGCAGTCTTTCAAATCCTCCACTGAAACCTAAACCCCATAGTCCAAGGCACTGCAGCATCTTAGGGGTTAACCTGCCACCTGATGGAAGAAGAACCTGATAAAAAATGTTGCATAAGATACAAGTTTCAAATTCACATGTGAGAGAAAGCGCAAAAATATTAAGAATGACTTACTCCTCCACCTTCAGATTCACTTAAGTATCTTACAACTTCATGAACGACCTGTATATCTTGAGGAAACCTCTTATAGTACTTCTCATTTTGCTGCTGAACCTGCTTAAAGCAGGCTCTGTACACAGTTTCTGCAGTGCAGGGCTTTCCTAGTGGTGGAAGCCCTCCAGTTAAAAGGACAGCTTTCAGGCCCTCTGGAGCAAAACTCAAATATGTAACGGCACAAAATCCACCATAACTCTGTAATCAAGGAAATAGTAGATGGCATAAATAACAGTGCTACATTAACAAAAAAAAGGGGCAAGACAGATATGTGCATCAAGGTCACATGACGTTACATACTATACCTGTCCCAGAATTGTCCAAGGCTTGGCATCTGGTACAAGATGCCGACGAATAAACTCTGCGTCCTTAACTATGTTGTCTGCCCTGAAATGCTTCAAATACTCCACCTGCTCTGCTGCAGATGTTATTTGAGAAAGAGATGATGTTGTCAACGGTGTTGACAATCCTGTTCCTCGCTGAAAAGTAAAAGGGTGTCAGCAAAGTAAGAGCAGATTGGTGCAAAAACGAAGAGCGCAGAGCTTCTGCCGAAGAAGTTGGAATGTACCTGATCTAGCAATAACACACGGTATTCTTCGCATGCCTTCTTCACCCAACCACTCGCTTCCGTGGGGCGGGGACTTTCATATCCAGGCCCCCCTTGTAGGTACACCAGGTAAGGCAAAGGGGCCTCTTCTTTTCCAGCTGTAATGATACACTTAAACCGTCATTGTGGATGCAGGGCATAAAAGAACAGTACGGTAGTAAGTTAATCACGCTCCCTCAACATGAAATTAGCATGAAGTGTTCCAACTTCCAAGCATATGATGTTGGATACATTGCATTAACTTAATTTTAGGTCTTCCACGCATGGGCATTGTATCCATACACTCGGCCCAGCGTCTCTGCAGCTACACCCGCGGCACCTTACCGAGGATTCAGTGAACCAAGCTGGAATTGTGTGTTTTAGCATGGTCGTGCCAGTGGACAGCGCAAAAGGTTCGTCAATGTTTGCATGACTCATTCCCAAATCTACCAAACAATGTTTTACTTCCTACTAGTACAGTATTTCCTAAGCATATACTAGTGATTCCTGGTTGCCTCAGAACAGAGGATTAAAAAAAAAGGATAAAACGAGCACGCGAAATTCTACTTAACCAACCCACCGATCCCGCAGCGGATGTGCAGGGCCATCTTATCCCCTAACTCCGTGACCGAGAGGCGTGGCAGGGGAGATGCGAGGGAGGAAGCGGGGAGTACCTGCGACGACCTCGCGGCCGAAGACGGTGATGCGTGGCGCGGAGGGGGAGCCGGGGGAGGAGTGGTCGAGCGGGACGGCGAAGCGGTGGCCGCGGAGGCTGAGGTCCGGCACCGCATACCACGGCCCGGCCTGGTGCGGCGCGGGCGCGGGCGCGGCGTCGGCAGCCGGCGAGGACGACATGGCCCTGCTCGTCGGGATCCGGTGGCGCGGGAAGCGGAGGCGGACGGCGAGCAAGGCCGGTTGGTGGTGGTGGTGGTGGAGTGCGAGCGCGGCGGCGGTCGTGCAGCGGAGGAACGATGTGACGACGGCCATGCCGCAGCCGTCGATCCGTTATTTAACGGCGGTGATTTGTTTGCTTTTTTCCCCCGATAACGGACCAATCATCCCCAAACGTGGACTCCGGTGGTTGGGTTGGCTTCGAGTGGGATGCTAGAGTGCACTATCCACTTTTTTCCGGAAAAGATAACGGGAATGATAAATTTCGACGAAATTTAAGCATGGCAACCGAACATTGGTTGATGGCAACTTCAATTGATATGAGGTGGCAGGTTTAGGCATTTTTCTGGACAAAAAACGAATTGGGCCAAAATTGCCATGCTTTAACAACTAAAATTGCCACCTCATGTCAACTAAAGTTGCCATAAAAAAACCGTTTGGGATGCTATTACTAACGGGTCTTTTTAGGACACATCTAGATGTGACATAGTTATCTCACATCTAAGCTGACGTCCACTCTATTTATGGTCTATTTTTTTGTTCTAATTTTTTTTTGTTTCTTGTTGCTGCATTATATTTGTGGTAGTTTAGATGTGACATCCTTAAAAAACATCTAGATGTGAATTAGACAAACTGATTACTAAAAGCCGAACGTTCGGAAATTATCGGGATCCAAAAATAAACGTGAATTTGCTAGCTAGCATTGAGAGCATCCCAAATTTTAGCTACACAAATCAAGTTTTAAGTGAGAAGAGAGAAGATTTAGGTAGCCAAAATTGTTTCTGCTTTTACACCTAAAGCTGGATGCCCATAAATGAAAGGATATGTTAATTTTGGCTCATATTCATGGCGTTACAATTCAATATAAAAGGCTTTTTATCATTTATGCTACTGGTTACATCTCACTACTTAGTTCCGTCATTAAGAATTTTAATTTCTCAAAATTGTCATTGCTTCGTTAGGCGCATGCTAAAAAAGGCCACCGGACGCCACTACTGTCATCCCAAATCTTGTTTGACATGTTATAATGACAAAAATACCTACAGACCAACATGTCAGCTCTCCCTCTATCTCATTACAATAAAGTGTGGGTTCCACTTGATCCTAACAGCGTTCTTATTTTCCTCTAGAATTATTTGCTTACTTACTCCTGACAACTGGGGTCCACACTTATCATTGTGAGAGAGAGAGAGAGAGAGAGAACTGACATGTGGTATAGGGATATTTTTGTCATATAACATGGTCAATGAGTTTGACCTGACAATAGCAATGTCTAATGACATTTTTGAGCAAACATCTAATGAAACGATGGCATTTTTGAGATATCTAATGACATTTTTGAGCAAGCATATCATGGAACAATGGCATTTTTGAGCAGTTGTAGTTTTTAATGGTAAAACTGAGTAGTGGGACACAACTAATGGCTCAAATGATAAAAACCCTATAAAAAATTATCCATTTCGGCTATTGTATCACTACACATCACAACTACTTACCCAGTAAAAAAATGAAGAAAAGAAATTTCGTTGCAGCATTTCGCTGAGCATGTGCGGTGGCACAGGCTCACTCCCAGTCAATGGAGTTAAAGGACGACGGGTGGGAGGTTGGACGATGAGGGATGGCAAAAGTCAGGAGGCCTGAGGCCAAGGGAAGTTGTGGTGACGACCAATTCCGTCGACGGGACCTCCCCCGTGCCCCGAGAGCTCGTCCTGGGGCGTGGATGGTGCGCCGGTCGTTGTCAGCCTCGTGCGCATCACCCGGACTCCTATTCGAGCTCTGTGGGTGGCGACAACCATCTTGGGGCACCGTGGCGGTGGTGGTGACTGGGGAGCGGATAGAGTCCATGAGACGAGGTGGTGGTGACAGGACCATGTACCGAGGGTACACCAACAGAATGGAGCTCTCACACTACACAATCTCCTACCGGCCTGACATGGGCCAATCATACACAAATCCATTGTTCATTCTCGTATTTTCTGATTCCTTCTGACCTACAAGACAATTTGCTCTAAATCCGACCAGCACATGCACAAACAAGATAACGGAGTGGGTGAGAGGGGGATATGTCTCGCCCATAGCAAGAGGAGCATCTGCCTCGCATAAAAATGTTCATGCAGTGCAAAAGAAAGAACTGCACAACTTTTCAAAATCATTGATAGAACACTGAAAAATGTGTACTGTGAAATATAGAAAAAGTTCACGTGTTTCAAAAAAATTGTCCATGATTTTTTAAATGTTTACACGATGTAAAAATTGTCCACATAAATTTAAAAAATGTTTCATACCATTAAAAAATGTTTACAAACTGGTTGTCAAATTTTTAAAAATGTTTAATACAACATACAAAAATTTTGCGTATTTATTTGGCATTTTTTATATCATTAAAAAAATGTTTGTGACATTTAAAAAAACTTACATGTTTCGAAAATATTTTTTATTTTAAAAATATTTCTACAATGTAAATATGTTCACGTAGTTTCTAAAAAAGGATTATTACCATTAAAAATTGTGGATGCGCATATTTCAATCTTGTTTGAGTTTTTTTAATATATAACTAAAGAAACATAATGGATTTGAGAAATGTTCAATGTGTATAAAAAACTATTACGCGTGTATACACAAAATGTTCAACATTTATTACAAAATTGACATGCAGTTTAAAAAAAAGAACAAAGAAACACAAAAGAAAAGCAAAAAAACCGCATGGAAGGTTCTGAATTCGGTCCAAACATGTCTACAGAACCTTCACAAAACCACTTAGATAGTCGGTCCCAGTAACGCGAGAGTGCCACTGTGGCAAAAGTGACGCGAGAGCTGCCAATGCTCGCTTATAGCGGGACCATAGCTTCTCTCACCTGAAGGCTGAAGGAAATATTTATCTCGCATAGAACTGGGCCGACCCGTTTATCTTTGTTTTTATCACTGCCACATGACACTCATGAGCGACCATTTCGCCGGTTCGAATCTGGGTTTTTTTAATCTTTCTTTCCTTTTGTTTCTTCTCCGGTTTTCTTCAGTGTTTTTCTTTTCCTTGGTTTTTTCACTGGTTTTCTTTATTTTATTTCGGTTTTCTTTGGTTTTCATTGGTTTTCTTCATGTCTTTCTCGATTTTCACTGAGTTTGATTTTTCTTTCATTTTTATTCATTTCTTTGGTTTTCACTGATTTTTTGTTTTCTATCTTTCTTCATTATTATTTTGGTTACATGATTTTTGCTTTGTTTATTTCTCTGTTCTCTTGGTTTCATTCTTTTGCATTGGTTTCCTTTCTTGTTCATTCTTTTGTGTTCATTTTCTTTGTTTTCCTTTTTTGTTTTCATTGGCTTTATTCATATTTTTTTTGTTGATTTTCATCGATTTTCCTTTTTGTTCAACATGTGTTACCTTTATTTCAAGTCAGATTCAACATTTTTCTTATATATCTGAAATACTTTTTGTATGCACGTTTAACAATTTTCAAATACATAATTAACATTCTTCTAAACTTTTTTTCGGATGTCAACTTTTTTTTCATACACTTTTGACAATAACCCTAGCCTCACCTTTGGGGCGCCCCTTTCGAAAAAAATATTCATACACGATTTTTTTATTTGAAAACCTCTTTGGGGATTCTAAAAAGATCGTGCATTTGAAAAAAATATTCTATCTTTTCAAAAAAGGTGGAAAATATTAAAACATTTACGAATTTTAAAATATTAACATTTTTTAAATGAACCAAAAAAATAAAAGAATAAATAAATAAATAACCATGGAGAAATCCGAATTAAAAACAGCAAAAACACATAGATTAAAGAAAAGGGAAAAGCAACTGGAAGTTTCCGGAAGCTTCCCAAAACTGGTTGGGAGCTTCCGGAAATTTAGTGCCCCTAAATGGGCCGGCCGTTTAGGAATAGCGCTGGGAGAGGGGAGTGCGCCTCATATGCGCAAGCCTATGTTCGGCAACCTAAGTGCCAAATAGGGTTTTCCAAGATAACGAGTGCCCTGTTGCTCGGGGGCCAAAGATCCGCTCTCCCCTAACTACATGCACAGGCATGAAAATACGGGGATGTGAGCAAACACAATTGAGAGAGGTGCAATCACGATGTGTCACGCCTAATATGCGATACTATCCTAAAGAGACTCGAAGGTCCCACCAAGGATAGAACCGCATATTGACACGCTTTTGCAAGGTGGATATCATTACATCAACATTACATAATAGATGGGGATACATACAAGGCATACACATGCCGCAAGAATACATCAATACATCATACATAAGATCAACATCCGACTACGAATGAAACACAAACAGAAGCTCAAACGACATCCACCCTGCTAGCCCAGGCTACCGACCTGGAACCTATCCCCGGATCGAAGAAGAAGCAGAAGAAGAAATCCAAAACAAATAACATCGCTCTCGCGTCATGATCATCGCAAAACCTGTACCTGCAACTGGTGTTGTAGTAATCTGTGAGCCACGAGGACTCAGCAATCCCATTACCATGGGTATCAAGACTAGCAAAGCTTAAAGGGTAAGGAAGGGGTAAAGTGGTGAGGTTGCAGCAGCGACTAAGCAAGATATGGTGGCTAACTTACGCAAATAAGAGCGAGAAGAGAAGCAATGGAACGGTCGCCAACTAGTAATGATCAAGAAGTGATCCTGAACTCCTACTTACGTCAAACATAACCCAGAAACCGTGTTCACTTCCCGGACTCCGCTGGGAAGAGACCATCACGGCTACACACGCGGTTGATGCGTTTCAGTTAAGTCAAGTGTCAAGTTCTCTACAACCGGATATTAACAAATTCTCATCTGCCACATAACCGCGGGCACGGCTCTCGAAAGTTTATACCCTGCAGGGGTGTCCCAACTTAGCCCATTATAAGCTTTCACGGTCAACGAAGGATATTCCTTCTCCCGGGAAGACCCGATCAGTCTCGGAATCCCGGTTACAAGACATTTCGACAATAGTAAAACAAGACCAGCAAAGCCGCCCGATGTGCCGACAATCCCGATAGGAGCTGCACATATCTCGTTCTCAGGGCAACACCGGATGAGACATCCTACGAGTAAAACCTGTTGGAAATATGCCCTAGAGGCAATAATAAAATGGTTATTATTATATTTCCTTGTTCATGATAATTGTCTATTGTCCATGCTATAATTGTATTATCCGGAAATCGTAATACATGTGTGAATACATAGACCACAACATGTCCCTAGTGAGCCTCTAGTTGACTAGCTCGTTGATCAACAGATAGTCATGGTTTCCTGACTATGGACATTGGATGTCATTGATAATGGGATCACATCATTAGGAGAATGATATGATGGACAAGACCCAATCCTAAGCATAGCACAAGATCGTGTAGTTCGTTTGCTAGAGCTTTTCCAAATGTCAAGTATCATTTCCTTAGACCATGAGATTGTGCAACTCCCGGATACCATAGGAGTGCTTTGGGTGTGCCAAACGTCACAACGTAACTGGGTGGCTATAAAGGTGCACTACGGGTATCTCCGAAAGTGTCTGTTGGGTTGGCACGAATCAAGACTGGGATTTGTCACTCCGTATGACGGAGAGGTATCTCTGGGCCCACTCGGTAATGCATCATCATAATGAGCTCAATGTGACCAAGTGTTTGGTCACGGGATAATGCATTACGGTACGATTAAAGTGACTTGCCGGTAACGAGATTGAACAAGGTATTGGGATACCGACGATCGAATCTCGGGCAAGTAACGTACCGATTGACAAAGGGAATTGTATACGGGATTGATTGAATCCTCGACATCGTGGTTCATCCGATGAGATCATCGTGGAACATGTGGGAGCCAACATGGGTATCCAGATCCCGATGTTGGTTATTGACCGGAGAGTCGTCTCGGTCATGTCTGCATGTCTCCCGAACCCGTAGGGTCTACACACTTAAGGTTCAGTGACGCTAGAGTTGTAGAGATATTAGTATGCGGTTAACCGAAAGTTGTTCGGAGTCCCGGATGAGATCCCGGACGTCAGGAGGAGTTCCGGAATGGTCCGGAGGTAAAGATTTATATATGGGAAGTCCTATTTTGGCCACCGGAAAATGTTCGGGATTTTTCGGTATTGTACCGGGAAGGTTCTAGAAGGTTCCGGAGTGGGGCCCACCTGCATGGGGGGACCCACATGAACGTGGGTAGTGGGGGCAAGGCCCCACACCCCTGGTTAAGGCGCACCAAGATCCCCCTTAGAAGGAATAAGATCATATCCCGAAGGGATAAGATCAAGATCCCTAAAAAAGGGGGATAACAATCGGTGGGGAAGGGAAATGATGGGATTTCTTTGCCCCACCTTTGCCAACGCCCCAATGGACTTGGAGGGCAAGAAACCAGCCCCCTCCACCCCTATATATAGTGAGGAGGCGCATGGGAGCCGTACCCCTGCCCTTGGCGCCTCCCTCTCCCTCCCATGACACCTCTCCCTCTCGCTGAGCTTGGCGAAGCCCTGCCGAGATCCCCGCTGCTTCCACCACCACGCCGTCGTGCTGATGGATCTCCATCAACCTCTCCCTCCCCCTTGCTGGATCAAGAAGGAGGAGACGTCTTCCCCAACCGTACGTGTGTTGAACGCGGAGGTGCCGTCCGTTCGGCGCTCGGTCATCGGTGATTTGGATCACGACGAGTACGACTCCATCAACCCCGTTCACTTGAACGCTTCCGCTCGCGATCTACAAGGGTATGTAGATGCACTCTTTTCCCTCTCGTTGCTAGAAGACTCCATAGATTGTTCTTGGTGATGCGTAGAATTTTTTAATTTCTGCAACGATCCCCAACAGTGGCATCATGAGCTAGGTCTATGCGTAGTTTCTATGCACGAGTAGAACACAAACTTGTTGTGGGCGTAGATGTTGTCAACTTTCTTGCCACTACTAGTCTTATCTTGTTTCGGCGGCATCGTGAGATGAAGCGGCCCGGACCGACCTTACACGTACGCTTACGTGAGACAGGTTCCACCGACTGACATGCACTAGTTGCATAAGGTGGCTAGCGGGTGTCTGTCTCTCCCACTTTAGTCGAATCGGATTCGATGAAAAGGGTCCTTATGAAGGGTAAATAGAAGTTGGCATATCACGTTGTGGTTTTACGTAGGTAAGAAACATTCTTGCTAGAAACCTATAGAAGCCACGTAAAACATGCAACAACAATTAGAGGACGTCTAACTTGTTTTTGCAGCATATGCCTTGTGATGTGATATGGCCAAAAGGATGTGATGAATGAAATATATGTGATGTATGAGATTGATCATGTTCTTGTAATAGGAATCACGACTTGCATGTCGATGAGTATGACAACCGGCAGGAGCCATAGGAGTTGTCTTTATTTTTTGTATGACCTACGTGTCATTGAATAACGCCATGTAAATTACTTTACTTTATTGCTAAACACGTTAGCCATAGAAGTAGAAGTAATCGTTGGCGTGACAACTTCATGAAGACACGGTGATGGAGATCATGATGATGGAGATCATGGTGTCATGCCGGTGACGAGGATGATCATGGCGCCCCGAAGATGGAGATCAAAGGAGCAAAATGATATTGGCCATATCATGTCACTATTTGATTGCATGTGATGTTTGTCATGTTTTACATCTTATTTGCTTAGAACGACGGTAGCTTAAATAAGATGATCCCTCGCAATAATTTCAATAAAGTGTTCCCCCTAACTGTGCACCGTTGCGAAGGTTCGTTGTTTCGAAGCACCACGTGATGATCGGGTGTGATAGATTCTAACGTTCGAATACAACGGGTGTAAGCCAGATTTACACACGCAATACACTTAGGTTGACTTGACGAGCCTAGCATGTATAGACATGGCCTCGGAACACGGAAGACCGAAAGGTCGAGCATGAGTCGTATAGAAGATACGATCAACATGAAGATGTTCACCGATGTTGACTAGTCCGTCTCACGTGATGATCGGACACGACCTAGTTGACTCGGATCATGTTTCACTTAGATGACTAGAGGGATGTCTATCTGAGTGGGAGTTCATTGAATAATTTGATTAGATGAACTTAATTATCATGAACTTAGTCTAAAATCTTTACAATATGTCTTGTAGATCAAATGGCCCACGCTAATGTTGCCCTCAACTTCAACGCGTTCCTAGAGAAAACCAAGCTGAAAGATGATGGCTGCAACTATACGGACTGGGTCCGGAACCTGAGGATCATCCTCATAGCTGCCAAGAAAGATTATGTCCTAGAAGCACCGCTAGGTGACGCACCCATCCCAGAGAACCAAGATGTTATGAACGCTTGGCAGCAGCGTGCTGATGATTACTCCCTCGTTTAGTGCGGCATGCTTTACAGCTTAGAACCGGGGCTCCAAAAGTGTTTTGAGCAACACGGAGCATATGAGATGTTCGAAGAGCTGAAAATGGTTTTCCAAGCTCATGCCCGGGTCGAGAGATATGAAGTCTCCGACAAGTTCTTCAGTTGTAAGATGGAGGAAAATAGTTCTGTCAGTGAACACATACTCAAAATGTCTGGGTTACACAACCGCTTGACTCAGCTGGGAGTTAATCTCCCGGATGACGCGGTCATTGACAGAATCCTTCAGTCGCTTCCACCGAGCTACAAGAGCTTTGTCATGAACTTCAATATGCAGGGGATGGAAAAGACCATTCCTGAGGTATATTCAATGCTGAAATCAGCGGAGGTGGAGATCAAAAAGGAACATCAAGTGTTGATGGTGAATAAAACCACTAAGTTCAAGAAAGGCAAGGGTAAGAAGAACTTCAAGAAGGACGGCAAGGGAGTTGCCGCGCCCGGTAAGCCAGTTGCCGGGAAGAAGCCAAAGAATGGACCCAAGCCTGAGACTGAGTGCTTTTATTGCAAGGGAAGTGGTCACTGGAAGCGGAACTGCCCCAAGTACTTAGCGGACAAGAAGGCCGGCAACACCAAAGGTATATGTGATATACATGTTATTGATGTGTACCTTACCAGCACTCGTAGTAGCTCCTGGGTATTTGATACCGGTGCGGTTGCTCATATTTGTAACTCAAAGCAGGAGCTGCGGAATAAACGGAGACTGGCAAAGGACGAGGTGACGATGCACGTCGGGAATGGTTCCTAGGTCGATGTGATCGCCGTCGGCACGCTACCTCTACATTTACCTACGGGATTAGTTTTAAACCTCAATAATTGTTATTTAGTGCCAGCTTTGAGCATGAACATTGTATCAGGATCTCGTTTAATTCGAGATGGCTACTCATTTAAATCCGAGAATAATGGTTGTTCTATTTATATGAGAGAGATGTTTTATGGTCATGCCCCGCTGGTTAATGGTTTATTCTTAATGAATCTCGAACGTAGTGTTACACATATTCATAGTGTGAGTACCAAAAGATGTAAGGTTGATAATGATAGTCCCACATACTTGTGGCACTGCCGTCTTGGTCACATTGGTGTCAAGCGCATGAAGAAGCTCCATGCCAATGGACTTTTAGAGTCTCTTGATTACGAATCATTTGACACGTGCGAACCATGCCTCATGGGTAAGATGACCAAGACTCCGTTCTCCGGAACAATGGAGCGAGCAACCAACTTATTGGAAATCATACATACTGATGTGTGCGGTCCAATGAGTGTTGAGGCTCGCGGTGGCTATCGTTATGTTCTCACTTTCACTGATGACTTGAGTAGATATGGGTATGTCTACCTAATGAAACACAAGTCTGAGACCTTTGAAAAGTTCAAGGAATTTCAGAGTGAGGTTGAGAATCAACGTGACAGGAAAATAAAATTCTTATGATCAGATCGTGGAGGGGAATATTTGAGTCACGAATTTGGCACACACTTAAGGAAATGTGGAATAGTTTCACAACTCACGCCGCCTGGAACACCTCAGTGAAATGGTGTGTCCGAACGTCGTAATCGCACTCTATTGGATATGGTGCGATCTATGATGTCTCTTACCGATCTACCGCTCTCATTTTGGGGCTATGCTTTAGAGACTGCCGCATTCACTTTAAATAGGGCTCCGTCGAAATCCGTTGAGACGACACCGTATGAATTATGGTTTGGGAAGAAACCTAAGCTTTCGTTTCTAAAAGTTTGGGGATGTGATGCTTATGTCAAGAAACTTCAACCTGAAAAGCTCGAACCCAAGTCGGAAAAATGCGTCTTCATAGGATACCCTAAGGAAACCATTGGGTATACCTTCTACCTCAGATCCGAAGGCAAGATCTTTGTTGCCAAGAACGGGTCCTTTCTGGAGAAAGAGTTTCTCTCGAAAGAAGTAAGTGGGAGGAAAGTGGAACTTGATGAAGTACTACCTCTTGAACCGGAAAGTAGCGCAGCTCAGGAAGATGTTCCTGTGGTGCCTGCACTGACTAGAGAGGAAGCTAATGATGATGATCAAGGTACTTCGGATCAAGTTACCACTGAACTTCGTAGGTCCACGAGGACACGTTCCACACCAGAGTGGTATGGCAACCCTGTCCTGGAAATCATGTTGTTAGACAACGGTGAACCTTCAAACTATGAAGAAGCAATGGCGGGCCCAGATTCCGACAAATGGCTAGAAGCCATGAAATCCGAGATAGGATCCATGCATGAAAACGAAGTATGGACTTTGACTGACTTGCCCGATGATCGGCGAGCCATAGAAAATAAATGGATCTTTAAGAAGAAGACAGACGCGGATGGTAATGTGACCATCTATAAGGCTCGACTTGTCGCTAAGGGTTATCGACAAGTTCAAGGGGTTGACTACGATGAGACTTTCTCACCCGTAGCGAAGCTGAAGTCCGTCCGAATCATGTTAGCAATTGCCACATTCTATGATTATGAGATATGGCAAATGGTCTTCAAAACGGCATTCCTTAACGGTTTTCTTAAGGAAGAATTGTATATGATGCAGCCGGAAGGTTTTGTCGATCCTAAGAATGCTAACAAGGTATGCAAGCTCCAGCGCTCCATCTATGGGCTGGTGCAAGCATCTCGGAGTTGGAACATTCGATTTGATGAGATGATCAAAGCGTTTGGGTTTACACAGGCTTATGGAGAAGCCAGTGTTTACAAGAAAGTGAGTGGGAGCTCTGTAGCATTTCTCATATTATATGTGGATGACATACTGTTGATGGGAAATGATATAGAATTCTTAGGAAGCATAAAGGCCTACTTGAACAAGTGTTTTTCAATGAAGGACCTTGGAGAAGCTGCTTATATATTAGGCATCAAGATCTATAGAGATAGATCAAGACGCCTCATTGGTCTTTCACAAAGTACGTACCTTGACAAGATATTGAAGAAGTTCAATATGGATCAGTCCAAGAAGGGGTTCTTGCCTGTATTGCAAGGTGTGCAATTGAGCACGGCTCAATGCCCGACCACGGCAGAAGATAGAGAAAAGATGAGTGTCGTCCCCTATGCCTCGGCCATAGGGTCTATTATGTATGCCATGCTGTGTACCAGACCTGATGTAAACCTTGCCGTAAGTTTGGTAGGAAGGTACCAAAGTAATCCCGGCATGGAACACTGGACAGCGGTCAAGAATATCCTGAAGTACCTGAAGAGGACTAAGGATATGTTTCTCGTTTATGGAGGTGACGAAGAGCTCGTCGTAAAGGGTTACGTCGATGCTAGTTTCGACACAGATCTGGATGACTCTAAGTCACAAACCGGATACGTGTATATTTTGAATGGTGCGGCAGTAAGCTGGTGCAGTTGCAAGCAAAGCATTGTGGCGGGATCTACATGTGAAGCGGAATACATGGCGGCCTCAGAGGCAGCATAAGAAGCAATCTGGGTGAAGGAGTTCATTACCGACCTAGGAGTTATTCCCAATGCGTCGGGCCCGATGACTCTCTTCTGTGACAACACTGGAGCTATTGCCCTTGCCAAGGAGCCCAGGTTTCACAGGAAGACCAGGCATATCAAGCGTCGCTTCAACTCCATTCGTGAAAATGTTCAAAATGGAGACATAGATATTTGTAAAGTACATACGGACCTGAATGTAGCAGATCCGTTGACTAAACCTCTTCCTAGAGCAAAACATGATCAACACCAGAACTCTATGGGTGTTCGATTCATCACAACGTAAATAGATTATTGACTCTAGTGCAAGTGGGAGACTGTTGGAAATATGCCCTAGAGGCAATAATAAAATGGTTATTATTATATTTCCTTGTTCATGATAATTGTCTATTGTTCATGCTATAATTGTGTTATCCAGAAATCGTAATACATGTGTGAATACATAGACCACAACATGTCCCTAGTGAGCCTCTAGTTGACTAGCTCGTTGATCAACAGATAGTCATGGTTTCCTGACTATGGACATTGGATGTCATTGATAACGGGATCACATCATTAGGAGAATGATATGATGGACAAGACCCAATCCTAAGCATAGCACAAGATCGTGTAGTTCGTTTGCTAGAGCTTTTCCAAATGTCAAGTATCATTTCCTTAGACCATGAGATTGTGCAACTCCCGGATACCATAGGAGTGCTTTGGGTGTGCCAAACGTCACAACGTAACTGGGTATCTATAAAGGTGCACTACGGGTATCTCCGAAAGTGTCTGTTGGGTTGGCACGAATCGAGACTGGGATTTGTCACTCCGTATGACGGAGAGGTATCTCTGGGCCCACTCGGTAATGCATCATCATAATGAGCTCAATGTGACCAAGTGTTTGGTCACGGGATCATGCATTACGGTACGAGTAAAGTGACTTGCCGGTAACGAGATTGAACAAGGTATTGGGATACCGACGATCGAATCTCGGGCAAGTAACGTACCGATTGACAAAGGGAATTGTATACGGGATTGATTGAATCCTCGACATCGTGATTCATCCGATGAGATCATCGTGGAACATGTGGGAGCCAACATGGGTATCCAGATCCCGCTGTTGGTTATTGACCGGAGAGTCGTCTCGGTCATGTCTGCATGTCTCCCGAACTCGTAGGGTCTACACACTTAAGGTTCGATGACGCTAGAGTTGTAGAGATATTAGTATGCGGTTAAACGAAAGTTGTTCGGAGTCCCGAATGAGATCCCGGACGTCAGGAGGAGTTCCGGAATGGTCCGGAGGTAAAGATTTATATATGGGAAGTCCTATTTTGGCCACCGGAAAATGTTCGGGATTTCTCGGTATTGTACCGGGAAGGTTCTAGAAGGTTCTGGAGTGGGGCCCACCTGCATGGGGGGACCCACATGAACGTGGGTAGTGGGGGCAAGGCCCCACACCCCTGTTTAAGGCGCACCAAGATCCCCCCTTAGAAGGAATAAGATCATATCCCGAAGGGATAAGATCAAGATCCCTAAAAAAGGGGGATAACAATCGGTGGGGAAGGGAAATGATGGGATTTCTTTGCCCCACCTTTGCCAACGCCCCAATGGACTTGGAGGGCAAGAAACCAGCCCCCTCCACCCCTATATATAGTAGGGAGGCGCATGGGAGCCGTACCCCTGCCCCTGGCGCCTCCCTCTCCCTCCCGTGACACCTCTCCCTCTCGCTGAGCTTGGCGAAGCCCTGCCGAGATCCCTGCTGCTTCCACCACCACGCCGTCGTGCTGCTGGATCTCCATCAACCTCTCCCTCCCCCTTGCTGGATCAAGAAGGAGAAGACATCTTCCCCAACCGTACGTGTGTTGAACGCGGAGGTGCCGTTCGTTCGGCGCTCGGTCATCGGTGATTTGGATCACGACGAGTACGACTCCATCAATCCCGTTCACTTGAACGCTTCCGCTCGCGATCTACAAGGGTATGTAGATGCACTCTTTTCCCTCTCGTTGCTAGAAGACTCCATAGATTGTTCTTGGTGATGCGTAGAAATTTTTTAATTTCTGCAACGATCCCGAACAAAACCAGACCTCGAGTTTCCACGAGGGGGCCCCGCAGTCTACTCATACACTCCAAACAAGTATCATATAGAGCATGCTCAAAACGGAGCAACGGTGCAACACATACACTCCAAACAAGATATAGCAACAGTCCAAAACAGCAACTAGGCATCTAGCAAGCATCAAAACAATATGCTACAACACCTTAACATGAAAACAAATGACATGGGCATGATGTACAGGTAAAGCATGACAAAACATGAACATTGAGCTATCTCCAGAAATCACTAAAACATGCTCAAAAGGACATGGAAAGATTGCAAATAATAACAGATCACAGACTTAGCAGAAATTACTGGACAAGACAGAAATAACATCATGTTGCAATGTTTAGAGCTATCAAACAACATGCTACAGGAACATATCATAGCAAACAAAGGCACGATATGAATCTACTAATTGCATAGAACAAAAGTCCTTTACTGAACATGAGCTAACAAGGCACAGAAGATATGATGGCACCCAGGTAAACATAGCAAGTTTCATAAACAGATTCAGACTTGGTGAAAATAACAGGACATGGCAGAAATAACGATAAGTAGGCACGTTGGTGAGCTTGAACCACTCACCAAAGAGCAACACATGGCATGACAAGGTAACCAACAGTAAGATGGCATAAATATGAAGGTAAGCATGGCAATAGCATAGTCATAGGGTACATGGATCACTAGTAACAACTATGGCAAAATTGATTAACACGTAAACAATCTGCCAGGAACATTTTATAGCAAACGTAGAGCAAGATTAAGACATGCTAGAACACTCCATAATTGCAAACATGGACATGGATGAATAGAGCATAATATTCTTAACAAAACATCCTTAGTGAACATCTCCAGATCATGCATAGAATGACTTGTAGCAGCAGGTTTACATGGCATCACAACATAACAGACTCAGACTTGGCAGAAAGTACTGTCACAGAAATCAGCAACATCATGGAGGCTACTTTGCATGCTTGTGCTAGTCGCCACAGAGATCCTAAAAATACAAAACTAGCACCACTGTAAACATGGCATGATGTAGTTCAAAACACATGTAGAGCTCATGCTCATAGGATGCACACACAAAATGCAATGAAAAAGACAAATCATCAAGTTGTGATAACAGACAGCAGATAACATCATATAACACTCTTGCAATGATGATTAGGGCATCAATATGGACTCAAACAAGCATGGAACAATGGAACAAAATGAAGAGCATCTCGTGAGGAACATTTCGATATATTACACGCACAAAACGGAGCAGCACACATAAAGATATGGCATGATGAACATGGGTACATAATGCAGAAAAACTTAGGGACTTGGCAGAAATTTACCCTCGCGAAAAGTCAACGCGGGACGAGACGGAGCGGGACGGAGGGATCCGGGTCGCGGGACGGCGCGTTTGGATCGTGGGACGGGTGGATCTCATCCACCCCGACCCGATTCGGCGAGGAGGCGACGCCGGTGAGCTTGGACGCCGGCGACGGAGGAGATCCGGCGGCGGGGAAGGCCGGGCGGCGCGGGGACGGCGCGGGGCGCGGGAGGCGGCGAGGGTCGGCTGGCAGGGCGCCGGCGGAGGCGCGCGGCCACGGGCGGATGGCGCGGCGGCTCGGGTCGCCGGCGGGAGGAGCAGGGGCGGCGCGCCGGGCGGCGGGAGGCGCCGGCGGGGCGCGGCTTGGCGAAGGGGCGGCGGAGCGGGGCGCTCGGGGGAGGCGCGCGGGAGCCGGGCGCTCGGGCCAGCGGCGGCGGCGGACGGGCTGGGGCGGGGAAGCCGGAGCGGGGCGACATGGCGCTCCCCCGTTGGCTAGGGCGGCGGCGGCGGACGTGTCCGGCGCCGTCCGGACGTGTCCGGCGCGCGGAGGAAGACGGTTAGGGTTTCATCTGCGCGAAATTTCGGGGAGGGGCACATATTTATAGGTAGGAGGAGCTAGGAGAGTCCAAACGAGGCACGGTTTTCGCCCGCACGATCGTGATCGAACGACCGATAGCATGGAGGGGGTTTGGATGGGTTAGTGGGCTGATTTGGAAGGGTGCTGGGCTGCACAAAAGAAGGGGTTTCGGGCTACGCGGTCAACTGTTGGGGCATCAAACGACCTCCAAATGGAACGAAATTTGACGGGCTGTCTGCCGGTGCTATACCAAGGCCACTTGGCAAATCTCGGCCCATTCCGAGAACGTTTTTCTCCCGCTCACGAAACAAGGACTGAGAGGGGCGACGGGCGCGTGCGAGAGTGTCGGATCGCGAAACGGACAACGGGGAAAAGGACCAGATGCAAGTTTTGAAAAACATGATGATGCAATGCAGATGATGACATGGCAAAATGCAACACGCAAGCAGCTGACAAGGCAAGGACGGCGAATAACTGGCACACACCTTGCGCATCGGATCCGGGGCGTTAGACGATGTGTCGCGCTGCAATCCACTATGACGGGCTACATCATGGGGTTGTTCCCGTTTGCATTCGGTGCCCAAGGCCCTATGTTCAATCACTGTGAACTTGGGCAGTAGAACTTTGGTTCCCATAAGTGGAGGCCAATAAAAAATCCCATCGAATCCCTACTAGTTTTCTCAAGGCTGGGGGCAATTGCCCCCCCCCCCCCCCGCGCCCCGCACCCACATACATATAGCAACGCCACTGTAACAGTCAATAGCGGGGCGCCCACATACATGTAGCAACGCCACTGTAATAGTCAATATTGTGGGTTTGAGTTGGACGTTATTGTGTTGAGCAGGTCACAATTGCCACCAATGAAGCTCCGCCTGCAGTAAGTATCTGTGTCATACTTTGCCGACATCCCAAGCTGGTCGCGAAGCTTGAAAATCACAATCGCATAAGATCAACCGCATCAAGAAGATCTAGATAGTTTAACACTCCATAGTTGATGTGGAGTGATCCTCGGGACGAGGGTCGGTCCGTTGTTGGTCCGATCTTTCACGACACAAACCTTCATCACAATAAGAACTAGTTGCGGTTTACGAAGCTGTTCACAAACTCCGCAGAAACAACATGGGAACCCCTCGGTCTGAAGGAATGACGTGGATGAACCGCTCGGCTTGTAATCTCCTACGCGTCGCGTCGCGGGAACTCACACGTTGGTAGAGGTTTTTGACAAGAATTCTCTAAGTTCGATAATGGCCGATGGCCGAAACACACATAGTGTCTAACTCATCATAAAATAACCCGACTTTTACGTTGACGGTACTCTTTTACATTGACTGTACTCGACTATTTATAGTTTTACAGGACTTGCACCGATCTGGATTGGAAATAAATAACCGACTTATATATAGAATAAAAAGGTAACTAGGCACCGACCGAAGAAGCTACTAATAATTAAAATAAATAAATTGAAATAACCCTCTCGACTCTAATCACGTTGGCCTCTCTAGGTGGGCCCATCTTGTCGCACATAAGCAAAGCAAGTTTGTAAAAAGGGAAAGCAAGTCCCATGATCTAGCCACACTGATCACATCGATATTTTCCTTGTGAGGCAAGAAAAGAAATAGGGATTTAGGGGTTGTTTGGTTCCCAGCCACACTTTGCCACACCTCACCTTAGGCAAGTTTGACCAAATTAGGTAGGTGTTTGATTCTAGCCACATCTAAGGCAAGAATATTTTTATGAGCAGTGAACCCCACATGTTCACTAGTAGAAAAAGAGGCTTCCATACGCCCCCATTAGTCCCCAAAACAATCGAACCGCGACAAAAGGGGCCTTTAGTCGCGGTTCAGGAGGAGACCCGCGACCAACTATTTGGGCCCAGCGCGCTCGGTCGACAGCTGGCGGACGGGAGGGGCTTTAGTCGCGGTTGGCCAGGCCAACCGGGACTAAAGGCCCATCCCTATATATAGGACTCAGCTCACTTCACTTCACTCAGCTCACTTCACAATTTTCAGAAGGGGGTGGTGGGTTTGATTTTGGTTCCTCCTATGCACACAAGGTGTTCGATGAAATGCCCGAGAGCCTGAAACAAACATGATATGAAGTGTCCGAGCCACACTTGAGCTTTCTCATTTATTTTTCCTCCGCGATCGCGGTTAGCAACTTGAACCTTTCATGTGTCATTGATAAAATATGCATGTGTGTAGTTCATTGTTTAATTTGTATTATTTCTAGCTAGTTAGTTTAACAAATGCATGATGGTTAATTATATACTTTATATAATAATAATGCAGATGAATCGGCAATGGATGTACGGTCCCCGACTCTCCGGCGAGTTCACTACGGGTTTGAAAGATTTCCTCGTAGTGGCAAATGCGAACAAGCAGCAAGGTTTTATTATCTGTCCATGTGCTGTCCGTAAGAATCAGAAGGGTTACTCCTCCTCAAGAGACGTTCACATGCACCTGCTTCGGCACGGTTTCATGCCAAGCTATAATTGTTGGACCAAGCATGGAGAAAGAGGGGTTAGAATGGAAGAAGATGAAGAAGGGGATGATATCGATGACAACTATCATGATCATTTCGGTGATACTTTCATGGAGGATGATGCTGAAGGTGGGGAAGGGTTAGGTGAAGGTGAAGAAGAGGCACATGATGAGCCCGCTGATGATCTTGGTCGGACCATTGCTGATGCACGGAGACGCTGCGAAACTGACAAGGATAGGGAGAATTTGGATCGCATGTTAGAGGATCACAAAAAGTCGTTGTATCCAGGATGCGATAATAGTCTGAAAAAGCTGGGCTGCACACTGGATTTGCTAAAATGGAAGGCACAGGAAGGTGTAGGTGACTCATCATTTGAAAATTTGCTGAAAATGTTGAAGAATATGTTTCCGAAGAATAACGAGTTGCCCGCCAGTACGTACGAAGCAAAGAAGGTTGTCTGCCCTCTAGGTTTAGAGGTTCTGAAGATACATGCATGCATTAACGACTGCATCCTCTACCGCGGTGAATACGAGAATTTGAATGAATGCCCTGTATGCACTGCATTGCGTTATAAGATCAGAGACGATGACCCTGGTGACGATGTTGAGGGCGAGAAACCCAGGAAGAGGGTCCCCCCCAAGGTGATGTGGTATGCTCCTATAATACCACGGTTGAAACGTCTGTTCATGAACAAAAAGCATGCCAAGTCGTTGCGATGGCACAAAGAGGACCGTAAGTCCGACGGGGAGTTGAGACACCCCGCTGATGGAACGCAATGGAGAAAGATCGACAGAGTGTTCAAAGATTTTGCAGCTGACGCAAGGAACATAAGATTTGGTCTAAGTACTGATGGCATGAATCCTTTTGGCGAGCAGAGCTCCAGCCATAGCACCTGGCCCGTGACTCTATGCATCTACAACCTTCCTCCTTGGTTGTGCATGAAGCGGAAGTTCATTATGATGCCAGTGCTCATCCAAGGTCCAAAGCAACCCGGGAACGACATCGATGTGTACCTAAGGCCATTAGTTGATGAACTTTTACAGTTGTGGGCCAGACCTGGTGTACGTGTCTGGGATGAGCACAAAGGAGAGGAATTTGACCTACGAGCGTTGCTTTTTGTAACCATCAACGATTGGCCTGCTCTCAGTAACCTTTCGGGACAGACAAATAAGGGATACAATGCATGCATGCACTGCTTACATGAGACTGAAAGTGTACGTTTGGTTAATTGTAAGAAGAACGTGTACCTGGGTCATCGTCGATTTCTTCCCCGAAATCATAACGTAAGAAAGAAAGGCAAGCATTTCAACGGCAAGGCAGATCACCGGCCGAAGCCTGCGGAACGTACTGGTGCTGAGATATTTGATATGGTCAAGGATTTGAAAGTCATCTTTGGAAAGGGTCCTGGCGGACAATCAGTTCCACGGGGAGTTGACGGGCACGCACCCATGTGGAAGAAGAAATCTATATTTTGGGAGCTAGAATATTGGAAAGTCCTAGATGTCCGCTCTGCAATCGACGTGATGCATGTTACGAAGAATATTTGCGTGAACCTGCTAAGCTTCTTGGGCGTGTATGGGAAGACAAATGATACAAAGGAAGCACGGCAGGACCAGCAACTTTTGAAAGACCCAGATGACCGGCATCCGGAATGGTTTCAAGGTCGTGCCAGCTACGCTCTTACCAAAGAAGAGAAGGTCATTTTTTTGAATGCCTGAGCAGTATGAAGGTCCCGTCTGGCTTCTCGTCGAATATAAAGGGAATAATAAACATGGTAGAGAAAAAGTTCCAAAACCTGAAGTCTCACGACTGCCACGTGATTATGACGCAATTGCTTCCGATTGCTTTGAGGGGGCTCCTACCGGAAAATGTTCGAGTAGCCATTGTGAAGCTATGTGCATTCCTCAATGCAATCTCTCAGAAGGTAATCAATCCAGAAGATCTACCACGGTTACAGAACGATGTGGTCCAATGCCTTGTCAGTTTCGAGTTGGTGTTCCCACCATCCTTCTTCGATATTATGACGCACCTCCTGCTCCACCTAGTCGAAGAGATTTCCATTCTCGGTCCTGTATTTCTACACAATATGTTCCCCTTTGAGAGGTTCATGGGAGTATTAAAGAAATATGTTCGTAACCGTGCTAGGCCAGAAGGAAGCATCGTCAAGGGCTATGGAAATGAGGAGGTAATTGAGTTCTGTATTGACTATGTTCCTGACCTTAAGCCGATTGGTATTCCTCAATCGCGGCACGAGGGGAGACTAAGTGGAAAAGGCAAGATCGGAAGGAAATCCACGATATGTATGGACGGTCATTCTATGACTGAAGCACACCACACAGTTCTGCAAAATTCCAGCTTTGTGGCTCCGTACTTCGAGCAACACAAGAATATTTTACGCTCGGACAACCCGGGGAAGCCTGAATCCTGGATTAGAAAGGCCCACATGGAGACTTTCGGCAGTTGGTTGCGAAAACATTTAATGAATGACAATGATGTTGGAGATCAGCTGTACATGTTGGCCAAGAAACCATCTTCGACTATAACGATTTTTCAAGGGTACGAGATAAATGGGAATACATTTTACACCATCGCCCAAGATAAAAAGAGCACCAACCAAAACAGTGGTGTCCGCTTTGATGCAGCAACCGAGAATGGGCGAAAGGTCACATATTATGGTTACATAGAGGAGATATGGGAACTTGACTATGGACCCTCCTTTAAGGTCCCTTTGTTCCGGTGCAAATGGTTCAAGCTAACAGGAGGTGGGGTAAAGGTGGACGAGCAATACGGAATGACAATGGTGGATTTCAACAATCTTGGTTACCTTGACGAACCATTCGTCCTTGCCAAAGATGTCGCTCAGGTTTTTTATTTGAAGGACATGAGTAGCAAACCGAGGAAACGGAAAGATAAGAAAACGATCAGTACATCATGCGATGATCCAAAGCGCCACATTGTTCTTTCAGGGAAAAGAAACATCGTGGGAGTGGAGGACAAGACAGACATGTCAGAAGATTATAATATGTTTGGTGAAATTCCGCCCTTCAAAGTGAACACTGACCCAAGCATTAAGTTAAATGATGAGGATGCTCCATGGATACGGCACAATCGTAAGCAAGCAGGGACACAAGGGAAGAATTGATGTGTAATAATTTATTGTACCAAACTTTGTATTTGGTCGATGAACTGAATGATGTATCAAACCTTTTGTCAAACCTTCAAGGGATCGATGAACTGAATTTTTTGATATATTATTTGTATTTTTAAGATTTTAAAATGAATTAGTTTTATTTTTCTGATTTTTTTGATATATAATTGTATTTTTAAGATTTTAAAATGAATTAGTTTTATTTTTCTGATTTTTTTGATATATAATTGTATTTTTAAGATTTTAAAATGAATTAGAAACAAAATAATATAAACTTTAATAAAATATATAAGTACAAACAAAATAAAATAAATTTTAATAACATAAATAAAATTTATGAAACTAAAATTATCAAAGTATTTTCTGTTCAAAACATTATAAGCAACCTCTAGTATTTTTGAAACTAAAATTATATAAAATTGATTCAACTAAAATTATCGAAGTATTTTCTGTTCAAAATCATTGAAAGCTAAAAGAATTTTCATAAAGAACTTTTTTTGTTAGAAACTTTAATAGCAAAAATAATTATCATAAAGTAAAATAAATAAGTAATTAGAAACAAAATAAAATAAAATAAATAAGTTTTTTGTTGTAAGTAGAAACAAAACAAAATAAATAAAGCAAAAAAGAAAACAAAAAACAGGCAAAAAATAAAAATAAGCCACCTACTGGGCCACCACGGCCTGAATACGACTAGAAACCCATCGATGGGCCAGGATTCAGGCCCGCAGAAGGCCCAGTAGGCCCATCAGGTATAGCAGTCACAATTAGGCCCGTAAGCCTGCAATGGAGAGGAGCTCAAGAGGGGCGCGGCAGTGGGGCTTATAAACCACTGCGCGCCCCTCTCAACTAGCGAGGTGGGACTAAACTTTCGACGCGGGCGTAGCAGCACAATGCCTTTAGTCCCGGTTGGGGAGGCAGACCGGGACTAAAGGGTACCCTTTAGTCGCGGTTGTTGTCCCCAACCGCGACTAAAGGCTCTTTCTGTGCGGGAACGAAAGCGGCGCCAAAACCCTTTAGTCCCGGTTGGGGAGGCGGACCGCGACTAAAGGTACCCTTTAGTCGCGGTTGGTGTGGCCAACCGCGACTAAAGGGTACCTTTAGTCGCGGTCCGCCTCCCCAACCGGGACTAAAGGTACGTCTATATATACTGCACTTAGCAGTTTCCGCCACTTCCCATTCTCCTCTCTCGACGCCGAAGCCCTGCCCCGACGCCGATCGCCGCCCGACGCCCTGCCCCGACGCCGACGCCGACGCCGAAGCCCTGCCCCGACGCCGACGCCCCGTCCCAAGTGAGCGCCGCCGCCGCCGCCGCCCGTGCCCTGCCCTTAGCGCTCCGCCGCCGCCGCAGCGTGCCCCTGCCCTTGCCCGCCGCAGCCCCTGCCCTTGCCCGCCGCCTGCCGCCCGCCGCCCGCCGCCCCTGCCTGCCGTCCTCTGCGCGCCGGCAGAAGAAGAAGAAGGAAGAAGAAAAAGGAAGAAGAAGAAGAAAGAAAAAGGAAAAAAGGAAGAAGAAAGAAGGAAGAAGAAAACAAAAGAAAAACAGAAGAAAACAAGAAAAAGGAAGAAAAAAGGAAAAGGAAGAAAAAAGAAAACAAAAGAAAAAGGAAGAAGAAAGAAAAAAGAAAACTAAAGAAAACACAAGAAAAACAAACAGAAGAAAAAACAGAAGAAAAACAGAAGAAAAAAGGAAAAAAAAACAGAAGAAAAACAAAAAACAAAAGAAAACAGAAGAAAAAGGAAGAAGAAAAAAAGAAGAAAGAAAAAGGAAGAAGAAAAAAAATGAAAACCAAATGAAAACCAAAAGAAAGAAGAAAGAAAAGGAAGAAGAAAAAAAGAAGAAGAAAGGAAGAAGAAAGGAAGAAGAAGAAAGAAAGAAGAAAGAAAAAGGAAGAAGAAAAAAGGAAGAAGAAAGAAAAAGGAAGAAGAAAAAAAAGAAAACAAAACAAAAGAAACCAACGAAAACCAAAAGAAAGAAGAAAGAAAACCAAATGAAAACCAAAAGAAAGAAGAAAAAAAAGGAAGAAGAAAAAAAGAAAGAAGAAAGAAAGAAGAAAAAGGAAGAAGAAAAAAAGGAAGAAGAAAAAAAGAAAGAAGAAAGAAAGAAGAAAGAAAAGGAAGAAGAAAAAAGAAGAAAGAAAAAGGAAGAAGAAAAAGAAGAAAAAGGAAGAAGAAAAAATGAAAACCAAAAGAAAGAAGAAAGAAAAAGGAAGAAGAAAAAAAGAAGAAGAAAGGAAGAAGAAAGGAAGAAGAAAGAAAAAGGAAGAAGAAGAAATAAAGAAGAAAGAGGAAGAAGAAAGGAAGAAGAAGAAAAAAAGAAGAAAAAAGGAAGAAGAAAGAAACCAAATGAAAACCAAAAAGAAAAACAAAGAAAACAAAACAAAATACTTGGCAGTGCTCAATAATCTTATTTTTTAATTCCTCCTCCTCTATGTCGCCTTAATCTTATTTTTTAATTCCTTTATACTTAAAGAATTTTTACTACATGCAGGAGTGACATATGGCGGACGATAGAGCCGAGCCGCTTAGGGATCCGGAGGCTGAACGTTATCTAATGGGCATCATCAACAACGAGATTCCTTATGTGCCGGGCTTAGAATATGAGCAAGAAGAGGATGTAGTCTCTTCTTTTCTGAACCTTGACGGTGGAACAGAGATTGTCGATGATCAAGAAGGTGAAGGAACGGACATTGTCGACGGAGGTCAACCGTCAACAAACGACGATCTCGAATTGCAAGTAGCAACCACCTCCGGCGAGGTATATATATACATTGAGCCTCTCGTGATACAAACTTACTGAAATGTGAATACATATGTATTAACGCGCGCGACTCTCTTTCTTTTTTTAGCCCTCCGGATCGAGTACGACAAAGCGTGGCAAATCCAAGGCGATGAAAACAGGAGAAACATATGCCATTGAGTTTGTCAGTGAAACCGGCAAGCCCCTACAGCACACCTCAAAGTTTATCAACCAATGCGGAGTCATTGTTAGAGACAACGTCCCGATCACCGTCCAGGAATGGAAGGAGCCAAAGAAGGCACGTCTTGGTTTCAGTTTTGTCGACAAGAGAACAAAAAGGATTGCTGGAGAAAGCTTATGGAACATTTCATTCTACCTCCGGAATACAACAAAGTCGATGAATTCGGTAACGAGGTTCCGGCTGGACGTCAGAGGAGGAGGCTAGTTAAAGAGTTCGTCTTCAGAAGATGGGCGAAGCATTCCGGAACTTCAAGAAAAATTTAACCCGTGACTATGTCAACAAGGGCAAGACTCCGGATTTCAATGGACAACATGAGAAACTGAAAATGATTGGCCAGAATTTGTGAGGCAAAAGCAATCAGAGCATTTCAAGGAAATATCGAAAAAAATAAGGATAATGCGAGTAAGAAAAAGTTCCATCATATTATGGGGCCAGGAGGATACCGCCTTTCGGAGCCTAGGTGGCAGAAGATGGAGGAGGACCTGAGGGTGCGAGGAATCCCTCTAGGTACAGAGGGATGGGACCCAAGGGCCAAAAGCTGGTGGTACGGGCATGGGGGATCGCTAGACCCGGAGACAGGGGTGTGTGTTCACCGGTAGAGACAGTTTGCTCCCACCCAAGCCCTTATTGACGCAATGACCCAAGCTCAAGTGGGCTTGATCAAGTTCAACAGAGAGAAAGACGCACTGACAACAGCCCTCGGGAATGATGAACACGGAGGACGTGTACGAGGCAAAGGCAAAGTTCCGTGGAAAGTAGGGTTTTCCCAGGACAATGACCCATACTGTTACAGAAGCCGTAAGAGAAAGACGGACCGGGATGCAGATCTTATGACGAAGTTTGCATCGGAACTCCATGAGTTGAAGCAGACCGTGCATGAACTAGTAAAAGAAAAATCGGCTGCAGGGCCGCATGAAGATCATGAAGCGGATCGCGGAAGCCAGCGGCGGAGAAGCAGCGTGGCTTCCACGGATGCCCCGCCTGGTGCTAGTGCACCGATGATCGAGATTCGTGCACCGGAGCCTCATTACCCCGTGGATGATGTAAAGGAGATGAAATAATGTGATCTGCATTATCCCGTGGGGAACGTTTCCACGAAGGTAGCTAGCGGCAGTGCTTTACCCTGTACACCTAGAGCACTCCACCACAACAACCCCATTGCATATGGCTATGCTCGTGTCACGGTGGAAGACATAGTCCAAGGGTTTGAGGACCTGGAGATTGACAAACCTACACCCGAAGGGGAGAGAAGACTTGGAGATGTCAAGCGCCAGTTCATTCTATGGAAAAAGAAGTACATAGTGTTTCTAGGCGAGGCGCCAAGGCTAGCAAGTCCACCCCCCTCCGATGGTGGTGGTGGTGGTGGTGGTGGCGGTGGTGGTGGTCGTGGTGGTTCACCTACACCTCCTTCACGCCATTCGACGCCGTCCCCCGATCCACAACCTCCGGCGGGTACGACGCCCCCCAATCCACCTCCGGCGAAGAAGCAGAAGCAGGCGAACAGCAAGGAAACCCGCTCCTGGACTATTAACCCGGACCCTTATGTACCTAAGACCACAAGGGTACCGGAGCCATCACTGAAGCCTCTCCTCCCAAGGCCTTGGGAACTTAGTGAAGCTGAAACCAAATTGGCCGCGTCTGCTGATTATGAGAAATGGAAGGCGGATATGAAGGCGATAAAAGAGCCTGAGCCCAAGCAAGTATTCACTGAGAAGCAAAAGAAGTGGGCTAAGGATTTTTTGACGACACCGTCCCAAGCCGAGCTGAATATGCCTGACGACTATGGACATGAACTTCGTAGGCAAGCAAAAATATTGAAGGAGGAGAAAGAAGAAAGTAAAAAAAGCGGGAAACAAGTTGACCAGCTCGGGATGCAGAAGAAACAATCGATCCCCCCGCTCATAGTGAAAGCCGGTCCGGAAGAGGACCCCGAGATCATAGCAGCTGCGGCAGCACTTGGATTGACTGTAGCGAGTGCCATGAAACAAGCGTCCGAGATGGGTTTGACTCTTCGTGCCTTCTTAGGCCTTGAGGATGCGCCAGTATGTGAGATAGCATTACAATATGTGCGGAATGGGCCTCTCGTCGAGCCTGCGCGGGAAAAGAGTCTACCACCACAAATGCGAAATCTGCTACGTTGGTACAAGCAATTCATAACATGGGCCGACAAAGAATATGTTTATGCGGATGTTACAGATGAGCATCACACCAAACGGTACTCTGTACAAGTTCATATGAGTGAATTGTTCCAGCTGTTCAATCTGCGCGACCTCGACAAATCTATGCTGAGTTGCTACGTTCTGTAAGTGATTTATTTCTACCTCATCTCGTTCTTCATTGCCTGCACTATATATATATATATGGTCCTAACTATATTGTTGCGTACGCTATTATGCAGATTGAAGATTTGGGAATGCAAAATAAGAAACATCCATGATGTTGGGTTCATTGACCCACATATCGTTAATGGACATGTGTTACAACATCACCCCGAAGACGTGGAGAAAGACTTGTACAAGTTTCTTAGAAAGCATCAACTCAAAAGTCATATTCTATTTCCTTACCATTTTGGGTGAGTGTTTCTCTCTTGTGCCCATTCTCTTTTGTTTACTCCATGCATGGTATGTCTAATCGATGAGTTATGCATGACTGTGCATGTAACGTGTCCGCAGGTTCCACTGGATTCTGCTAAATATTGAACTTCACACCTCCAGAGTTCTAATCATGGACTCTATGGATTCGGATCCAAAGCGTTGGGCCGACATGAGAAAAATGCTGCAAAAGTAATTATTTTCAATCATTTGAGCTCTATATCGATCGGTCTCTTTCGTTCATTTCCTAATATCAAGTAACTAATAACTCCCTTGTTCATTTAATTTTCTTTGCCCTGTAGGGTTTGGAGACGGTTCTCAGAAGAAATTGTCGGTGAATTCAAACATGAGCTAGATTTCAGAAGGTTAGTTAATGTGGATAAGCAGCCACCGGGGACCAATCTATGTGGATACTATGTTTGTGTGAACATCCGGAGACACACCTCTGAGCGGAAGGCATCGGATAGCGTGCGGAACGCGACGGATAACTTGCGGAGGAGGCTTAGTCCAGAAGCTCGCTTCCGACCAATTCAAGAAGAATTAGCAGGATTTTTCATGAGGGAAGTCATCAATCCTAAAGGAGAACACTATACCGAGGACGAAGAAATTTATATGCATACCCGAGATTGAAACTTGTTCGAAGTTGTATATGGTCATCCATCCTAATTGTGTATGGAAACTTGTTCGAAGTTGTATATGGTCACCCGAGATTGAATATATATTATATATTCCTCTTGAATTCTTCTTGTTTGAAATTTCATATGCATGTATATAGTAGCGTAGAATATGTGTACTGAAACTTCATCAAAATTAAAATAAAACAGAAAATAAAATATAAAAGAAATAAAACACTACAAATTAAAAAGAAACCAGGTTTAGGGGGCTAAAACCCTAAACCTGCGGAGGAGGCCTTTAGTCCCGGTTAGCCACAAGAACCGGGACTAAAGGTCCTCCGCCCCGACGGACCACTGGCGCCAACGTGGACGGGCCTTTAGTCCCGGTCAGCCACGCGAACCGGGACTAAGGGACTAAAGCCTTTAGTCGCGGTCCGTAAGAGGCGCGACTAAAGGGGGGGGTCTTTAGTCGCGCATATTTAGTCCTGGTTGCACAGCCGGGACTAAAGGCTGTTGCGAACCGGGACTAAAGGGCTTTTTTCTACCAGTGGTTATAGACATAAAAAATGTGGCAAGATTCCTTTAGACAAGTCAAAGTGTGGCTAACAATTTGAGCAACTCAATTAAAACAAGTGTGGCAAGTGTGGCAAAAATCATGTGGCAATATATGACAAATATAGTCACAATCCAAACAGTTAATCTTCATCGCTTCCTTTTTAAACCGGCATGGACCCTTTATATCTGGAACGAAACCACCAGCACGTTCCTTGCCATTCAATCTGTTGCTTGCCCCCTGGATAACCATATCTCTCCTTTTTTGAATATCAAACATGCTAGTGTATGAGTCAATGACGGCGACTGTTAGGCGTCTTGCGGATGCAGAAAAGCAAAACAACATCCGTCTTCTGAACCATATGATATGGACGCCTTAGAGCAAGTACAATAAGGTGACATAAGCAGGCTATAAGAACTAAAATATTATATTTTTGCTTAGTTGAAGTTAAGAGAAGAGGAGAGAGAAAAGAAGCAGGCTCTAGCACGAGCCCCAAGACGCTTTATGAGATTGTAAGATGGGCCAACTACTAATAAAGAGTCAATTACATCAGTGGTGCTAGAACTTGGCGTAAATAGTCACTTTGGTGCTAGAAGTTGCGGTGTACATTGAAGTGGTGCAAAAACTTGGCTTGAATGTGCAAATACAGTGCATATCCCGTTTTTTATACATAATCTGTCTAACTCGGCGCGTGGGAGTCCCCTGTCAGCCAGTGAACCAAGAAGAATGTTCATTTTGAAAACCCCCTAAAAAAATATAATTTTGACAAAAAAGACCATATGGATATATGTGGCATTTTACTTCTCTATGCCCAGTGGGTCCCGCCTGTAAATATTAACAGAAAAATATTTCAGGTAGGTTTCGATCCCGCGACCACAACTACCCAAACAATCGGCTAACCACTCAACCCTACGCGTCAATTAGTAAGCAATGATAACGACAGAGTAAATATTTGGCAATGACGCTTATGGAGCTTAAATGGGCTGCAGATATTGCAGTCCATTTTGCACAAAGTTTATAAGATATTTTAAAACGTAAGTAATAAAAATTATGTTCCAATATTTGTGTGTTATCAATACTATGTAAATAAAAACAATGAAATATATACCCATGTATATATAAAATATTTATTTAATACGGATATTAAAATGTATATTAGATACAATGTTTAATGAATACAAAAAAAGTATACACTCATGGCTTATATTTAAATTTTAAAATGATGAATACAAACATTTACTTAATATCTACAATTATTCACATGTCTATATTTTTAAAATAAATACACAAAAAAGTTGTAAAAATAGCGTATTTCGTCGTGTATGGTTGGTAGTTTTTAAAATAAATGTACCAATGTTTTGAAACTAACACGTGAACATTTTTACTTAATGTACAATTTAAATTTCTGTATTAACTAAATATTTTATATAGTACATGGGTGTATATTTAAATGTTTTTATTTACTAGTCATGATTTGTTTGTATAAAATTTATAGCACACATACATTTAAACATAATTTTTATAACTTACATTTATAAATATATGTATTTAAAAAACAGCGCGTGCAAAATGGGTCGCAATATCTGCAGCCCATTTGAACCTCAGATGCGTACCTGTTAAATTCATGTTGCTAAAAAAACTTGGGGAATACATTTTTTTTTGAGAATCTCTTGGGGAATACATATAGGATAGTTATCCATTCAGAAGGTCGTGACCACCACAGCGTACTGGTTGTGCAGGTTTGCTCTCTATCCTTGGTTGCGTGTTTGAGTCCTGATTTCGCTTTTTTTTCTGTTTATTTTGACCAGCGGCCCCGTTGGTTAAAGATGTAAAATGACATGTTGATATGTACTTTTTTGCAAAAAGATATATTCCAAGGGGGTTTCTAAAAAAATCAGCCCACACGCCCTCTCTCCCATGTCCCGTGGCTGGCAGCGGGACCCATACACCTAGCCAGCACAGATTCCGTATACCAACGCGATTAGCACTGTATTTGCATGTCCGAACCAAGTTTTTGCATCAATTCGATGTACACCGCAACTTCTAACACCAAAGTGACCGTTTGCGCCAAGTTCTAGCACCACCACCGTAATTGACTCACTAATAAAGTAGTACACATATAAAACTTACTATTGTACATGCCGGCTATAAGGTTAGCTCTAGATGACATGACAACTTCTTATAGCCGATTATTGGTTGTGCTATTAACCATGCTCTCAACCGTTCGATGCAAGTCAACGCAACGTAATCTACACTCTTCTTTCTTCTCATTGCAGAACACCGCACACACATCCGACAGCACCAGTTTGCGACAACTCTGGCGGCCTCTTAGCACTAGCTCGCAGCATGGCGAAGCTGTCGCAGCATCGCCGGAGCAGCCCCAGCTGTCATCGCAGCATCACCGAAGCAGACCTAGCCGTGGTCGTCGCAGCATCGCCGGAGCAACCCGAGCCGCTGTCGCAGCATCGCCGGGCAGCTCGAGTAGCCATCGCAGCATCCATCGCTGCTGTTGGGGCGCAGTGGCAACATCCCCGGCCAGCTCGAGCCGCTGTCGCAGCAACGCCGTCCTCTCCGAGTTGCTGTCGCAGCACAGCGGCGCCTTCACAACATCTGCGTGCGGCACACCGACATCCTCGGCTCCTCGCCACACCACCTCCTGCGACACCGCCCATCGCAGCACTGCTCGTAGCAGCTCCGGCGGCCTTGCAATAGTGGTTGCATCATCACTGGCAGCCCCTCGCGCAGGCACCTCTGACAGATCCGCAACCCCTACAAGCATCATCGGCCGGCGCCACTCGCAATAGCGGCTCGCAACAACGCCACCGTTGTAGCAACTCCGGTGGACTCGGAGCAACTCCGCCGCAGACTGTCGCATCATCTTCGCCGTTGAGCGCTGAAGCACCTATGCTGCTGTCGCAGTAGCGGTCGCCCCGTCTCACAGCGGCAGAGGCTCTCTCGTCGGGTTCACTTGGGGGGTGGCACTAGTTGCATAGCTGAGATTGGAAGAGGCGAATCCATGGCAGGCTGCTGCAAAGCTTGGGGAAATCCCTCGCCGGCGAGAGACTCAATGAAGGGTGAAGAGAGCTAGAGAGAGGAAAAAGGAGAGGGACGGCTCGGGGAACGTGTGGCGTACGTCGGGGGTATAAAAAGATAAGATAAGGATGGGTTGCTCGGGTCCATGGAACACGTGGCCTAAGAAGTAGACGGCTGCGCGTGGAGTTGTTTACCATGTACGAAGCGGAAAACATCTTACCTCATATCGAGGGGACGCTGCGTATATTATAGGCAGGGGTGCGAGTCCTGATAACGCATACAGTTAGGATTACAACTTGGAGATCAAGCTAGGAGGAGATAGAGTTATGGTTACAGAAGATAAACATCTCCTAGCCTCTAACCGAAGACTCTTGCTAAGATACGCTACAAGTCCGCCCGAGTACAACCTGAGTACATTGGATACGTACGATACATTGGATACATGCGGCAGACTTGATATCTGAAGTTTAACACCCTCCCTTAATCACAACTTCATCAAGTTGAGATTATGCTTAAAGTCTTCGAAACTTCTTGTAGGCAAAGGCTTTGTAAATCCATCTGCAAGTTGATCTTTGGAATGCACAAAGCGAATGTCAAGTTGCTTCTGAGCAACTCTTTCTATGACAAAATGAAAGTCTATCTCTATATGTTTTGTCCTGGCATGGAACACTGGATTTGCAGAGAGATACGTGGCACCAAGATTGTCACACCACAAACAAGGAGCCTGCTTACTTTGTATGCCAAGTTCCTTCAGCATGGACTGAACCCATATTATCTCTGCTGTGGCATTTGCCAATGCTTTGTACTCAGCCTCTGTGCTTGACCTGGATACAGTAGCCTGCTTACGTGCACACCATGATATCAAATTTGGTCCATAGAATACTGCAAAGCCACCAGTGGAACGTCTGTCATCCAGACAACCTGCCCAGTCAGAATCAGAAAAAAGCACGGACAAGAGTGAATGGAGATTTGCTGAAGTTCAGTCCCAGACTCAAGGTATGCTTAACATATCGAACTATACGTTTTGCAGCTGCAAACGAACATTGGTGGGTGCATGAAGAAACTGGCAGACTTTGTTAACAGCAAAAGAAATATCAGGCCTGGTAAGTGTGAGATACTGAAGGGCTCCTACCAGGCTTCTGTATTTAGTGCTGTCCTCTTTACTCAAAGGCTCACCTTCTGCAAGAGATAACTTTTCTGAGCTAGATAATGGAGTAAGCGAGGGTTTACATCCCTGCAATCCAGCTTTCCTGACCAGGTCAGTTGCATATTTTTCCTGAGAGATGAGAAGTCCATCCTTGTGTTTCTTCACCTCAATCCCAAGAAAGTAATGCAAGTCACCAAGATCCTTTAGAGCAAAGTCTGCACTCAAATCCTTGAGAAGTCTCGTGATTGCTTCGTCAGACGAGCTAGTCACAATGATATCATCAACATATATAAGAACAAATATGCATGTGTTGGACTTGTTGTAGATGAACAATGACGTGTCAGACTTGGAAGGAACAAAACCTAGTGCTTGCATTTTGTGACAGAGGCGTGCATACCACGCCCTTGGAGCTTGCTTCAAACCATATAGTGCTTTATCGAGTTTACACACATGAGAAGGAGCATTCTTACTCTCAAACCCAGGAGGTTGTTTCATATACACTTCCTCTTCCAGAACGCCATGGAGAAACGCATTCTGAACGTCGAGCTGTCTGAGACTCCATCCTCTAGAGACTGCAATAGACAGGACAAGACGAATAGTGGCTGCCTTTACCACTGGACTGAAGGTGTCCTCATAGTCTATGCCATATCTCTGTTTAAAACCCTTTGCAACTAGTCTAGCCTTATATCGATCAATGGTTCCATCAGCTTTCCTCTTAATCCTGAAAACCCACTTGCAATCAATCAAGTTTTTACCTTGCTGTGGGGGAACCAAGTGCCATGTTTTGTTCCTTTTCAATGCCATATGATCTTCATGCATAGCTTTCTTCCACTTCTCATCACACAGTGCCGCTTCAAGGGTGTTAGGCTCACCTGGTTCACCTGTAGAGCAAACCATACCATACTTGGTTATATGCTTGTAATTAATAGGTTGAATTACCCCTTGTTGCAGACGTGTACGCCGCTGTTGAGATACAGCCGGATCAGCCACAGAGGATCCACCAGACTGCTCCTGTGTGACATCTAATCCCGAGGGCGATTCTGAAGGATTTTCTGCGGCTGTTTGCTGAAGTGGAGCGCCTGGAATGACCACAGAGGATCCCGGTGCGGCATCTGCATGTGCATGCAGCCCATCATTGCGTGATGATGGCGCATCCACCTGGATCGGGGCGCCGGTCGCGCCAGTCGCGCCCTCCCTGGCCCGTCGCGTGCCATCGCGCCGCGTGTACGTCACGGGCTCGCTGGCGTACCTCGTACCGCCTGATTGGTGCGGGCGTTGCTCGCCTGAGCGGGCGTGGCCCCGGTGGGACCGACACGTGGGTCTGGAGGATGCACGGCGCGCAAGCCTGCGCCTGCCTCGGCAGCAGGGGCGATCTCGAGGCGCCTGCACCTGACGCAGAATCAGGAGGCGATCCCGAGGCGGATTCGATCCGCTGCCGCCGGACGGATCCCGAGGGCGAGTTGTCTCCCCTGGTGAAGCACATGGAATATGGCGCTATTTTAGCTCCGTTTTCTTCAGTTTCTGCATGGATTTCTTCTGTTCCATCAACACAATACTCATGCACATCATTAGATGGGTTAGTCAACAATAAGTCATCTATATTAGGTCCCCCTTGATCAAAACCAGTGAGATGAGGAGGCAAAAGAAGGATTTCTTTTCGTAGGAGTGCACCAGCATTGGGATGGAGATCGGCGAACAGAAATTTGGTTTCATCAAAGACTACATCACGTGAGATGTAGACACGGCCAGTGGAGACATCTAAACACTTGACCCCTTTATGCTGTGCACTATACCCTAGGAAAACACACTGTTTTGAGCGAAACATGAGTTTGCGATTGTTGTAGGGACGAAGGTTCGGCCAACATGCACACCAAAAAACACGGAGGGACTTATAGTCTGGTTTAGTGTGAAGGAGTCATTCTACTGGAGTTTCATTGTGAATGACACGACTAGGTAGCATGTTGATGATGTGAACGGCTATGAGAAAAGCTTCGTCCCAAAACTTGAGAGGCATGGATGCGCCCGCCAAAAGGGCAAGACCAACCTCGACAATGTGCCTATCCTTGCGTTCGACGGAACCGTTTTGTTGGTGAGCGTGCGGGCATGACACGTGGTGCGAAATGCCAAGATTTTGGAAGAAGGAATTTAACTTTTCGTATTCCCCTCCCCAGTCCGATTGGACAACAATGATTTTGCTATCAAACTTTCGTTCAACAAGTGCTTGAAAGTTTTGGAAAACTTGAAACACATCGGATCTCCGTTTGAGGAGATAGATCCAAGAGAATTTACTATAGTCATCAATGAAACTGACGTAATAAGTATGTCTACCAACGGAGGGAGGGGCTCCGAACATCGGAAAAAATGAGTTGCAATGGTTTGGTAGAAACGCTAGTGGAAATAGGATACGGAAATTGATGACTTTTAGCACGTTGACATGAATCACAAATAGTTTCAACATGACGCTCACCAACAAACGGGAGCTTATTTTTTTCTAAGCAACTTTTCTACTAAAGAAAAAGAGGCATGTCCTAAACGATCATGCAATCGTGTAGACGAAAGCTTGATAGCACCACAAGCTTGTTTATTGAATCTTCTAAACTCCGAAACCAATGGGTAGAGCCCTCGAACACATCTACCTCGATAGAGAATTGTCCTTGTTGCCTGATCCTTGATCAAAAAGAAAAAGGATGAAATTCGAGAAATACATTATTATCAAAGGCAATTCTATGGACGGAAAGAAGATTTTTGTGGGCACTAGGAACATGCAAGATTTTCTTAATGTGTAGGTTGCGACTAGGGGTACGAAATATAGAGTGACCAATGTGACTTATACCCATACCTTCTCCGCTGGCAGTATGAATTTGATCTTTGCCGCGGTATTTTTCTTTCATGGTGACCTTCTCAAGCTCGTTTGTGATGTGGTTTGTGGCTCCGCTATCGACGTACCAATTGGTGTCAATACCGTAGGAACCATCAGCGGTGGCAGCTACCTTGTCATCGTCTTAAGAATCAACATCATCATCGTACCTGTACCAGCAATCTTTGGCGGTGTGGCCGGGATTCCCGCAGATCTGGCACCTTGGAGTTTCTGGACGCGTCCTGTTGCCACCACCGCACCCGCGCCTGCGGCCTCGACCGCCCGAGCGTGGAGGAGAGTGGCCGCGGTCGTTGCCGCCGCCGCCAGATCGCCCCCCTTGTAGTGAGGAGGGCCACGCAAGCGGGATCTGCCACCTCGACCGCGCGACGCCATGTTTGCAGACGATTTGAAGCCACCAGATCCTTGGAATTGGGCCATGCGCTGGTCGAAGTTGGACAGCATGGCGAAGAGCTCGTCGAGGGTCGCAGGAGTGACTCGGGCGTCGAGAGCCGACACCAGAGGTTGATAGGCTACCTCCAACCCATGGATGATGTACGAGATGAGCTCATCGTCCTGGATCGGCTTGCCCGCCGCGGCCAGCTCATCGGCATAGCCACGCATGGCGGCGAAGTAGGAGGCGACCGAGAGGTTTCCCTTCTGCGCATTGATGAGGGAGGTGCGGATGTTGTTGATGCGACTCGCCGATTGCGACGAGAACATGGCCGCGAGCGTCGTCCAGAGCGCGCCCGCCGTGGTGACCGTGACCAGGACCTCTTTTGTGAGGTTATTCAGCAGGTAGCCAAGGACCTGCTGATCCTCCCATACCCATATAGGGTGGAGAGGGTTGGGCGATGAAGTCTCCTTGCCATCCTTGGTGGTGACGAGGAGCTTGGCCGGCTCCAGGTTGGTGCCGTCGATGTAGCCGAAGACGCCGGCACCGCGCAACTGAGGTGTGATCTGCGTGCGCCACAGCATGTAGTTCGTGCGTGATAACTTCTCTGTGACCTGATTGTTGAGGCTAGGCGAGAAGGAGCCGGAGGAAGATATGGCTTGGCTGGATGGGTTCGACAGAAGCTCTAGATGGGAAAAGGAAAAGCTCTGACTACCATGTACGAAGCGGAAAACGTCTTACCTCGTATCGAGGGGACGCTGAGTATATTATAGGCAGGGGTGCGAGTCCTGATAACGCATATAGTTAGGATTACAACTTGGAGATCAAGCTAGGAGGAGATAGAGTTATGGTTACAGAAGATAAACATCTCCTAGCCTCTAACCGAAGACTCTTGCTAAGATACGCTACAAGTCCGCCCGAGTACAGCCCGAGTACATTGGATACGTACGGTACATTGGATACATGCGGCGGACTTGATATCTGAAGTTTAACATACCATGGCTTGGTGGATGCTAATTAATCCCTGGCTGGACCCACTTGCATTGCATGTGTACATCATCCTCCTTGACCCTCCAATGCATACGTGCATGAACACCAGACGTTGTACCTCCAAGGCTCAAACAAACGCATCTCTTGTGCTGGAGATGCATATTTAGTAGTGGTGGTAACCAAAGCTTCGAGCTCGACATTATCTCCAACAAACTGAAATATTTTTGGCACATAAATGTTTTTATCTGTGATCCTTTGACATGTGACAATGTTTGAACATCAACAATGTCAACCTTTTTTTTTGAAAACATTAAGCTTTATTAATTAGAGATAACATTTACATCATCAATAAGGAGATATACAATATCAACCATGGGCTCCTCAAACTAATTCCTAGTCGTAGAGAATTTCGCTAGCCTAGCAATTTTATGAGCATCTTTATTTGCTTCCCTATTACAATGTTCAAACCTAGTAATAGTAAATTCTCAAGCCATAAAATAGCAATCATCGAACACTGCCGTCGCCGCTCCCGCCGATTGTCCTCCATTCTTCATCGTGTCAATCACTTCCGTATGATCAGAGTTAACAATAAGGCGGTTGCACCCCACCTTCTGTGCTAGGGTAAGGCCAAACCTCAGTGCCAATGCTTCTGTCGTTAGAACATCCGCACACCAGCCAAGTCGCCAACTTCCGCCAACAATGAACCTTCCTTCTCATCTCTCAAGACTTCCCCCGCCGTGCCTCTAAGTAGATCATGGTCAAAAGAAGCATCAACGTTTAGCTTCACAAAACCCATAGGAGGTCTAAGCCACCCCCCTTTCTTACAGATTGCCTTAGGGGGGTTTGCTTTAACATAATTTGCCGCTATAGCACGGCCCCCATCGCAGATTGATATGCATCTTGAGACTTCCCTTCATAAACCAGTTTACGTCTATCCCACCATAAATACCAAGATGTTGTAACGATCAATTCACGTGTATTCTAGAGTCCCAAAATAGATATTTCTTCTGCTGGCATAAGTATTAAAAATTCAAGAACTGCCTCTCCCGCCCGGTCAACAACACAAGCTTTATTGATCACCTCATACTGAAGGAAATATGCCCTAGAGGCAATAATAAAGTTGTTATTTATATTTCCTTATATCATGATAAATGTTTATTATTCATGCTAGAATTGTATTAACCGGAAACTTAGTACATGTGTGAATACATAGACAAAACAGAGTGTCCCTAGTATGCCTCTGCTTGACTAGCCCGTTAATGAAAGATGGTTATGTTTCCTGACCATAGACATGTGTTGTCATTTGATGAACGGGATCACATCATTAGAGAATGATGTGATGGACAAGACCCATCCGTTAGCTTAGCATTATGATCGTTGAGTTTTATTGCTATTGCTTTCTTCATGACTTATACATGTTCCTCTGACTATGAGATTATGTAACTCCCGAATACCGGAGGAACACTTGTGTGCTATCAAACGTCACAACGTAACTGGGTGATTATAAAGATGCTCTACAGGTGTCTCCGAAGGTGTTTGTTGGGTTGGCATAGATCGAGATTAGGATTTGTCACTCTGTGTATCGCAGAGGTATCTCTGGGCCCTCTCGGTAATGCACATCACTATAAGCCTTGCAAGCAATGTGACTAATGAGTTAGTTGCGGGATGATGCATTACGGAACGAGTAAAGAGACTTGCCGGTAACGAGATTGAACTAGGTATGATGATACCGACGATCGAATCTCGGGCAAGTAACATACCGATGACAAAGGGAACAACGTATGTTGTTATGCGGTTTGACCGATAAAGATCTTCGTAGAATATGTAGGAGCCAATATGAGCATCCAGGTTCCGCTATTGGTTATTGACCGGAGATGTGTCTCGGTCATGTCTACATAGTTCTCGAACCCGTAGGGTCCGCACGCTTAACGTTCGATGACGATTTGTATTATGAGTTATGTGATTTGATGACCGAAGCTTGTTCGGAGTCCCGGATGAGATCATAGACATGACGAGGAGTCTCGAAATGGTCGAGAGGTAAAGATTCATATATTGGAAGGTTGCATTTGGACATCGGAATGGTTCCGAGTGGTTCGGGCATTTTTCCGGAGTACTAGGAGGTTACCGGAACCCCCCGGGAGAAGTTATGGGCCTTATGGGCCATAAGAGGGAAGCACACCAGCCCACAAGGGGCTGGTGCAGCCCCCCCTTGGGCAGGAGGCCGATTAGGACTAGGAGAAGGGGGTCGGCCCCCCTTTCCTTCTCCTTCTCCCTTCCCCCTTTCCTACTCCGTGTGGGAGGTGGAATCCTACTAGGACTAGGGAGTCCTAGTAGGAATCCACACCTTGGCGCGCCCCCTAGGGCCGGCTGCCTCTCCCTCCTTTATATACGGAGGCAGGGGGCACCCCAAAGACACACAAGTTGATCTTTTAGCCGTGTGCGGTGCCCCCCTCCACAGTTACACACCTCGGTCATATCGTCGTAGTGCTTAGGCGAAGCCCTGCGCCGGTAAACTTCATCATCACCGTCACCATGCCATCGTGTTGACGAAACTCTCCCTCGGCCTCAACTGGATCAAGAGTTCGAGGGACGTCACCGAGCTGAACGTGTGCTGATCACAGAGGTGCCGTACGTTCGGTACTTGGATCGGCTGGATCGCGAAGACGTTCGACTACATCAACCGCGTTACTAAACGCTTCCGCTTTCGGTCTACGAGGGTACATAGACACACTCTCCCCTCTTGTTGCTATGCATCTTCTAGATAGATCTTGCGTGATCGTAGGATTTTTTTTTGAAATACTACGTTCCCCAATAGTGGTATTAGAGCCAGGTCTATGCGTAGATGTTATATGCATGAGTAGTACACAAAGAGTTGTGGGCGATAATAGTCATACTGCTTACCAGCAACGTCTTACTTTGATTCGGCGGTATTGTTGGATGAAGCGGCCCGGACCGACATTACATGACCGCGTTCATGAGGCTGGTTCTACCGACGTGCTTCGCACACAGGTGGCTAGCGGGTGTCTGTTTCTCCAACTTTAGTTGAATCGAGTTTGGCTACGCCCGGTCCTTGTTGAAGGTTAAAACAGCACACTTGACGAAAAATCATTGTGGTTTTGATGTGTAGGTAAGAACGGTTCTTGCTTGAAGCCCGTAGCAGCCACGTAAAACTTGCAACAACAAAGTAGAGGCCGTATAACTTGTTTTTGCAGGGCATGTTGTGATGTGATATGGTCAAGACGTGATGATATATAAATTGTTGTATGAGATGATCATGTTTTGTAAAAGTTATCGGCAACTGGCAAGAGCCTTATGGTTGTCGCTTTATTGTATGAAATGCAATCGCCGTGTAATTGCTTTACTTTATCACTAAGCAGTAGCGATAGTCCTGGAAGGAATAGTTGGCGAGACGACAATGATGCTACGATGGAGATCAAGGTGTCAAGCCGGTGACGATGGTGATCATGACGATGCTTTGGAGATGGAGATCAAAGGCACAAGATGATGATGGCCATATCATATCACTTATTTTGATTGCATGTGATGTTTATCCTTTATGCATCTTATTTTGCTTAGTACGGCGGTAGCATTATAAGATGATCCCTCACTAAATTTCATGGTATAAGTGTTCTCCCTGAGTATGCACCGTTGCTACAGTTCGTCGTGCCGAGACACCACGTGATGATCGGGTGCGGTAAGCTCTACGTTCACATACAACGGGTGCAAGCCAGTTTTGCACACGCAGAATACTCGGTTTAAACTGGACAAGCCTAGCATATGCAGATATGGCCTCGGAACACTGAGACCGAAAGCTCGAACGTGAATCATATAATACATATGATCAACATAGTGATGTTCACCATTGAAAACTACTCCATCTCACGTGATCATCGGACATGGTTTAGTTGATATGGATCACGTGATCATTTAGATGACTAGAGGGATGTCTCTCTAAGTGGGAGTTCTTAAGTAATATGATTAATTGAACTTAATTTATCATGAACTTAGTCCTGATAGTTTTTGCATATCTATGTTGTAGATCAATAGCTTGCGATGTAGCTCACTTTTTATTTTTTGATATGTTCCTAGAGAAAAATAATTTGAAAGATGATAGTAGCAATGATGCGGACTGGGTCCGTGATCTGAGGATTATCCTCATTGCTGCACAAAAGAATTACGTCCTTGATGCACCGCTAGGTGACGGATCTATTGCAGGAGCAGATGCAGACGTTATGAACATTTGGCAAGCTCGGTATGATGACTACTTGATAGTTCAGTGCGCCATGCTTTACGGCTTAGAACCGGGACTTCAAAAACGTTTTGAACGCCACGGAGCATATAAGATGTTCCAAGAGATTAAATTGGTATTTCAGACTCATGCCCGAGTCGAGAGGTATGAGACCTCTGACAAGTACTTTGCCTACAAGATTGAGGAGAATAGCTCAACCAGTGAGCATGTGCTCAGAATGTCTGAGTACTACAATCGCTTGAATCAAGTGGGAGTTAATCTTCCAGATAAGATAGTGATTGATAGAGTTCTCTAGTCACTATCACCAAGTTACTAGAACTTTGTGATGAACTATAATATGCAAGGGATGATGAAAATGATTCCCGAGCTCTTCGCGATGCTAAAATCGGCAAAGGTAGAAATCAAGAAAGAGCATCAAGTCCTGATGGTTGGCAAGACCACTAGTTTCAAGAAAAGGGGCAAAGGAAAAGAAAGGGAACTTCAAGAAAGAATGGAAAGCAAGTTGCCACTCCCGTGAAGAAACCGAAAGCTAGACCTAAGCCTGAAACTGAGTGCTTCTACTGCAAAGGGAATGGTCACTGGAAGCGGAACTACCCCAAATACTTGGCGGATAAGAAGGATGGCAAAGTGAACAAAGGTATATTTGAAATACAGATTATTGTTGTGTACTTTACTAGTGTTCATAGTAACCCCTAGGTATTTGATACCAATTCAGTTGCTAAGATTAGTAACTCGAAATAGGAGTTACAAAATGAACAGAGACTAGTTGAGGGCAAAGTGACAATGTGTGTTGGAAGAGATTCCAAGGTTGATAAGATCACCATCGCATACTCCCTCTACCTTCGGGATTAGTGTTGAACCTAAATAAATGTTATTTGGTGTTTGCGTTGAGCATGAATATGATTGGATCATGTTTATTGCAATACGGTTATTCATTTAAAATCAGAGTTGTTCTGTTTACATGAATAATACCTTCTATGGTCATACACCCAATATAAATGGTTTATTGAATCTCGATTGTAGTGATACACATATTTATAAAATTGAAGCCAAAAGATGCAAAGTTAATAATGATAGTGCAACTTATTTGTGGCACTGCCGTTTAGGTCATATTGGTGTAAAGCGCATGAAGAAACTCCATGCTGATGGGCTTTTGGAATCACTTGATTATGAATCACTTGATGCTTGCGAACCATGCCTCATAGGCAAGATGACTAAAACTCCGTTCTCTGGAACAATGGAGCAAGCCATTGACTTACTGGAAATAATACGTACCGATGTATGCGGTCCGATAAGTGTTGAGGCTCGCGGCGGGTATCATTATTTTCTGACCTTCACAGATGATTTGAGCAGATATGGGTATATCTACTTAATGAAACATAAGTCTGAAACATTTGAGAAGTTCAAACAATTTCAGAGTGAAGTGGAAAATCATCGTAACAAGAAAATAAAGTTTCTACGATCTGATCACGGAGGCGAATATTTGAGTTACGAGTTTGCTCTTCATTTGAAACAATGTGGAATAGTTTTGCAACTCACGCCACCTGGAACACCACAACATAATGGTGTGTCCGAACATCGTAATAATACTTTATTGGATATGGTGCGTTCTATGATGTCTCTTACCGATTTACCACTATCGTTTTGGGGTTATGCATTAGAGACAGCTGCATTCGCGTTAAATAGGGCACCATCTAAATCCGTTGAGACGACACCGTAGGAACTGTGGTTTGGCAAGAAATCTAAGCTGTCATTCCTTAAAGTTTGGGGTTGCGATGCTTATGTGAAGAAGTTTCAGCCTGATAAGCTCAAACCCAAATCGGAGAAGTGCGTCTTCATAGGATACCCAAAAGAAACTATTGGGTACACCTTCTATCACAGATCCGAAGGCAAGATCTTTGTTGCTAAGAGTCGATCCTTTCTAGAGAAGGAGTTTCTGTCGAAAGAAGTGAGTGGGAGGAAAGTAGAACTTGATGAGGTAATTGTACCTTCTATCGAATTGGAAAGTAGCTCATCACTGAAATCAGTTCCAGTGATGCCTACACCAATTAGTGAGGAAGTTAATGATGATGATCATGAAACTCCAAGATCAAGTTACTACCAAACCTCGTAGGTCAACCAGAGTACAAGCCGCACTAGAGTGGTACGGTAATCCTGTTCTAGAAATCATGTTGCTAGACCATGATGAACCTATGAACTATGAGGAAGCGATGATGAGCCCAGATTCCGACAGATGGCTTGAGGCCATGAAATCTGAGATATAATCCATGTATGAGAACAAAGTGTGGACTTTGGTGGACTTACCCGATGATTGACAAGTCATTGAGAATAAATGGATCTTCAAGAGGAAGACGGATGCTGATGGTAGTGTTACTATCTACAAAGCTTGAATTGTCGCAAAAAGTTTTTGACAAGTTCAAGGTGTTAACTACGATAAGAATTTCTCACCATAGCGATGCTTAAGTCTGTCCGAATCATGTTAGCAATTTCCGCATTTTATGATTATGAAATTTGGCAAATGGATGTCAAAACTACATGCTTTAATGTATATATTAAAGAAGAGTTGTATATGATGCAACCAGAAGGTTTTGTCGATGCAAAAGGTGCTAACAAAGTGTGCAAGCTCCAGCGATCCATTTATGGACTGGTGCAAGCATCTCGGAGTTGGAATGTACGCTTTGATAGTGTGATCAAATCATATAGTCTTATACAGACTTACGGTGAAGCCTGTATTTACAAGAAAGTGAGTGGGAGCACTACAGCCTTTCTGATAAGTACATGTGAATGACATATTGTTGATCGAAAATGATGTAGAATTTTCTGGAAAGCATAAAGGAGTGTTTGAAAGGCGTTTTTCAAAGAAAGACCTCAGTGAAGCTGCTTACATATTAGGCATCAAGATCTATAGAGATAGATCAAGATGCTTGATAATATTTTTCAACGAGTACATACCTTGACAAGATTTTGAAGTAGTTCAAAATGGAACAGTCAAAGAAGGAGTTCTTGCCTGTATTGCAAGGTGTAAACTTGAGTAAGACTCAAAACACGACCACGACAGAAAATAGAAAGAGAATGAAAGTCATTCCCTATGCCTCAACCATAGGTTCTATAAAGTATGCTATGCTGTGTACCAAACCTAGTGTGTACCTTGCCATGAGTTTGGCAAGGGGGTACGATATTGATCCAGGAGTGGATCACTTGACAGCGGTCAAAATTATCCTTAGAAGACTAAGGAGATATTTCTCGGTTATGGAGGTGATAAAGAGTTCGTCATAAAGAGTTACGTCAATGCAAGCTTTTACACCGATCCGGATGACTCTGAGTCTCAATCTGGATACATATTGAAAGTGGGATCAATTAGCTAGAGTAGCTCCATGCAGAGCATTGTAGACATAGAAAATTTGCAAAATACATATGTGTCTGAATATGACAGACCCATTGACTAAACTTCTCTCACAACCAAAACATGATCACACCTTAGTACTCTTTGGGTGTTAATCACATAGCGATGTGAACTAGATTATTGACTCTAGTAAAACCCTTTGGGTATTAGTCACATGACGATGTGAACTAATCACATGGTGATGTGAACTATTGGTGTTAAATCACATGGCGATGTGAACTAGATTATTGACTCTAGTGCAAGTGGGAGACTGAAGGAAATATGCCCTAGAGGCAATAATAAAGTTGTTATTTATATTTCCTTATATCATGATAAATGTTTATTATTCATGCTAGATTTGTATTAACCGGAAACTTAGTACATGTGTGAATACATAGACAAAACAGAGTGTCCCTAGTATGCCTCTGCTTGACTAGCTCGTTAATCGAAGATGGTTATGTTTCCTGACCATAGACATGTGTTGTCATTTGGTGAACGGGATCACATCATTAGAGAATGATGTGATGGACAAGACCCATCCGTTAGCTTAGCATTATGATCGTTGAGTTTTATTGCTATTGCTTTCTTCACGACTTATACATGTTCCTCTGACTATGAGATTATGCAACTCCCGAATACCGGAGGAACACCTTGTGTGCTATCAAACGTCACAACGTAACTGGGTGATTATAAAGATGCTCTACAGGTGTCTCCGAAGGTGTTTGTTGGGTTGACATAGATCGAGATTAGGATTTGTCACTCCGGGTATCGGAGAGGTATCTCTGGGCCCTCTCGGTAATGCACATTGATAACCCACAAGTATAGGGGATCGCAACAGTTTTTGAGGGTAGAGTATTTGATACGTCTCCAACGTATCTATAATTTATGAAGTATTCATGCTATTATATTATCCATCTTGGATGTTCATGGGCTTTATTATGCACTTTTATATTATTTTTGGGACTAACCTATTGACCCAGAGCCCAGTGCCAGTTCCTGTTTTTTTCCCTTGTTTCAGTGTTTCGAAGAAAAGGAATATCAAACGGAGTCAAAACGGAATGAAACCTTCTGGAGAAGTTATTTTTGGAAGGAAAGCAACCTGATAGACTTGGAGTGCACGTCAGGAAAGAAACGAGAGAGCCACGAGGTAGGGGGCCACGCCCACCCCCTAGGGCACGCCCTCCACCCTCGGTGGGCCCCTCGTGGCTCCCCTGACGTACTTCTACCTCCTATATATACCCATATACCCTAAAACGATCGAGGAACAGAATAGATCGGGAGTTCCGCCGGCGCAAGCCTCTATAGCCACCAAAAACCAATCGGGACCCTGTTCCGGCACCCTGCCGGAGGGGGGATCCCTCACCGGTGGCCATCTTCATCATCCCGGCACTCTCCATGACGAGGAGGGTATGTACCAGTAGCTATGTGTTTCATCTCTCTCTCATGTGTTCTTGAGGTGATACGATCTTGATGTATCGCGAGCTTTTCTATTATAGTTGGACCTTATGATGTTTCTCCCCTCTACTCTCTTGTAATGGATTGAGTTTTCCCTTTGAAGTTATCTTATCGGATTGAGTCTTTAAGGATTTGAGAACACTTGATGTATGTCTTGCGTGGGATACCCGTGGTGACAATGGGGTATTCTATTGATTCACTTGATGTATGTTTTGGTGATCAACTTGCGGGTTCCGCCCATGAACTTATGCATAGGGGTTGGCACACGTTTTCGTCTTGATTCTCCGGTAGAAACTTTGGGGCACTCTTTGAGGTTCTATGTGTTGTTTGAATAGATGAATATGAGATTGTGTGATGCATATCGTATAATCATACCCACAGATACTTGAGGTGACATTGGAGTATCTAGGTGACATTAGGGTTTTGGTTTATTTGTGTCTTAAGGTGTTATTCTAGTACGGACTCTAGGGCTGTTTGTGACACTTATAGGAATAGCCCAATGGATTGATTGGAAAGAATAACTTTGAGGTGGTTTCATACCCTACCATAATCTCTTCGTTTGTTCTCTGCTATTAGTGACTTTGGAGTGACTCTTTGTTGCATGTTGAGGGATAGTTATATGATCCAATTATGTTATTATTGTTGAGAGAACTTGCACTAGTGAAAGTATGAACCCTAGGCCTTGTTTCCTAGCATTGCAATACCGTTTGTGCTCACTTTTATCATTAGTTACCTTGCTGTTTTTATATTTTCAGATTAGAAAAACCTATATCTATCATCTATATTGCACTTGTATTACCATCTCTTTGCCGAACTAGTGCACCTATACAATTTACCATTGTATTGGGTGTGTTGGGGACACAAGAGACTCTTTGTTATTTGGTTGCAAGGTTGTTTGAGAGAGACCATCTTCATCCTACGCCTCCCACGGATTGATAAACCTTAGGTCATCCACTTGAGGGAAACTTGCTACTGTCCTACAAACCTCTGCACTTGGAGGCCCAACAACGTCTACAAGAAGAAGGTTGGTAGTAGACATCAAGCTCTTTTCTGGCGCCGTTGCCGGGGAGGTGAGTGCTTGAAGGTATATCTTTAGATCTTGCAATCGAATCTTTCGTTTCTTGTTTTATCACTAGTTTAGTTTATAAAAGAAAACTACAAAAAAAATGGAATTGAGTTTGTCTCATACGCTTCATCTTTCTAATATCTTTCGTGAGTATGATGGAAAGGAAAATTGTGCCAAAGTGTTAGAAGAAGAATGCATTAAAATGTTTGGCACTAAATCTTTGAATGATGAGCATGATTGCAATGTTGTTAGTATGAACTCCTTGAATATCCATGGTACTAATGATGATTGCACTAGTTATGATGAAAATGTCTCTTATAAACATGTCAATTTTTGTGGAGTCCATCGGGTTTGCAAGTACACACCAAATAGGGAAGATAGATATTGCAAGAGGCATAAGCACTTAGAAACTAAATTGTTACAAGAAAGGCTAGATGTTTGTGCTGAAGATTTAAATTTTCTTGGCCGTACTTGTGGACTTTGCAATGAACAGGGTCATTTAGCTATCCGATGCAAATTGTTTCATGATCTAATCGTGTCCAAAAATTGTGATGACTTCATTTCCCTTGCACATTATAATGAACTTAGTTTGCTTATGGGCTACGAAGAAATGAAACGTATAACTAAGCATCTTCCAGAATTTGCCCGTTATAAACTTCTTGGTTTTGATCTAGAGAAGATTTATATGTATTGTGCGGTGAATTGCATTGAAAATCCTTATATTGCCAATTACATAAAGAAAAGAAAACAAATAGAAGATGAAGAGAATACTAACGAAAGGGAAGAGACTTCCCAATATTCTCCTATTGTTATTTATGATGAATCAGGTGACGAGGAGGAGCCTTCTATTAAACCAATCTCATTAATAAGGAGCTCCAAAAAGAGGATTGAACCCACACAGGAGGTGAAGAAGAAGAAAAGAAAAAGGAAGAGAGGTAAAAAGGTATCCCTCCCAAATAATGTTGCTCCTATTATTGTTGTGCCCCGTGAAAATGAATCAAAAATAATTGTGGAAGATGATGCACTTGATGATGATCTCGTTATGCCTATTGCTTGTTGTGATAATTATGATTGGGAAGATAATGATACTTCTTATGATCTTGAAAATATTTTTGGCACTTGCCTGCAAGAATATGATAATTGCTATATTATTGGTGCTATCCATACTATTAATGATGAGAGTGATTATGCTTATGGTATGAAAAGGCCCAAGCTTGGGGAAGTTATGTTTGATGAGAATGACATATTTTAGAATATATTTGCTGCAATTAATATTTGTCCCAAGCTTGGGGATGCTATGTTCAATGAAGATGATATTTTTAGCCTCCCAAGTTTTGATATGCAAAGTTGTTATGATGATTGCATGCCTCCTACCTATGATGATTATATTGATGAAAGTGGGTTTGGAAGAGTGTCAACTTTAGGAAGTAATGATCCCACTATTTTGGAGGATGTTGAATCTTATAATATTTCTGAAAGTGGATTTGGAGAGGTCATGACTTTATTTAGTGATGTATCCACTATCTTGGAAGAGGTTTCAATCGATTATGATGAGAACAAAGTTGCTACTTATGATGATTATTGTGATAAAACTTATGCTATAAAAAGTAGTGATGATTATATTTATAAAACTTCTCATGATTATGATTACCCTTTTTCTGAACATTACTCTTTTAATGTAGAAACAATTTATAGTATTCAAGTCTCTTATGATACTCCCACTATCCCGAATGAGAAGAATTTCACTTATGTGGAGAGTAGTAAAATTTCTATGCCAGTAGATCATGAAAAGAATGCTTTAGGTGCTGGTTACATTGTTGAATTCATTCATGATGCTACTGAAAATTATTATGAGGGAGGAACATATGCTTGTAGGAATTGCAATAATATCAAGTTTCCTCTCTATGTCCTTAAAGTTTTCAAGTTATGCTTGTTTTGCCTTCCTATGCTAGTTGATTATTGTTCCCATAAATTGTTTGCTCACAAAATCCCTATGCATAGGAAGTGGGTTAGACTTAAATGTGCTAGTCATATTCTTCATGATGCTCTCTATATGTTTCAATTCTTATCTTTTATGTGAGCATGATTGAAATCATCATGACTAGCTAGGGGCGTTAAACGTTAGCGCTTGTTGGGAGGCAACCCAATTTTATTTTAGTTTCTTGCTTTTTGGTTCTGTTTAGTAATAAATAATCCATCTAGCTTCTGTTTAGATGTGGTTTTGTGTTTTAATTAGTGTTTGTGCCAAGTAGAACCTTTGGGAAGACTTGGGTGAAGTCTTTATGATCATGCTGTAAAAAACAGAAACTTTAGCGCTCACGAGATTAGCTTCAAATTTTTACTGGAGAGTGATATTTAGTTTATTATTTTTTCAGATGATTACTAGACAAATTCCTCAGGTACACCAATTTATTTTAGAATTTTTGGAGTTCCAGAAGTATACGTTTGATACAGATTACTACAGACTGTTCTGTTTTTGACAGATTCTGTTTTCATTGTGTTGCTTGCTTATTTTGATGAATCTATGGCTAGTAAAATAGTTTATAAACCATAGAGAAGTTGGAATACAGTAGGTTTAACACCAATATAAATAAAGAATGAGTTTATTACAGTACCTTGAAGTGGTGTTTTGTTTTCTTTCGCTAACGGAGCTCACGAGATTTTCTGTTAAGTTTTGTGTTGTGAGGTTTTCAAGTTTTGGGTAAAGATTCGATGGACTATGGAATAAGGAGTGGCAAGAGCCTAAGCTTGGGGATGCCCAAGGCACCCCAAGGTAATATTCAAGGATAACCAAGAGCCTAAGCTTGGGGATGCCCCGGAAGGCATCTCCTCTTTCGTCTTCGTTCATCGGTAACTTTACTTGGAGCTATATTTTTATTCACCACATGATATGTGTTTTGCTTGGAGCATCATTTTATTTTCTTTAGCCTTGCTTGCTGTTTGAATAAAATACCAATATCTGAAATTCTTAAATGAGAGAGAGTCTTCACATAGCTACATAATTATTTAACCACTCATTGATCTTCACTTATATCTTTTTGGAGTAGTTTGTCATTTACTCGTGTGCTTCACTTATATCCTATGAGTAAATGGTTGAATGATTTGAATGTCATAAATCTGAAATTATATATGTTTCATATGCCTTTCCCATGGGGAGTAATGCCTTCACATATAATAAGTATAGGTGGTAAATTTATTGAAGGTTAGCAATCATTGTATTGGTCACTTGAACAATTCATGAAAGAATATTGAAGGAAGAGAGATTTCACATATAATACTATCTTGGACATCTTCTATGATTGTGATCCCCATTAATTATTTTCAAACCTGAGCAAATTAGTTGAAGTTGGACAAGGAAGACAACATAATGAGTTATGCTTGGGTATATTTGTATAAGTTATATTGTTTTGGATCCTCTAACATGTGGTGCTTGCTATTTAGAATCCTTTGCTAGCCAAAATATCTGTACTAAGCGGGAATACTGCTTGTGCATCCAAATTCCTTGAACCAAGTTTCTTCCATGAGTGTCCACCATATCTACCTATATGCGGTATTTACCTGCCGTTCCAAGTAAATTTGCATGTGCCAAACTCTAAACCTTCAAATAATAATCTGTTTTGTATGCCTGAATCGCTCATGTAGCGACTACGGGTTAGCAGTATCTTCCATGCTAGGTGGGTTATTCTCACGATGAGTGGACTCCGCTCATCATTCACGAGAAAATGGCTGGTAACTGGGATGCCCAGTCCCATGATCAAAAGATCAAAATCAAATAAAAATAATTGCAAACAAAACTCCCCCAGGTTTGATGTTAGTTGGAGGCACCGTTGTTTCGGGCAAGCCATGGATTGATGATTGTTGGTGGAGGGGGAGTAAAAATCTTTACCTTTCTGTTTGGAAACCGCCTATAATGTATGTAGTATGGAAGATATTGGGAACTCTTGGTCGTTATGTTGACAATGAAAGCATACCTCTCAAAATTATTTTCATATCTGTTTTTGCTTTGAGCTCTGGCACCTCTGCAAATCCCTGCTTCCCTCTGCGAAGGGCCTATCTTTTACTTTTATGCAAGAGTCAGTAGTATTCCTTCTCATTCCAACCTACTCTTTAGTTGGCAAGCATCATGTGATGGAAAGATCTAAGCATATATGGCCATTCAAATATATTTGAGCATGAATTATTATTGTTGACATTACCCTTGAGGTAAAAGGTTGGGAGGTGAAACATTAAGCCCCTATCTTTCTCTGTGTTCGATGAATACTATTTGTTCTAAAAATATGCTTTGAGTGGTAGCAATCATGGAAGACTAAATGATAGTTGAGTATGTGAAGTTTGCTGAATCAAAGCTCTGACATAGACTCTTCCTGAAAATAAGATGAATTGCAATTGTTTGATGACTGAGAACATAGTTTGTTAGTTTTCAAGAAAGTTTATGATCTATACTTTAACATGTGAATAGTTTGTTACTTGATATGAAAAGTTCTATGAGTTGAGCTACTGTTATGACATATAATGATGCTAGAAAAGGTGATTGAAATTATCATTGATCAAACTTATGCACCTGCTAGCATTCACACTTCATAAATTATTTCTTTTATCATTTACCTACTCGAGGATGAGCAGGAATTAAGCTTGGGGATGCTGATACGTCTCCAACGTATCTATAATTTATGAAGTATTCATGCTATTATATTATCCATCTTGGATGTTTATGGGCTTTATTATGCACTTTTATATTATTTTTGGGACTAACCTATTGACCCAGAGCCCAGTGCCAGTTCCTGTTTTTCCCTTGTTTCAGTATTTTGACGAAAAGGAATATCAAACGGAGTCGAAGCGGAATGAAACCTTCTGGAGAACTTATTTTTGGAAGGAAAGCAACCTGATAGACTTGGAGTGCACGTCAGGAAAGAAACGAGTGAGCCACGAGGTAGGGGGCGCGCCCTCCACCCTCGTTGGCCCCTCGTGGCTCCCCTCACATACTTCTTCCTCCTATATATACCCATATACCCTAAAATGATCGAGGAACAGAATAGATCGGGAGTTGCGCCGCCGCAAGCCTCTGTAGCCACCAAAAACCAATCGGGACCCTCTTCCGGCACCCTGCCGGAGGGGGATCCCTCACCAGTGGCCATCTTCATCATCCCGGCGCTCTCCATGACGAGGAGGGAGTAGTTCACCCTCGGGGCTGAGGGTATGTACCAGTAGCTATGTGTTTGATCTCTCTCTCGTGTGTTCTTGAGGTGATACGATCTTGATGTATCGCGAGCTTTGCTATTATAGTTGGACCTTATGATGTTTCTCCCCCTCTACTATCTTGTAATGGATTGAGTTTTCCCTTTGAAGTTATCTTATCGGATTGAGTCTTTAAGGATTTGAGAACACTTGATGTATGTCTTGCGTGGGATACCCGTGGTGACAATGGGGTATTCTATTGATTCACTTGATGTATGTTTTGGTGATCAACTTGCGGGTTCCGCCCATGAACTTATGCATAGGGGTTGGCACACGTTTTCGTCTTGATTCTCTGGTAGAAACTTTGGGGCACTCTTTGAGCTTCTATGTGTTGGTTGAATAGATGAATCTGAGATTGTGTGATGCATATCGTATAATCATACCCACAGATACTTGAGGTGACATTGGAGTATCTAGGTGACATTAGGGTTTTGGTTTATTTGTGTCTTAAGGTGTTATTCTAGTACGAACTCTAGGGCTGTTTGTGACACTTATAGGAATAGCCCAACAGATTGATTGGAAAGAATAACTTTGAGGTGGTTTCATACCCTACCATAATCTCTTCGTTTGTTCTCCGCTATTAGTGACTTTGGAGTGACTCTTTGTTGCATGTTGAGGGATAGTTATATGATCCAATTATGTTATTATTGTTGAGAGAACTTGCACTAGTGAAAGTATGAACCCTAGGCCTTGTTTCCTAGCATTGCAATACCGTTTGTGCTCACTTTTATCATTAGTTACCTTGCTGTTTTTATATTTTCAGATTACAAAAACCTATATCTATCATCTATATTGCACTTGTATTACCACTAGTGCACCTATACAATTTACCATTGTATTGGGTGTGTTGGGGACACAAGAGACTCTTTGTTATTTGGTTGCAAGGTTGTTTGAGAGAGACTATCTTCATCCTACGCCTCCCACGGATTGATAAACCTTAGGTCATCCACTTGAGAGAAACTTGCTACTGTCCTACAAACCTCTGCACTTGGAGGCCCAACAACGTCTACAAGAAGAAGGTTGCGTAGTAGATATCAGTATTCAACCCAAATTTATTGATTCGACACAAGGGAAGCCAAAGAATATTCTCAAGTATTAGCAGTTGAGTTGTCAATTCAACCACACCTGAAAGACTTAATATCTGCAGCAAAGTATTTAGTAGCAAAGTAGTATGGAAGTAATGGTAACGGTGGCAAAAGTAACAGTAGTAGTTTTTGTAGCAATCATAACAGTGGCAACGGAAAAGTAACTAAGCAAAGATCAATATGTGAAAAGCTCATAGGAAATGGATCAATGATGGATAATTATGTCGGATGCGATTCCTCATGCAACAGTTATAACATTGGGTGACACAGAACTAGCTCCCGTTCATCAATGTAATGTAGGCATGTATTCCGAATATAGTCATACATGCCTATGGAAAAGAACTTGCATGACATCTTTTGTCCTACCCTCCCGTGGCAGCGGGGTCCTATTGGAAACTAAGGGATATTAACGCCTCCTTTTAATAGAGTACCGGACCAAAGCATTAACACTTAGTGAATACATGAACTCCTCAAACTACGATCATCACCGGGAGTGGTCCCGATTATTGTCACTTTGGGGTTACCGGATCATAACACATAGTAGGTGACTATTGACTTGCAAGATAGGATCAAGAACTCACATATATTCATGAAAACATAATAGGTTCAAATCTGAAATCATGGCACTCGGGCCCTAGTGACAAGCATTAAGCATAGCAAAGTCATAGCAACATCAATCTTAGAACATAATGGATACTAGGGATCAAACCCTAACAAAACTAACTCGATTACATTGTAAATCTCATCCAACCCATCACCATCCAGCAAGCCTACGATGGAATTACTCACGCATGGCGGTGAGCATCATGAAATTGGTGATGGAGGAAGGTTGATGATGACGATGGCGACAGATTCCCCTCTCCAGAGCCCCGAACGGACTCCAGATCAGCCCTCTCGATGAAGATTAGGGCTTGGCGGCGGCTCCGTATCGTAAAACGCGATGAATCCTTCTCTCTGATTTTTTTCCTCCCCGTACGTGAATATATAGAGTTGGATTTGACGTCGGTGGAGCCTTAGGGAGCCCATGAGGCAGGGGGCACGCCCCAGGGGGGGTGCCCTGCACCCTCGTGGACAGGGTGTGGGCCCCCTTACGCTGATTCTTTTGCCAGTATTTTTTATAAATTCCAAAACGTGTCTCCGTGAATTTTCAGGTCATTCCAAGAACTTTTATTTCTGCACAAAAATAACACCATGGCAATTCTGCTGAAAACAACATCACTCCGGGTTAGTTCCATTCAAATCATGCAAGTTAGTGTCCAAAACAAGGGCTAACGTGTTTGGAAAAGTAGATACGTTGAAGACGTATCAACTCCCCCAAGCTTCAACCTTTGCTTGTCCTCAAGAAATTCAGTTGACAAACTGAAAGTGATAAATAAAAACTTTTACAAACTCTGTTTGATCTTGTTGTTGCAAATATGTAAAGTCAGCATTCAAGTTTTCAGCAAAGATTATGAACTAACCATATTCACAATAACATTTAGGTCTCATGTTTACTCATATCAATGGCATAATCAACTAGCGAGCAATAATAATAAATCTCGGATGACAACACTTTCTCAAAACAATCATAATATGATATAACAAGATGGTATCTCGCTAGCCCTTTCTGAGACCGCAAAACATAAACGCAGAGCACCCCTGAAGATCAAGGACTGACTAGACATTGTAATTCATGGTAAAAGAGATCCAGTCACAGTCATACTCAATGTAAATTAATAGCAATGCATGCAAATGATAGCGGTGCTCTCTAACTGGTGCTTTTTAATAAGAGGATGATGACTCAACATAAAAGTAAATAGGTAGGCCCTTCATAGAGGGAAGCAGGGATTTGCAGAGGTGCCAGAGCTCAAGTTTTGAAATAGAGATAAATAATATTTTGAGTGGTATACTTTCATTGTCAACATAACAACGAAGAGATCTCAATATCTTCCATGCTACACACATTATAGGCAGTTCCCAAATAGAATGGTAAAGTTTATAATCCCCCACCACCAACAAACATCAATCCATGGCTTGTCCGAAACAACAGGTGCCTCCAACTAACAACTATCCCGGGGGAGTTTTGTTTGCAATTATTTTGATTTGAGCATGGGACTGGGCATCCGGTTACCAGCCATTTGCTCGTGAATGATGAGCGGAGTCCACTCATCTTGAGAATAACCCACCTAGCATGGAATCAACACACATTAATTGGCTGCTAGGTATTCTATGGGCCAAATTAATTTAAATGTGTGGTTGACATATATGTTTTTGGACTTGCTGTTTATTTTGAAATGCAGGCTTGTCAGGCGTAGGAAGTTATTTTACCCAAGACAAGTATATAGAATTATGTATGGACTAGCGGCTACATGGACAAATTCTCATGTGCTGGGCTAAACCGTGGTTGCTAAGATGAAGGAATTTTAGCATGGGCAATGAAGTCACCTAAACAAAAGCAAGCACAGATGGTGGGTCATTAGTCCTTATTATATAGTGTGATAGCGACCTTGCCGGAATATTTTATTCATATATCCAAGAGTCTTTGTAGGTGAATATGGCCTAGATACGTACTACAGATAGCATGCAGATTTTGTACGCATGTATTACATGGTAACCGAATCGAGTCCTGTTCGGTTTTAGTTTTGGAGTTGTATTCCTGTACGGCAAGGCATGCTACGTAACCAGGTCTTGCCTTGTATACGCAAAGTCCAGCGTACCTTATTTATAAGGCCACGGCCGATTGGAAAAGGCCCCAACAATCGATCTATCAATACAAACTACTTTTTCACGTACGTCTATTTTCTGTCGCTACTTCCTGCCGAGCCCTAGCAGCCCTAGGGTTTGGCGATCTTTGCCGTTTTGCGCTGGAAAGCGGCCGGTTCTCCTCCACGAAAGCGAGGAAATCTTTGTTGCTTTTCTGGTAAAGCAATCGTTCGTTGTCACGAAAGCACGACAAATATCTTGGTGTTGCACGGCGATTTTGCGTGCCAACACAATTGGCGACTCCGCTGGGGACGAGAAGAGAAGAGCTACACGATGAGTACCGAGTCCAAGAACGGGAGCGACATCAACCCGGAGAACGTCCTCGCCGTCACACTCGACGATCTGTCGGAAGATGTTCGGCGCGAGCTTGAAGAGGAGCTTGAGAAAGAAAAGGTTGAGAGGTTGAAGCTGAAGTTGGCTGGATACGCGAAGACGAGGAACGGCGTCGTCAAAAAGGTAGTTCCGAGCCCTTCCGATACTCAGGTAAAAAACTCAACTGAAGAAATTGCTCATCTAATTGATGTGTCCGTAGCTAGTAAATATGGTTCTGATATGGAAAATACGACACGTACAATTGCTCGAGCAGTAGCTAATAGACTTGAAGAATTTAAGGTGCAGTTTAATAAAGATCTTGAAAATTGTCTACCTGGTCATGTACGCTCATTAGTGCTGCAAGTCAATGATGAGTATTCTGAAAAAAGACCGATGCCACCAGACAGTAGCAGATTTAACAATTTGCCAAGTAATATACATACGCCTAGTGCATCGGCTAATGCTATGGAGCTTCACGTCCCTTTAAACAATAATCTGGATGGCCGGGACTATGTTGGTAGTTCGGCTAATAATTTTGTTCCTAGTACTACTGCTCCTATTGTTTCGACTTCGGTTCCAGAAAATCACAATAGCAATAACCGAAGTTTTGGGTTTAATTCTAATGTGCAGCAGCCTAGTTATCGGACAGTGGCATATAGTACGCCACCACTGCCGCCTGTCGGTACCGGGGTTCCGTACGGGCCGGTACCCGATTCATACTTTAGTGGGTCTCGGTTGCAAACTTCACATGCTCAAATTTCGTTGCCGGAGCTTCCACCACGTGCTTGTGTTCCATCTGATCCACAAACAAGTTCTCTACAGCCCAATGATAATTTTAAGGACTAGCTTGCTAGTATACTTAGAGAATTTGGTTTAGAACCTAACGGTAGAGCACGTGCATATCAAAAACCATACCCTGATTACTTTGACTCGACACCATATCCTCGTGGTTTTAGAATTCCAGATTTTGTTAAATTTACGGGGGAAGATGGTAGATCTACTTTTGAGCATGTAGGACACTTTTTAGCACAATGCAGCGAGGTCGGCACATCATATGTTTTTAGATTAAAATTATTTCCTTTATCTTTGTCCGGTACTGCATTTACTTGGTTTACATCGCTTGCTCCTAATTCTATTTCAACATGGGCACAATTGGAGCAAAAATTTCATGAGTATTTTTATAGCGGTGAAACAGAACTTCGGCTTTCAGATTTAACTATGGTTAGGCAGAAATATAATGAGCAGTTCATGATTATATTAGGAGGTTTAGGGATGTCAAAAAACGATGTTTCAGCTTGACCATAGCCGAAAAGGATTTAGCTGATCTTGCCTTTTTGGGTCTACTCGCTCATATTAAGGATAAACTAGAAGGGCAAGAATTTTTAGATGTTAATCAAGTTTTGCAGAAGGCTTTGGTGCAGGAAAACTGGGCTAAGGAAATTAAACAATACAACCAGTTTAAAGAAAATAGAAATAAAGAGAAGGATAACCATGTGGTTAATGCCTTAAATTATGATGGTGATTCAGCTAGTGAGGATGATGTTAACATATGTGTAGCCGAATGGGTTCAAGCACCAAAGTCAAAACCATTTGCATGTTCTGCTTTGAAACCTACACCTGCTAGAAGAGATGAAATTAAATACACTTTTGATGTTAGCAAGTGTGATAGAATTTTTGATATGTTACTGCAGAATAAATTAATTAGAGTGAGGAAGGTCATGTAATTCCACCTCTAGAAGAATTGGGTAGAAGAGCTTATTGTAAGTGGCACAATTCTTTTTCTCATGCTACTAATGATTGTAACGTGTTTCGTCGACAGGTACAATCAGCCATCAATGAAGGACGATTGACGTTTACAGAAGGTTCTAAGATGAAGCTCGACAGTGACCCTTTTCCTATCAATGTGGTCGAGCTTGAGAGTAAAAAAATGCTTATTCGGTCGGATCAGACCGAATCCGCAAGAGAGAAAAACGTTGTTGATATTAGTGCTCCTCCAAGGATGATCAAACCAAAAAATCCAGAAATAGGAGTGTGGAAAGTCAACGGAGGGAGGAGACAAGCTCCAAGGCCAAAGCCAACAGTTAGCATGTTGTTGGAAAAATATACCTCCCGCAAGACCAGCAATGTGTTTAATCGGCTCGGAGGTAATAAGCGTCCAAGATCTCCTTCTGGACCTCGCGGTCATGAGCAATGGCAAGGAAGTGCATATAACCAACAACCGTATTTTGCAATGGAGCCGACATATTGGGGTTGTGCACCTCCTATGTATCCGCAGTTTCCTCCATGGGGGTTAAATCCTTGGGCGCCATATCCTACAGGGCCAGCAGGTTATTTTCAGCCGGGATGGATCCCACTGATGCCTATGTTCAGACCAAACGTACATGAGAAAAAGGCTCATTTCAATGAGGAGGCTAGATCACATAACGCCATCGAGATTCGAGGAGGTCGATCACCGGTACGCAGTGCAGAGCGCAACAACTATAAGGGCGACTACAAGCGCGTATGGATGCTGGTGAAACGTGCCGATCCTAAACCCGGAAAAAGTGTAGATGATTTAGATGCTGCTCATGGTCTGAAAATAGCAGAACACCGGTCAGATGAAGGTGTTGTCAATTGTACAGAAACAAGCAGTGTCTCAACAAAAGTTGTTGGTACAGAGGAGAAAAGTAATGACGTGAAGTTGTGGCAAGCTGGCCAATCTAATCAATTTGAAGAGAAAACTAATTCTGGGCATGACGCGCATGCACGACCAGACAAGGAATATGTTGTATCCTCACGTACTAGTCAACAGTATAAATCGGCAAGTTCGTATGCTGATTTAGTTATGAGAAATTGTGGCCCAGGAACGTCCAAGAGTTTGCCTCCAATGGGTTTGAAGTATAACGGCAACACATGCACACGTTGGGATTCCATCAATGTACGCGGACATAATTCTAATCAGCAACGAGGTTTGTCGGCTAAAGACAGACTATTCATCCCAGGAGGAACAGTATGTTGGTACATGCCAAAGGACCCCGGGGGCAGCAAAATTAAGTCAGTCGCGCCAGGGACTAAACCAGCACCTCAGTGGTGCCCAAAGGGACTTACTCACACTCAGAAACGACGTGTACAGCGACTGCGGACATTGGAAATAAAGGAAGAGATAGCTGAGAAGAAGCATGATAAATGGTTCAATCAAGATAAACCAATGATAACCACAAAAACTTGGAAGGAGAAGCGCATCGCAGCTGAGGAAAATAAAAATACGGATGACACTATTATTGCAGAAAATTCAGAGAATGATAAAGATGTACCAACTAATATGGATGTTAATATGGTGTTCGCATTGCCTGCTGAATTTCGTGCGCCCGAGGCTGAAATTGCTGAACTTGTTCTTGGCCCAAAGAATGCTACATTTGAGAAACCAGAGAAGCATGGACAGCACCTAAAGCCATTATTTATCAGAGGTCACATTGACGGTAAGCCTATTGGTCGCATGCTTGTTGATGGCGGTGCAGGTGTTATTATTATGCCCTTTTCGGTATTTTCTAAACTGAACCGAAAAGAGAGCGAGTTAATGAAGACCAACATGGGACTTAGTGGGTTCTCAGGAGAATTGTCCGAGGCTAAGGGTGTTATTTCTATGGAGCTCACAGTCGGAAGCAAAACATTGCCGACTGCGTTTTTTGTTGTCGATGTCAAAGGACGGTATAACATTCTTTTGGGATGCGACTGGATTCATGCAATTTGCTGCATTCCTTCTACTCTTCATCAATTCTTAATTCAGTGGGTTAATGATGATGTTGAGGTGATAGAGGCAGACAATTCTTCTTGTATTGCTTTGACGGAGGCGCCGGTTGATTGGCAACACGGTGAGATGCGTTGTTTGACCGGTAGGGATTTATCGGACTATGATTACATTAGTATTGGTAGAGATGGTTTTGTACCTATAAATGCACAGCCGGCTAACGTAGATCGGCTTAATGATTTATCTATATAAATGATGAATAAAGACGACAATATTATGTGGCTGCAGAGACGCACGGAGGAGTATCGTTTGGGAAAGAACGATATGCATGAAACTATTGATGATTTTGATAACATGGAAAAGCTTGGACAGGGATTCTCATCGGCTGATCCACTTGAAGAAATTGATATTGGTGATGGAAGTATTCCGAGGCCTACATTTATCAAAGCTAGCTTGAAAGCCGATCAGAAAAGTAAGGTATGTTCATTACTTAAAGAATTCGTTGATTGCTTTGCTTGGAATTATACTGAGATGCCCGGTTTGAGTAGAGATTTGGTAGAACATAGATTACCTATTAAATCTGGTTTTAGGCCGTATAAACAACCTCGTAGAAGTTTCAATCCTAATTTGTATGACCGCATCAAAGAAGAAGTTGATCGGTTGTTAAAAGCTAAGTTTATTCGGCCGTGTAGATATGCAGATGGGGTTTCTAATATTGTGCCCGTGGAAAAGAAAAATACTGGTAATATTAGAATGTGTGTTGATTTTAGAGATTTGAATAAGGCTACTCCAAAAGATGAATATCCTATGCCTATAGCCGACATGCTTATTAATGATGCCTCGGGACATAAAGTAATTAGCTTTTTAGATGGTAATGCAGGTTATAATCAAATATTTATGGCTGAACAAGATATGTCTAAGACTGCTTTTCGTTGCCCAGGTTTTGTTGGTTTATTTGAGTGGGCCGTTATGACATTTGGGTTGAAAAATGCCGGCGCTACATACGAACGAGCTATGAATTTAATGTTTCATGATCTTCTAGGCATTGTACTAGAAATATATATTGATGCCATAGTTGTTAAATCGGATGGGTTTGATCATCATTTAGCCGATTTAAGATTAGCTTTTGAAAGGATGCGCCGGTATGGATTAAAAATGAACCCACTCAAATGTGCTTTTGGCGTGTCGGCTGGTAAGTTTTTAGGATTCATAATTCATGAAAATGGCATAGAGATTGACCCTAAGAAAGTGGAGGCAATTAGAAATTTGGAGGAACCCACGTGTAAATGGGATGTGCAAAAGTTGTTAGGAAAAATTAATTACTTGAGACGATTCATATCTAACCTTGCAGGAAAAATTGAATCGTTTGTTCCTTTACTTCGGCTAAAGAATTAAGCCGAATTTACTTGGGGGGCAGAGCAACGAGATGATTTTAATTATATAAAACGATGCTTGTCGAATCCTCCAATATTGCGGGCACCCAAGTTCGGTGCACCGTTCAGGCTGTACATTGCTGCAGAAGATAGGGTGATCGGTGCGGTGTTGGCGCTTGAGGTCAGCGGGAAAGAATACATCATTGCATACTTAAGCCGTCGTTTGCTCGACGCCGATAGTCGGTACGTGTTTATCGAAAAGTTATGCTTATCTTTATACTATGCATGTACCAAGTTTCGGCCTTATCTTCTTTCTAGTACGTGTGTAGTAGCTTGCCAGGCCGACATCATTAAATATATGTTGCAACGACCGATTCTTAGTGGTAGGATTGGAAAGTGGGCTTACGCACTAATAGAATCTCTACTATTAAAGGAGGATCGAACGTCGTGATGGTTCGACCTCCTTCGATCCCACCTCCCGCACCCTTCGTACCCACAATTCTCATCCTCGCTCGAGGAAACAAACCAAAGAAAAAAATAAACACAACCCACGAACGCACGTCCCTTCGTGATTGGAGGACAAGTTCCTTGATTTTTTCCAACTGAACCCACCTCCTTTTCTGCCTATCCCACCCATGCCGTAGCCCTCTCTCCGCACGCGCACCGCTCATCCTAGACGGTCGCCACCACCTCCATCGATTCTCGACCTCCCAAAGGACGCTTCCATCACGCCGGTCAAGGCCCTGCCGCAGGCCACGGTTGGGTGCCGCCATCCACTCATCTCCTCCTACACGACCCCTTCTCTCTCAGATCCAGGCTGGTCGCTGGTGTCGAGCCCCAACTGGAGCAGCCCCCACCTTCCTTTCCTCGTGCGCCGCAGCGCCGTTTCTCAGTGCCATTCGCAAGGTACACGTCGTAGCCCAGGCCGCACGGGCTGAAAGCGTCCGCCGCCGAGCCAGGTCCAAGGATGGCACTCCGTCACACCGTGTGCCGCTGCATCGAGCCGGTGGCCACCATCGCCGCCCAGTCCATCCACCCGCGAGCCGCGAGATCCATCCTCCGAGTTCTGCATCCATCAGGCCCCCAACCACCAGGTATAGGCCACTGCTTTTATTATATTTCTCCTCTGCTTTGGTCTGAGATGTTGCTGCTGTGTTTACAGCGTGAGAGAGCAGAAAGGACTAAGAGAGTATAGGGGAGGTATGACCAGGTGCAATGTCATGGCAGTAGAGGCGGCGACAGATGTCGAGGAGGAGGAGAGGTATGTGCTCGGCGGCAACCAGATCACCGAGGTTCCGAGCACAACCGGATCCATAACAGTCTCGCACTCTTTCTAGTGTGATAAACGTAACCTGCATATATTTCTCCAAAGATTCATTTTTTCTGGCACTAATTGGAATTAACCAAAATAAATACCGATCATGACTGATTTGTCTGAATAATTAATTTGCTTTAGCTTATTTGTAAGCAGCGTTACTGGGAATGTTCGTCTGCTAAATAGTTCACTCTTGGTAAATGCATGCAAACTGAATTATGAATTAGTTTCCCTGCCAGCAGCGTCCCTAAAACGGCGGATCTTCTCTATACAAGTTCAATGGATTGCTTGGGACAAGATTTTGTTAGCCCAATATTAGTGGTTGCTATCAACCAGTAGAGTTAGTCATAGGCTTAGTGCGATCGGGAAGAGAATGCATTTTTTCTGCTACCAGTACCATGATTTCAATGACTTTTTAGTAGGCAGAGGTGAGATTCGTACACACCAGAGTTGTAATCCGGAAGTGGAGATGATTGGTTCAGCTTTTTATGCCATAAATTTGGCTACATGTAACTTTAAGATCTGTAGCCCCCATATCATAGTACTAATGATGTGTGTGGTGTTCTTCTGCCATGAGGTGATTGAAGATGGTTGTGACCAATTTCAGAGGTGCAAAGCCATTAAACATTGTTGGTATGAATTGGGCTTGGGAGATACTTGATTGAGCAACTCCTTTGTTCTTTGATTATAGGTATACTCCTATCTTTGGGGAAAGTACAAGAAGAATAACAATTATTAATGATAATTCTTCTCTAGGTGTTTTGGTGAGATAATAGAAACAAGCTTCGAGAAGGAGGAGATAAGCAATACCACTAATTGTCATGTCACTATATGCTCTCATATTGTAGATTACAAGGAGCCGTACAACCTACAGAAAGTGACGGATTATGAGATGGAGCAAATTAAAAGAAAAAATGTGTTGCCTTTGCCAAATGTGTGCAGCGCGCCACCGTGTGGATGTCCTCGGCATTGATTCAACAGCATGGACCTAGCAGCAATGTGGCGGTGGGCAATAATAACCTTTGGCCTTTGCGGTGAGTCACGGCAGCACTGTTTCACGACAAAATTAGTGGTACTGCATTTCTATTTTTCTGTGGCTGCTCATGGATCTATTGTTCTCCCTCTTAACTGTGAATAACATGCCAAATTCGCCTTTAGTAATAGAGATGTGGATACCTTGTTGTACAAGGACCCATTGTACTCCTTTTTTGCAGCCTCATAATCTGTCCATATACATGTTGTAGACCATACAAACTAACACGGTGGTACTGAGAGCACAGTTCTATGATACCTTTGGGTCACCACACTGGACCAAAAATATGGTGTTGGTTTTTTATTGTCGATGTGTAATAGAAGTGAGCTGTTCTGGTGCTGCTGAGTATCTATGTGCTTTGTTAAATTTTGCCTGACAATGATGACATGTGTGTTCAATTTATGATTTAATCTTTAAAGAAGAGGTGAAAATTAATCTTAGATTCAGGATTATGCACCTGACTATTTATACCCGTCCCATCATTCATCCTCGTGTATACCCACATTTCGTTCTATATCAGATTATCCCTATGGGTTTGAGTAATATTTATCTCATTGGAGAACTATTTTATTTCTTAGAATTGTAGATCTGGTTTTGTTATTGACTTGTCGGTTGTGTACATGAGCAAGCTCAAGTTGCAGTGATTTAACTCATGTAAGAAACTATCAAACATTTTCTCTTCCATTCACATTTATTATAAGGGGCGCTTATGGAAGTGAGTACAATAATTATATCTTCAGCGTAGAAACACTCCCACTAATTATATGTTGTTCTATGGAAGCGTATACAATCATTATATCTCCAGTCTAGGAATACGACATACAAATTATTCCTAGGCATTAATACATGACATCTCCAGTCTAGGAACATGGCTTACAAAGTATTCCTAGGCATTAATACATGACATTTGATTGACCAGTCATTTTGTTTTAGCGTATTTATCATTATTGCATGTGTCATTTTTATCCAAGGACAATTTAGGTGTAACGAAAAGAAAGTGAGTTACTAGCTCGTTCCTTGTTTTAGGTATGAAATTTTCCTTCACTGTTGGTGCTGCCCTGTAGTAATTTGGCTAAAAGTTCCAAAATTGGCATGTAGGAATCAGGCTGCCTCTCTAACATGTTTAAAACCTTTTGTTAATAAGCCTGTTTATAACTTTGTCTTGAAATCTCATAGCATGGTCAGTATACTTATGATTACATTTTAAAAGAAATTCCTAAACCCTTCACCCTCGCTGAGGTATTGGTTGACGTGAAGCATGAGGCAAATTTGATTGCACATTTGTTCAAATTACTTAGTGTGGGTTGCAGGGGTATAGCGATTGTCACAAGCCCTTGATTACCTATATTGATGTTTGCCCTTCATGTGTGCCATTTCTCGTAGCAAACAACGAGAGCTCTGCAATAATTCTTGGCAGTTGGAACAAATGCACACATAAGAAAGAAGATATTGGCACATATGAAGACTGAACAGAGAAGTAGTGAAGGAAGATGAACACCATTTTTGCCTTAAAAAAAGATGGAGACCATCATCAAACTTTACCTATTTGTGTTTTGGGTGGGACTTACATGCGGAGAAACGAACATGATGGTCTCCTAGAATGGAGCGAAGTGGGAGAAATACATCGGAGTTTGTGAACGAATTTTAAATTTTGATAGAAAAACCAATTGGTTCAACACTTGGTCCTGAAACTTCATTATATGATTTTGTAAATAAACGATGTGGCATCCAATATGCACTCAGATTATTTTTCACGTGTCTTTGTGGTTCAAATTCCATTTGGTAGGCAAGCATGTACTGATGGAACGATCTTCAGTTTCTATGTATCATCAATATATTTCGGTAAGAGTTCGAGCATCTTTTGTTTTCATCTTCCATAACCAGTATGTTTTGATACGCTTGCTTTGACAAGACAGTGTCAATAAGTTTAGCTTAAGAAAAGCACACAAACCATTTCTTTGAATAGCTTGGTAGTCCGAAATCCAAATAGTTGAGAAACCCGCACCTACATATGAGTGTTACCAATCCATAAAAACAATGAATGACAAGCATAGTAAGAGCTAGCTTATCATGTCATAGTGAAAATGTATTGAAGTAGAGTGATGACACCAAAGCTAGAGGAAGGAGTGGACCGAGATTAAAGAGGGCGAAGGAAGAGCAAAGTTTGTCTTGTTTGTTAGCTGCCGGGACAAATAGAACCAAAGTAACATTGTTATGTTGTCCCGTGGCAACGTACATGCATTTTCTCACCATATTTTTTGTTATTCCGTGGCAACGCATGGACAATCAACTAGTATGATTTAACATATGAATCGTCGCGTGCTATGAAGGGTCAAGTTATCGCCGATTTCATTGTTGGTCATAGGATTAAAGATGATGAAAATATTAATTATGTTAGTATATGCCCATGGAAGCTTTTTTTGATGGATCGGTTTGTAGGGAAGGGCAAGGCGTCGGTAATGTTTTAGTTTCACCTAATAATGTTTTTTATGATACATCGGTCCGTTTGGAATATCCTTGCACTAATAACCAAGCTGAGTATGAAGCTTTACTGTTTGGTTTACAAACTTTAGTTGATATGGGCGTAAAGGATGTAGATGCTTTTGGGGATTCGCTTCTGGTAGTACAACAAATTAAAGGCGAATTTCAATGTTTTGATGGATTATTAAATAGTAATACATTTGATGTGTGCAGTCCAATGAGTGATGAGGCACGCAGTGGATATCGATATGTTCTTACTTCACAGATGATTTGAGTAGATGCTGAGAATATTTACTTGATGAAACACAAGTCTGAATTATTGAAAGGTTCAAGTAATTTCAGAGTGAAGTTGAAAGATCGTCGTGACAAGAGGATAAAATGTCTATGATATGATCATAGAGATATCTGAGTTACGAGTTTGGCACACAATTAAGACATTGTGGAAAGTGTTTCACAATTAATACCGCCTGGAACACCACAATGTGATGGTGTGTCCGAACATCATAACTGCACCCTATTGGATATGGTGCATACCATGATGTCTCTTATCGAATTACCACTATCGTTTATGGGTTAGGCATTAGAGACAACCGCATTCACTTTAAATAGGGCACCATGCAATTCCGTTGAGACGACACCGTTTAAAGAAACCTAAGTTGTCGTTTCTTAAGAGTTTGGGGCTGTGATGCTTATGTGAAAAGTTTCAAACTGATAAGCTCGAACCCAAAGCGGATAAATGCATCTTCATAGAATACCCAAAACAGTTGGGTATACCTCCTATTCAGATCTGGAAGTAAACAGGTCCTTTCTCGAGAAAAAGTTTCTCTCGAAAGAATTGAGTGGGAGGATGGTAGAGACTTGATGAGGTTATTGAACCGTCACTTCAACTCGTGTGTAGCAGGGCACAAGAAATTGTTCCTGTGGCACCTACACCAATTGAAGTGGAAGCTTATGATAGTGATCATGAAACTTCGGATCAAGTCACTACCAAACCTCGTAGGACGACGAGGATGCGTACTACTTCAGAGTAGTACGTGATCCTGTCTTGGAAGTCATGTTGCTAGACAACAATGAACCTATGAGCTATGGAGAAGCGATGGTGGGCCCGGATTCCGACGAATGGCTCGAGGCCATGAAATCTGAGAGAGGATCCATGTATAAAAGCAAAGTATATACTTTGGAAGAAATACTTGATAGTCGTAAGGCTGTTGGGTGCAGATGGATTTTAAAAGGAAGACAGACAATGATGGTAAGTGTCACCATTAAGAAAGATCGGCTTGTCGTTAAGATGTTTTCCGACAAGTTCAAGGAGTTGACTACGATGAGACTTTCTCACTCGTAGCGATGCTAAGAGTCTGTTGGAATTGTATTAGTAGTTACTGCATTATTTATGAAATCTTGCAGATAGGATGTCAAAACATTGTTTCCTCGATGATTTTCTAGAGGAAAGGTTGTATGTGATACAACCAGAAGGTTTTGTCAATCCTGAAAGATGCTAACAAGTATGCAATGCTCCAGCAATCCTTCTAAGGACTGGAGTAAGCATCTCGGAGTTGGAATGTACGCTTTGATGAGATGATCAAAGATTTTGGGTTTATACAGAGTTTATGAGAAACTTGTATTTCCAAAGAAGTGAGTGGGAGCACTATAGAATTTCTGATGAGTATATGTTGTTGACATATTATTGATCAGAGATGATGTAGAATTTCTGGAAAGCATACAGGGTTATTTGAAAAGTGTTTTTCAATGGAAAACCTGGATTAAGCTACTTGAACATTAAGCATCAAGATCTATAAGGGTAGATAAAAAACGCTTAATAGTACTTTCAAATGAATACATACCGTGACAAGTTTTTGAAGGAGTTCAAAATAGATCAGCAAAGAAGGAGTTCTTGGCTGTGTTACAAGGTCTGAGTATTGAGTAAGACTCAAGACTTGACCACAGCAGAAGAGAGAGAAAGGACGAAGGTCGTCCCCTATGCTTTAGACGTAGGCTCTACAGTATGCTATGCTGTGTACCGCACATGAAGTGTGCCTTGCCATGAGTTAGTCAAGGGGTACAATAGTGATCCGGGAATGGATCACATGACAGCGGTCGAACTTATCCTTAGTATCTAGTGGACTAAGGAATTTTCTCGATTATGGAGGTGGAAAAGGAGTTCGTCGTAAAGGGTTACGTCGATGCAAACTTTGACACTAATCCGGATGACTCTGAGTAGTAAACCAGATTCGTATAGTAGAGCAGTTATTTGGAATAGCTCCAAGTAGCGCGTGGTAGCTGCATCTACAAGATGACATAGATATTCGTAAAGCACACATGGATCTGAAAGGTTCAGACCCGTTGACTAATAACCTCTCTCACAAGCGAGATATGAACAAACCCCATGGGTGTTGGATTCATCACAATCACATGGTGATGTGCACTAGATTATTGACTCTAGTAAACTCTTGGGTATTAATCACATGGCGATGTGAACTAGATTATTGACTCTAGTGCAAGTGGGAGACTATTAGAAATATGCCCTAGAGGCAATAATAAATTGGTTATTATTATATTTCCTTGTTCATGATAATCGTTTATTATCCATGCTAAAATTGTATTGATAGGAAACTCAGATACATGTGTGGATACATAGACAACACCATGTCCCTAGTAAGCCTCTAGTTGACTAGCTCGTTGATCAATAGATGGTTACGGTTTCCTGACCATGGACATTGGATGTCGTTGATAACGGGATCACATCATTAGGAGAATGATGTGATGGACAAGACCCAATCCACTCGGCTAGTCGCAGCAATGTAGAGGAGCATGGGCTCCTTCTTAGTCGGCGCTGCCAGGACGGGTGGGGTGGTCAGCATCTTCTTCAACTCATGGAAGGCTTGGTCTGCTTGGTCGTTCCACTCGAAGTGGGTGGATTTCTTCATGAGTCGGTACAGGGGGAGAGCCTTCTCTCCTAGCCGGCTGATGAAGCGGTTTAGGGAGGCCAGGCACCCGGTGAACTTCTGAACGTCTCGCAACTTGGTGGGAATCTCCATTCTCTTAATGGCTTTGATCTTCACAGGGTTGCACTCAATGCCGCGTTCGGAGACCAAAAAGCCTAGAAGCTGGCAGGCTGGTACTCCGAACACGCATTTCTTGGGGTTGAGCTTGATCTGGAATCGGCGCAAGTTGGCAAATGTTTCTTTGAGGTCTTCCAGCAGGGTGTCGCGCTTCTCCGTCTTTACCACAATATCGTCTACATAGACGTGGGCATTTCTGCCGAGTTGCTTGAGGAGGCATTTCTGCATGCAACACTGAAAAGTGGCACCAGCATTCCTCAAGCCGAATGTCATAGTCAGGTAACAGAAAGCTCCGAATGGTGTGATGAAGGCGGTCTTCAGGCGGTCAGCTGGGTCCAACTTGATCTGGTGGTATCCTGAGTAGGCATCCAAGAAACTCAACAGCTCGCATCCGGCTGTGGAGTCTATCACTTGATCAATCCGTGGTAGGACAAACGGATCTTTGGGGCAGGCTTTGTTGAGAGTAGTGTAGTCTATACACATACGCCATTTGTTGTTCTTCTTCAACACCAAGACCGGGTTGGCAAGCCACTCTGGGAAAAACACTTCCATAATGAAGCCGGCGGCCAGGAGACGGACTATCTCTTCTCCTACGATTCTTCTCTTCTCCTCCGACAGTCGGCGGAGAGGCTGCTTGACTGGTTTCGCGTCCGCTCGGACGTGTAGCTTGTGCTCGGCGAAATCCTTCGGAACACCCGGCATGTCCTTTGGGGACCATGCAAAGATGTCTCGATTCTCAGGGAGGAAGTCGACGAGCTCGCCTTCCTATTTACTGTCCAGGTTTGCACCAATGACAACAAACCTCTCCGGGTTCTCCGGGTCCAGAGGTATCTTCTTCGTCTCCTTGGCCGGCTGGAAGGAGCCCTGAGCATCATATTCCTTGGGGTTGGGGGACAGGGCCGGCTGCTTGCCGGCCATGGCCACAACTCGCTCCAGCATCTTCTTCTCTTCAGCAACCACGAGGGACTCGGCCAGTCGGCTGCTGGCTGCAGCGCACTCGATGGACTTCTTGTAGTCTCCGGCTATAGTCATGATCCCCTTCGAGCTCGACATCTTCATCTTGAGGTAGGCGTAGTGGGGCACAACCATGAACTTGGCCAGGGCAGGTCGGCTAAGCAGGCGTGGTAAGGGCTCTCTAGGTCCACCACTTCAAACCAGATCGCTTCTCGGCGAATGTGATCCTTGTCTCCGAAGAGAACATCCATCTTGATCTTGCCGATTGGGGAACAGGACAGGCCGGGTATGATGGCATGGAACACGGTCCGGCTTGGCATGATCTGCTTCACCTTGAGGTTCAACTTCTCCATGGTGTCGCGGTACAGTATGTTGATACTGCTTCCGCCATCAATCAGCATGCGGGAGAATCGGGCAGCTCGCCTCTCCGTCGCGAGGGTGACGTCCTACACCAATGCGTGGGAGCCAAGAGACGGCATCACCTCTGGGTGATCGGCCCGGCTCCAGCTGATAGGCCTTTCAGACCAATGCATGAACTCGGGGTTGCTGGAGGCGACTGCGTTGACCTCTTGGTGCTGTAAGCGCCGGCTGCGCTTGTCTTCAACCTGGCTCGTGAAGACGACGTAGGCGGCGTGCTCATCTGGGAACTCATCCTGAATGGCTCCGACTGCTGGTCGAGCAGCCGGCTGCTGGGGGGCTGGAGGCGGCGAGCCGCGAGGCGGAGGCGGCACCAGCCCCTCGCCCTTAGAGATCTGCGTGAGCCAATGGCACTTCCGGGTCGTGTGGTTGGACGGCTTCGCGGCGCTGTGGAATTTGCAGGGGGCACCGAGAGTCTGCTCGTAGGAGAAAGCCGGCTGCCAAGCCGGCCTGCCGCCCTTCTTCTTGGGTGCGGGCCGCTCTTCGGGCTGCTCGTCTTCGACAGTGGCCACCTGCCGACTGGTGGAAGGCGGCGTAGGGGCCTTGCGCTTGTGGTCATTCTAGTAGGGGCGTCGGTTGGAGTCGCCAGCCAGTGTCTTGGGAGCCGGAGCGAGCACCTTTCCAGAGGCGTCCACTCGGAGCTCGGTCTTCATCGAGGAGTTGGCCGTGGAGTACTTGTCTGCTATGACCAGCAGCTCATCGAGGGTAGTCGGCTCGTCGCAGAGGAGTCGGTGCTTGAGGAGGGTGCCCTCTCGGCACCCGGCGGTGAAGTATTCTATGGCTTGAACCTCATGCACCCCTCCGCAGGAGATGCGGAGCTCGGCCCACCGCGTGAGGTAGTCGCGAGTCGATTCGCTGGGCCCTTGGACGCACAAGGAGAGCTGGCGGGGCTTGGGAGGCCGCTTGTACGTGCTGGTGAAGTTGCGGACGAAGACTTCCGTGAAGTCCAACCAGCTATTGACGCTGTAGGGCTTGAGGCTGTTCAGCCAGGTGCGTGCCGTGCCTTGAAGCATGAGAGGAACGTACTTCACGGCTATGCGCCTATTGCCGTTCGCTATGCTGACAGCGGTAGAGTAGTCGACCAGCCAATCTTCCGGCTTCACGGAGCCGTTGTACTTGGGCGTGTCTCTGGGGAGTGAGAACCCTTTGGGGAAGGGCTCGTCGCAGATGCGGGGGCCAAAGCAAGGCGGGCCGACATCGTCTTCTTCTTCTAACGCCAGGGATCGCGCTAGGCGGTCGATCCGGTGGCGGGCATCGTTCTCGCCGACTCCCTCGCGGTGGCCTAGTCGGCCACCGAGAGTCGGATGCGTGATAGGTGGCGGGGTGGGATATATCTCCCCACGAGGCAGGGGGGAGGCGGATTGCCTTGGTGTTCCACCGCTCGGGGGCGGCCTTCTGCGTTGCGCTCAATGGTGATTCGAGTCCGGCTGTGGCTAGCAGCCGGCTCCTTGTCTTTCCTTGTGCGGGCGCCGCTCGCAGTCGGCGACCGGGATGTCGTGGCGTGTTCTCGGCGTGGGGGAGGACTCTCAGCGCGGGCGCCCGCTTCATGCCATTCTGCGGCCACGTTGATCAGCTGCTGGATGCGCCTCATCATGTAGGGGAGCTCATCAGCCCCCAGCCCGTTCAGCTCTTCTGCGACCGCCTGAGCGCCACGCAGGTTCTCGAGTGGCGTGGCGTAGACTGGGCGATCTGCCCCGAGCATGCTGGCGATGGCCGCGCCGCGCTTCTTGACGAGGCCGGCTCGGCTCGGCCCGCCATGAGGCGGCGTACCAAAGGCGGCGTGGTCGACTTCGCGCTGGTGAGCCTCAGTGAGGCGTCTCATGGAGGCTATCTTCTGGCCCTCCGCGATGAGGGCGAGGCGGCGTGCCTCCAGAGTCTCGGCGTCGGCGTCGGCCGGGATGGGGACGGACAAGCCGTGCAGCGCCGCTTGTAGGGCGTCGTGGGCGTTCTTGCCCGAGTCGGCTCCGTGGCTGATGGCCAGCACCTCGGTGACAGCGCTGCTGCCACTGTCGGCTTGAGGGAGAGGGTCGTCGAAGATCACCACATCGGTGGGGAAGGCGTCAAGCATCGGATCGGTGGATCCTACCGACTCCAAGTCCACAGCAAACTCGCTGGAGACGTGAAGCTGGTCGAGGAGGCTAACGAGGCAGCTCTCAGGGTAGTCTGTGCCCGCGTCGGACGCGGGCTCGTCGGAGATGCGAGTCTCGCCAAGAAGGTCGGCGAGGCAGCTCGCCGCGTAGGCGTCGTCGACGCCTTGCTGCGCGTCAGGGCAAGCGCCATCGGGCGTAGCGGGCTGGCTACGCTCGCGGGGGAGGAAAAGGGTTCCCGTCCAGAACTGGTCTCCGGACGACGGTGAACCTGGCCCCACGGTGGGCGCCAAATGTCGGGTGGTAGGTGCGACATATGCCAACGGGTGGCTTATCATTGTGGGAGCCAGTAAGACATCGCCGGTGCCTGGAATCGGGATAAGGCGAAGACATGCACGCCGGCGGATCTTACCCAGGTTCGGGGCTATCCGTGGAGATAACACCCCTAGTCCTGCTCTGCGGGGTCTCCGTATGATCACTAAATCAACACGAGTAGCTACAAATGCTCCTTGAGCTGTTTGGCTAGAGGAAGAAGAAGGGCAAGGCTAGCTCTCCTTTTCTCTCTATGTGGTGTGTGAAACTCTATGAGATCAACCCTTTGCATGGGTGTCCCAGGGGGTTTATATAGGCCTACACCCCAGGGTTACTATGGTAATCCGGCTGGGCGCGGATCCTAGCCGTCAGTGTCTGTACTCGCCGGCTTCTCCGCCGGCCATTGGGGCCCGCCGACTGGTGGGTCCCGCCAGCTACCGGCCTCTTGGCCGACAGGCCGGCCCCACCGCTTGGGGGCCTTGTCGGCGGCTGGTTACTGTTGACTCGCCTCTGATGACGAGGGCTTTGTCGAGGTAAGCGTGGCTACAATGCCGCCTGTTGGAAATATGCCCTAGAGGCAATAATAAATGGTTATTATTATATTTCTTTGTTCATGATAATTGTCTATTGTTCATGCTATAATTGTATTGTCTGGAAATCGTAATACATGTGTGAATGCATAGACCACAACGTGTCCCTAGTAAGCCTCTAGTTGACTAGCTCGTTGATCAACACATAGTCATGGTTTCCTGACTATGGACATTGGATGTCATTGATAACGGGATCACATCATTAGGAGAATGATGTGATGGACAAGACCCAATCCTAAGCATAGCATAAAAGATCGTGTAGTTTCGTTTGCTAGAGCTTTTCCAATGTCAAGTATCTTTTCCTTAGACCATGAGATCGTGCAACTCCCGGATACCGTAAGAGTGCTTTGGGTCTGCCAAACGTCACAACGTAACTGGGTGACTATAAAGGTGCACTACGGGTATCTCCGAAAGTGTCTGTTGGGTTGGCACGGATCGAGACTGAGATTTGTCACTCCGTGTGACGGAGAGGTATCTCTGGGCCCACTCGGTAATGCATCATCATAATGAGCTCAATGTGACTAAGGCGTTAGTCACGGGATCATGCATTGCGGTACGAGTAAAGAGACTTGCCGGTAACGAGATTGAACAAGGTATTGGGATACCGACGATCGAATCTCGGGCAAGTAACATACCGATTATTACGGGATTGATTGAATCCTCGACATCGTGGTTCATCCGATGAGATCATCGTGGAACATGTGGGAGCCAACATGGGTATCCAGATCCCGCTAATGGTTATTGACCGGAGAGGCGTCTCGGTCATGTCTGCATGTCTCCCGAACCCGTAGGGTCTACACACTTAAGGTTCGGTGACGCTAGGATTGTAGAGATATGTGTATGTGGAAACCCAAAAGTTGTTCGGAGTCCCGGATGAGATCCCGGACGTCACGAGGAGTTCCGGAATGGTCCGGAGGTAAAGAATTATATATAGGAAGTCAAGTTTTGGCCACCGGGAAAGTTTCGGGGGTTATCAGTATTGTACCAGGACCACCGGAAGGGTCCCGGGGGTCCACCGGGTGGGGCCACCTATCCCGGAGGGCCCCATGGGCTGAAGTGGGAGGGCAACCAGCCCTTAGTGGGCTGGGGCGCCCCCCATGGGCCTCCCCCCTGTGCCTAGGGTTGGAAACCCTAGGGTGGGGGGGCGCCCCACTTGCCTTGGGGGGCAAGGCACCCCCTTGGCCGCCGCCCCCCATCTAGATGGGGTTTGGCCGGCCCCCCTCCCAGGGGGCCTATATAAGGGGGGGGGGGGGCAGGGAGGGCAGGAGGATAACAGCCTTGGGCGCCTCCCTCCTCCCCTGCTACACCTCTCTCTCTCGTAGAAGCTCGGCGAAGCCCTGCCGACATCCCGCTACATCCACCACCACGCCGTCGTGCTGCTGGATCTCCATCAACCTCTCCTTCCCCCTTGCTGGATCAAGAAGGAGGAGACGTCGCTGCACCGTACGTGTGTTGAACGCGGAGGTGCCGTCCGTTCGGCACTCGGTCATCGGTGATTTGGATCACGGCGAGTACGACTCCGTCATCCACGTTCATTGGAACGCTTCCGCTCGCGGTCTACAAGGGTATGTAGATGCACTCCTTTCCCCTTGTTGCTAGTATACTCCATAGATGCATCTTGGTGTGCGTAGGAAAATTTTAAAATTATGCTACGATTCCTAAGAGTGGCATCATGAGCCAGGCCTATGCGTACTTACTATGCACGAGTAGAACACAAAGTAGTTGTGGGCGTTGATGTTGCCAATTCTTCTTGCCGCTACTAGTCGTATCTTGCTTCGGCGGTATTGTAGGATGAAGCGGCCCGGACCAACCTTACACGTACGCTTACGTGAGATAGGTTCCACCGACTGACATGCACTAGTTGCATAAGGTGGCTAGCGGGTGTCTGTCTCTCCTACTTTAGTCGGAACGGATTCAATGAAAAGGGTCCTTATGAAGGGTAAATAGAAATTGGCAAATCACGTTGTGGTCATACGTAGGTAAGAAACGTTCTTGCTAGAAACCTACAAACCACGTAAAAACTTGCAACAACAATTAGAGGACGTCTAACTTGTTTTTGCAGCAAGTGCTATGTGATGTGATATGGCCAGAAGATGTGATGAATGATATATGTGATGTATGAGATTGATCATATTCTTGTAATAGGAATCACGACTTGCATGTCGATGAGTATGACAACCGGCAGGAGCCATAGGAGTTGTCTTTATTATTTTGCATGACCTGCGTGTCATTGAATAACGCCATGTAAATTATTTTACTTTGTTGCTAAACGCGTTAGCCATAGAAGTAGAAGTAATCGTTGGCGTGACGACTTTATGAAGACACAATGATGGAGATCATGATGATGGAGATCATGGTGTCATGCCGGTGAAGAAGATGATCATGGTGCCCCGAAGATGGAGATCAAAGGAGCATAATGATATTGGCCATATCATGTCACTATTTGATTGCATGTGATGTTTATCCTGTTTTTGCATCTTATTTGCTTAGAATGACGGTAGTAAGTAAGATGATCCCTTATGATAATTTCAAGAAAAGTGTCCCCCCTAACTGTGCACCGTTGTGAAGGTTCGTTGTTTCGAAGCACCATGTGATGATCGGGTGTGATAGATTCTAACATTCGCATACAACGGGTGTTGACGAGCCTAGCATGTACAGACATGGCCTCGGAACACATGCAATACACTTAGGTTGACTTGACGAGCCTAACATGTACAGACATGGCCTCGGAACACGGAGGACCGAAAGGTCGAGCATGAGTCGTATAGAAGATACGATCAACATGGAGATGTTCACCGATCTTGACTAGTCCGTCTCACGTGATGATCGGACACGGCCTAGTTAACTTGGATCATGTTTCACTTAGATGACTAGAGGGATGTCTATCTGAGTGGGAGTTCATTAAATAATTTGATTAGATGAACTTAATTATCATGAACTTAGTCTAAAATCTTTACACTATGTCTTGTAGATCGAATGGCCAACGTTGTCCTCAATTTCAACGCGTTCCTAGAGAAAACCAAGCTGAAAGATGATGGCAGCAACTATAGGGACTGGGTCCGGAACCTGAGGATCATCCTCATAGTAGCCAAGAAAGATTATGTCTTAGAAGCACCGCTAGGTGAAGCACCAATCCTAGAGAACCAAGACGTTATGAACGCTTGGCAATCACGTGCTGATGATTACTCCCTCGTTCAGTGCGGCATGCTTTACAGCTTAGAACCGGGTCTCCAAAAGCGTTTTGAGAAACATGGAGCATATGAGATGTTCGAGGAGGTGAAATTGGTTTTCCAGGCTCATGCCCGGGTCGAGAGATATGAAGTCTCCGACAAGTTCTTCAGCTGTAAAATGGAGGAAAATAGTTCTGTAAGTGAGCACATACTCAGAATGTCTGGGTTGCACAACCGCTTGACTCAGCTGGGAGTTAATCTCCCGGATGACGCGGTCATTGACAGAATCCTTCAGTCGCTTCCACCAAGCTACAAGAGCTTTCTGATGAACTTCAATATGCAGGGGATGGAAAAGACCATTCCTGAGATATATTCAATGCTGAAATCAGCGGAGGTGGAGATCAGAAAAGAACATCAAGTGTTGATGGTGAATAAAACCACTAAGTTCAAGAAGGGCAAGGGTAAGAAGAACTTCAAGAAGGACGGCAAGGGAGTTGCCGCGCCCGGTAAACCAGTTACTGGGAAGAAGTCAAAGAATGGACCCAAGCCTGAAACTGAGTGCTTTTATTGCAAGGGAAGTGGTCACTGGAAGCGGAACTGCCCCAAATACTTAGCGGAAAAGAAGGTCGGCAACACCAAAGGTATATGTGATATACATGTAATTGATGTGTACCTTACCAGTACTTGTAGTAGCTCCTGGGTATTTGATACCGGTGTGGTTGCTCATATTTGTAACTCAAAACAGGAACTACGGAATAAACGGAGACTGGCGAAGGACGAGGTGACGATGCGCGTCGGGAATGGTTCCAAGGTCGATGTGATTGCCGTCGGCACGCTACCTCTGCATCTACCCACGGGATTAGTTTTAAACCTCAATAATTGTTATTTAGTGCCAGCTTTGAGCATGAACATTGTATCTGGATCTCGTTTAATTCGAGATGGCTACTCATTTAAATCCGAGAATAATGGTTGTTCTATTTATATGAGAGATATGTTTTATGGTCATGCCCCGATGGTTAATGGTTTATTCTTAATGAATCTCGTATGTGATGTTACACATATTCATAGTGTGAATACCAAAAGATGTAAAGTTGATAACGATAGTCCCACATACTTGTGGCACTGCCGCCTTGGTCACATTGGTGTCAAGCGCATGAAGAAGCTCCATACAGATGGACTTTTGGAGTCTCTTGATTACGAATCATTTGACATGTGCGAACCATGCCTCATGGGTAAGATGACCAAGACTCCGTTCTCCGGAACAATGGAGCGAGCAACCAACTTATTGGAAATCATACATACCGATGTGTGCGGTCCAATGAGTGTTGAGGCTCGCGGAGGATATCGTTATGTTCTCACTCTCACTGATGATTTAAGTAGATATGGGTATGTCTACCTAATGAAACACAAGTCTGAGACCTTTGAAAAGTTCAAGGAATTTCAGAGTGAGGTTGAGAATCAACGTGACAGAAAAATAAAATTCTTACGATCAGATCGTGGTGGAGAATATTTAAGTCACGAGTTTGGTGCACACTTAAGGAAATGTGGAATAGTTTCACAACTCACGCCGCCTGGAACACCTCAGAGAAACGGTGTGTCCGAACGTCGTAATCGCACTCTATTGGATATGGTGCGATCTATGATGTCTCTTACCGATTTACCGCTCTCATTTTGGGGCTATGCTTTAGAGACTGCCGCATTCACTTTAAATAGGGCTCCGTCGAAATCCGTTGAGACGACACCGTATGAATTATGGTTTGGGAAGAAACCTAAGCTGTCGTTTCTAAAAGTTTGGGGATGCGATGCTTATGTCAAGAAACTTCAACCTGAAAAGCTCGAACCCAAGTCGGAAAATGCGTCTTCATAGGATACCCTAAGGAAACTATTGGGTATACTTTCTACCTCAGATCCGAAGGCAAGATCTTCGTTGCCAAGAACGGGTCCTTTCTGGAGAAGGAGTTTCTCTCGAAAGAATTGAGTGGGAGGAAAGTGGAACTTGATGAGGTGATAGTCACCCCTTCCGAACCGGAAAGTAGCGCAGCGCGGGAAAATGTTCCTGTGGTGCCTACACCGACTGGGGAGGAAGTTAATGATGATGATCATGAAGCTTCGGATCAAGTTACTGCTGAACTTCGTAGGTCCACAAGGACACGTTCCGCACCAGAGTGGTACGGCAACCCTGTCCTGGAAATCATGTTGTTAGACAACGGTGAACCTTCGAACTATGAAGAAGCGATGGCGGGCCCGGATTCCGACAAATGGCTAGAAGCCATGAAATCCGAGATAGGATCCATGTATGAAAACGAAGTATGGACTTTGACTGACTTGCCCGATGATCGGCGAGCCATAGAAAACAAATGGATCTTTAAGAAGAAGACGGACGCGGATGGTAATGTGACCATCTACAAAGCTCGACTTGTCGCTAAGGGTTATCGACAAGTTCAAGGGGTTGACTACGATGAGACTTTCTCACCCGTAGCGAAGCTGAAGTCCGTCCGAATCATGTTAGCAATTGCCGCATACTATGATTATGAGATATGGCAGATGGACGTCAAAACGGCATTCCTTAATGGCTTCCTTAAGGAAGAGTTGTATATGATGCAGCCGGAAGGTTTTGTCGATCCTAAGAATGCTAACAAAGTATGCAAGCTCCAGCGCTCAATCTATGGGCTGGTGCAAGCATCTCGGAGTTGGAACATTCGCTTTGATGAGATGATCAAAGCGTTTGGGTTTACACAGACTTATGGAGAAGCCTGTGTTTACAAGAAAGTGAGTGGGAGCTCTGTAGCATTTCTCATATTATATGTGGATGACATACTATTGATGGGAAATGATATAGAATTCTTGGAAAGTATAAAGGCCTATTTGAATAAGTGTTTTTCAATGAAGGACCTTGGAGAAGCTGCTTATATATTAGGCATCAAGATCTATAGAGATAGATCAAGACGCCTCATTGGTCTTTCACAGAGTACATACCTTGACAAGATATTGAAGAAGTTCAATATGGATCAGTCCAAGAAGGGGTTCTTGCCTGTATTGCAAGGTGTGCAATTGAGCACGGCTCAATGCCCGACCACGGCAGAAGATAGAGAAAAGATGAGTGTCATCCCCTATGCCTCGGCCATAGGGTCTATTATGTATGCCATGCTGTGTACCCGACCTGATGTAAACCTTGCCGTAAGTTTGGTAGGAAGGTACCAAAGTAATCCCGGCATGGAACACTGGACAGCGGTCAAGAATATCCTGAAGTACCTGAAGAGGACTAAGGATATGTTTCTCGTTTATGGAGGTGACGAAGAGCTCGTCGTAAAGGGTTACGTCGACGCTAGCTTCGACACAGATCTGGATGACTCGAAGTCACAAACCGGATACGTGTATATTTTGAATGGAGGAGCAGTAAGCGGGTGCAGTTGCAAGCATAGCGTCGTGGCGGGATCTACATGTGAAGCGGAATACATGGCAACCTCGGAGGTAGCACAGGAAGCAGTCTAGATGAAGGAGTTCATTACCGACCTAGGGGTGATTCCCAATGCGTCGGGCCCGATGACTCTCTTCTGTGACAACACTGGAGCTATTGCCCTTGCGAAGGAGCCCAGGTTTCACAGGAAGACCAGGCATATCAAGTGTCGCTTCAACTCCATTCGTGAAAGTGTTCAAAATGGAGACATAGATATTTGTAAAGTACATACGGACCTGAATGTAGCAGATCCGTTGACTAAACCTCTCCCTAGGGCAAAACATGATCAACACCAGGACGCAATGGGTGTTCGACTCATCACAATGTAACTAGATTATTGACTCTAGTGCAAGTGGGAGACTGTTGGAAATATGCCCTAGAGGCAATAATAAATGGTTATTATTATATTTCTTTGTTCATGATAATTGTCTATTGTTCATGCTATAATTGTGTTATCCGGAAATCGTAATACATGTGTGAATACATAGACCACAACGTGTCCCTAGTAAGCCTCTAGTTGACTAGCTCGTTGATCAACAGATAGTCATGGTTTCCTGACTATGGACATTGGATGTCATTGATAACGGGATCACATCATTAGGAGAATGATGTGATGGACAAGACCCAATCCTAAGCATAGCATAAAAGATCGTGTAGTTTCGTTTGCTAGAGCTTTTCCAATGTCAAGTATCTTTTCCTTAGACCATGAGATCATGCAACTCCCGGATACCGTAGGAGTGCTTTGGGTGTGCCAAACGTCACAACGTAACTGGGTGACTATAAAGGTGCACTATGGGTATCTCCGAAAGTGTCTGTTGGGTTGGCACGGATCGAGACTGGGATTTGTCACTCCGTGTGACGGAGAGGTATCTCTGGGCCCACTCGGTAATGCATCATCATAATGAGCTCAATGTGACTAAGGCGTTAGTCACGGGATCATGCATTGCGGTACGAGTAAAGAGACTTGCCGGTAACGAGATTGAACAAGGTATTGGGATACCGACGATCGAATCTCGGGCAAGTAACATACCGATTAACAAAGGGAATTGTATACGGGATTGATTGAATCCTCGACATCGTGGTTCATCCGATGAGATCATCATGGAACATGTGGGAGCCAACACGGGTATCCAGATCCCGCTGTTGGTTATTGACCGGAGAGGCGTCTCGGTCATGTCTGCATGTCTCCCGAACCCGTAGGGTCTACACACTTAAGGTTCGGTGACGCTAGGGTTGTAGAGATATGTGTATGTGGAAACCCGAAAGTTGTTCGGAGTCCCGGATGAGATCCCGGACGTCACAAGGAGTTCCGGAATGGTCCGGAGGTAAAGTATTATATATAGGAAGTCAAGTTTCGGCCACCGGGAAAGTTTCGGGGGTTATCGGTATTGTACCGGGACCACCGGAAGGGTCCCGGGGGTCCACCGGGTGGGGCCACCTATCCCGGAGGGCCCCATGGGCTGAAGTGGGAGGGCAACCAGCCCTTAGTGGGCTGGGGCGCCCCCCATGGGCCTCCCCCCTGCGCCTAGGGTTGGAAACCCTAGGGTGGTGGGGCGCCCCACTTGCCTTGGGGGGCAAGGCACCCCCTTGGCCGCCGCCCCCCCACCCATCTAGATGGGGTTTGGCCGGCGCCCCCCCCCTCCTAGGGGGCCTATATAAAGGGGGGGAGGGAGGGCAGGAGGATAACAGCTCGACGAAGCCCTGCCGACATCCCGCTACATCCACCACCACGCTGTCGTGCTGCTGGATCTCCATCAACCTCTCCTTCCCCCTTGCTGGATCAAGAAGGAGGAGACGTCGCTGCACCATACGTGTGTTGAACGCGGAGGTGCCGTCCGTTCGGCACTTGGTCATCGGTGATTTGGATCACGGCGAGTATGACTCCGTCATCCACGTTCATTGGAACACTTCCGCTCGCGATCTACAAGGGTATGTACATGCACTCCTTTCCCCTCGTTGCTAGTATACTCCATAGATGCATCTTGGTGTGCGTAGGGAAATTTTAAAATTATGCTACGATTCCTAACACCGCCGCCTTGCGGGCTCTCACTGTAGCCTCACCTCGTCTTGTCTCCTTAATGATGCACATGTTTCGAGGGAGGGAGGTAGCCGGCTACGCCCCGGGCCGACTAGGGGAGGCCGGGCCGCCTTCGAGCGTCTCTCTGGCTAAAGGGGCCCGCCGCCCGTGGGCCGTACTGGCGCCTGTTGTGGGTGACGTTGAGGTCAACATGGCTACAGTGCCGCGCCGGACGGGGGATGGCTGACCCGTACGGCGCCCTGTGGCCACGCCTGTTCCGGGATTCGGGGGTAATTGGCTGTACTGCAGCCACGCCCCGTCTTATCACTGTTATGTGGATGCAGTCTTGGTGGGTGCAGTCTTGACCGGCTTCTGGGAGTCGGCTCTCTTCATGGCCGGCTTCTGGGAGTCGGTCCTCTTGGGGCCGGCTTCCTGGAGTCGGCCATCTCGTAGCTCTCCTTGGGAAGGTTTTTCAGGCCGGGTCGCCTTTTGGTAGTTGGCCCTGGGGATAGCCGGCCGGAGGAAGGCGGCCCCATGCTCTGGATACTTGAAGGCTCGAATGGCCTGATAATTTTTCGAAGAGCCAGGGGGAGTCGGTTAGGCTACCCGTGGCCATTTACTCCGACAACGCCCATGCCGGAGCCTGGGGCTCGACGGCAAGGACCAAAGGCATCTCTTCCGCCATGGGAGCGGCTGTCTCTACGGCCAGGGGTTGACGCCCTGCCGGAGCCAGTTGCTCTTGGGCAGGCCCAGCGTCTGCGGCAGCACCCTTGCCAGCGGCCCCAGGGGGCTCGGTAGGAAAGTACTTGCCGGGACCTGACTTCCTCCGCTTGTTCTGCCCCGTTGAGGGCTTGACGGATGGTTGAGTTAACTGGAGCAAAAAGGTACCTGGTTCCACAGGTAGCTTGAATGCGGCACGCTTTGACAGGTAATCGGTGATGTCGTTCTCCATTCGGGGGACGTGCTCCGCTTGGATACCGTCAAAGCGTCCCTCCAGCTTTCTCACCTCATCTACGTAGGCCTCCATCAATGGGCTCTGGTAATCCTTGTTGACCTTCCTAACAACAAGCTGCGAGTCACCCCTGACGATGAGCTTCTTAACCCCGAGGTCTGCCACGATCCTGAGACCAGCGAGCAATCCCTCGTACTCAGCAGTGTTGTTGGTGGACATCTCCCTGAGGAAGTGCATCTGGATCACGTACTTGAGGTGCTCTCCGGTGGGCGCGACGAGCATCACAACGGCACCGGCGCCTTGCAGCGAGAAAGCCCCATCAAAGTACATGATCCAGTCACGGTCTGCTTCCTTGCCGGGGAGAGTGGTCTTCTGGATTTCTTCGTCAGGCGTTGAGGTCTATTCTGCAATGAACTCTGCCAAGACTCTGCTCTGGATTGTTGAGGTACTTTCAAACTTCAGACCGAAACTTGATAGCTCCAAGGCCCATTCCCCAACCCTTCCGGTTGCATCTGGGTTATGCAGTATCCGTTGCAACGGGAGGCGGGTGACGACAGTGATCTCGTGGGCTTGGAAGTAATGACGCAGCTTCCTCGATGCCATAAGGAGGCCGAAGAGCAATTTTTGCACACTGGAATACCTCGACCTAGCCCCCTGCAAGAGGGAGCTGACAAAGTAAACCGGGTTCTGCATCATCTTCTTCTTCTGCACCACCTCACTCGACTGCGCGGGCACTGCCCTGGTGGCATCAGACTCTGTCGGGGGCCGCGCCATGCCGGCACCAGGCCCTGCCGGGGGAATCTTTGGCTTGCCATCTGCTGGTTCTGCCGCCGTCACTGCCTCCTTGTCGACCTCCCTCTGTGCCACCAGTGCGGCGCTGACCACTTGATTCGTCGCCGCCAGATACAGCAGCAACGGCTCTTGTGGTTTAGGCACAACCAATATTGGCGTGGAGGACTTCAGATCCTGCAATGCTGCCTCGGCTTCTGGGGTCCACTCCATTGGGCCCGTCTTCTTCAAGATTTTGAAGAAAGGAAGGGCGCGCTCGACGGACTTGGGGATGAATCGGCTCATGGCGGCAACACAGCCGGTGAGCCGACGCACATCCTTGATCCGCTTGGGCGCCTCAATCTGCTCAATAGCTTTGATCTTGTCTGGGTTTGCCTCGATCCTGCACTGCGACACAAAGAACCCGAGAAGCTTTCCAGATGGAACGCCGAAGACACAGTTCTCAGGGTTCAGCATGAGGTTGATATTGCGCAGGTTGGCAAATGTCTCTTCCAGATCTTGCACAAGAGTTAGCCCATCCTTGGTTTTGACCACTATGTCATCCATGTATGCCTCCATATTTCTATGGAGCTGAGGCTCAAAACCAATTTGGACTGCTCTTGCGAACGTTGAGCCAGCACTCTTCAACCCGAAAGGCATCCGTAAAAAGCAATACGTACCACATGGGGTGATGAATGCTGTCTTCTCTTCATCCTCTCTTGTCATGAAGATCTGGTGGTAGCCTGAGTAGGCGTCGAGGAATGATAACAGATCACACCCGGCTGTGGAGTCAACAATCTGGTCGATGCGCGGCAACGGTAAGGGGTCCTTAGGACAAGCCTTATTGATATCTGTGTAATCAATCCACAACCTCCACTTCCCATTCGCCTTGCGCACCACTACCGGATTGGCCAACCACGTCGGGTGGAGCACTCCTCTCGCCAAACCTGCCGCTTCCAATTTCCTGATCTCCTCTGTGATGAACTCCTGCCTCTCTAGAGCCTGCTTTCTTATCTTCTGCTTGACGGGCCGCGCATGGGGGCAGACAGCTAGGTGGTGCTCAATCACCTCCCTGGGAACACCGGGGATGTCGGATGCTTGCCACGCAAACACGTCGACATTCGCCCGCAGGAAGGTGACGAGCGCGCCTTCCTATTTGCTGTCGAGGGTGGAGCCTATGGTGAAGACCCTCCCGTGCCATCCTCCCTGACGGGCACCTTCTTGGTCTGCGGCGGCTCGGCTCTGGATCTCTTGCTCTTGTCGGTAGAGCTCTCTGGCACGTCCTCGACGGTAGCACAACACTCCGAGGAGGTGCGCTTGCCGGAGTGGGTGCGAGAGGTCTTGCCGGGCTTCTTCTTCCCTCCCGGGCTTTCAGCGGCAGGAGCAAGTGCCTTGACGGCAGCTGCTGCAACTGCTTCCCGCTAGAGTTGGTCGGCGCAGATCAGCGCGTCCTTCTTGTCGGAGGGGACAGAGATGATGGTCAACGGCCCGGGCATCTTTAGCATGTTGTAGGCGTAGTGTGATGCCGCCATGAACTTGGCTAGTGCCGGGCGACCGAGGATCCCGTTGTAGGGCAAGGGGATCTCGGCCACGTCGAAGACGATCCTCTCCGTCCTGTAGTTCAACTCTCCTCCAAACGTCACGGGCAGTGTGACCTTTCCCTTCGGCTGGCTCCTCCCCGGATTGACCCCTTGAAATGTGCCCGTTTCCTCGAGGTCTCCATCAGGGATTTGCAACCTTTTGATCACGACAGGCGAGATCAGGTTCAGGCCGGCCCCGCCATCAACCAACATCTTGTTCACCCTGAGGTTGCGTATTGTTGGTGAGACCAACAATGGCAAACACCCGACCGCGGTAGTGCGGTGAGGGTGGTCCTCGGTGTCAAAGATGAGGGGCGTGCTGGAGCACTTCAGCGGCTTCTGAGCGTCGAACGACGGCTCTGCTGCCATAATCTCACGCGCCCACTGCTTGAGCTGGCGGTGAGAGGTATGCAGCGAGGCGCCGCCATCGACGCACATGGCCTTCGTAGCCTTCTGGAACCCTTGCTCACCAGACTCGTCGTCCTCGTCGTGATCATCGTCTTCTTGTTTCTTGTCGCGGTCCCGGGCGGGCCTCTCTTGCTGGTTGTCCTTGCCGGGGCGGCCTCCTTGGCCGCCACGCTTCTTGCCGGATTCCTCAGCACCGTCCTGGTCCTTCGCCTTGTCCTGCCTCTCGTACTCATCTTTCTGCTTCTCAGCAAGCAGCTCGACTTGTCGGCACTTCTGGAGGTCGTGGCCCTTGGTGCGGTGGATTTTGCAGTATTGCTTGCCGGAGCTCCCTGGCTTGTCGGTAGCCGCCAAGGCCCGGCAGGCGGCGCACCCGGCAATCTCCTTGCCGGGAGCGCCTGCCTTGACCTTCTTGCCGGCACCGGTGTCGTCAGATCCCTCAACGGCAAGCACGGCCTTGCCTTGCGTTTCCTGTTGCGACGCCGGCCCTTCTTCGTCGGGGTGGCGGCGTCTTCATCGGTAGAGTCGGTTTCCGCGCCGGCGTCTTCGCCGGGGTACTTCCTTCCCTCTTCAGCCCGGGCGCACCTATCGGCCAGAACGTAGAGCTCGGCCACATCCTTAACCTTGGTCATCGCCAGCTCCTCGCGCATCTTGCGATTGCGCACGTTCTGGTGGAACGCGCTAATCACAGCGGCGGGATGAACGTCGGGGATGTTGTACTGCACCCGGCTGAATCTCTGGATGTACTTGCGCAGGGTCTCCCCTTCCTTCTGGGGAATGATATGCAGATCACTGGCCTGGCCATGAGCTTGGTGGCCTCCTGTGAAGGCGCCAACGAACTCATGGCACAGATCCGACCAAGAAGAAATGGAATCCACCGGCAAGTGCATCAACCAAGACATCACATTGGGCTTGAGCGCCAGCGGGAAATAGTTGGCAAGCACCTTGTCGTCGCGAGCCCCAGCAGCCTGCATCGCGATGGTGTAGATGCTGAGGAACTCGGACGGATGGGTCTTGCCAGTGTACTTCTCGCCGACGTCGGGCTTGAACGTGCGGTGGGACGGCCACTGGAACTGCCGCAGCTCACGGGTAAAGGCCGGGCAGCCCACCTCGTAAGGTAGGCCGCCGGAGCCCCCCGGTGCCGGGTGGTCCATAGCGGGTCCCGCCCGCTTGTCCGACTGGCGGCGCGTTTCGCGCCGGCGCTCGACGGTGGTTCGAGCGTCTTCGTGAGCTCGTTCCCGAAGGACCTGGCGCTGGTCGCGGAGGGTCCGCGGGTCGGACGACGCTATGGAGATGTTATCACAAGCGTCGTCACGACGGGCCGACGCCCGCGGCGGCTGGCGAGGAGGAGGAGAGTGCACCGTGGCCGCAGCTCCCCCGGTCCTCCCAGCGCCAGCATGTGGTGGCTCGGTGGAGCGCCGACCCGAGGGCCCCGCCGGTCGCGGATCGTCTTTGTTGGCGACGGCGACGAGGCTCCGGATGGTGGCCCTCCACTCGTCGAGCTTCTCCGCAGCAGGAGGGAAGTCGAGGAGCAGCTACGCACGCCAAAGCTTCTGCTAGAGTGGGCAGCAGCGACAGCTGCGTGGATCGCGGCGCGCTTCGACTTCTAACTATGTTAAAGGAGCTCCGTTACGACCCAGCGGCTGCGTGCCATTTTCGCCAGAGCTTCGGCGGGCATGCTGAACCCCTTCATCTCGCGGATGACGCACAGGGCTCTTCCCACGGCGGTGCCCAGGGTCACCAGCGTGGTGACGCTGCTCGGCGCGCACACCATGGGAAGAGCGCGCAGTGGTCGCTGGTGTGGGCGTCTTGGAGGTCGCTGCGCCGCCCGGAGGTGGCACAACGACACCCCTGGAGGGCCCCGCGCCACCTGCGGGGGGCCCAGCTCCGTCTTTGGATCCGGCGACGTGCGACCGGTCGTCTGGGCGCGAACGACGCCGCTCGCCAGGCTCTGACTGCCAGGGCGATGCTGGTGCTCGCGGACCGCGGCCCGGGTCCTGTCCGCGACCGGTCCACTGCTCGTCCGCACCGGCACGGGCCGTTCGGCTCCCAACGAGCCGATCGCCGTGGCCGTCTTCTTCTTAGGAGCCATGGCGACGAAGAACTGCTAGGCTAACTACTAGACCAGATTCTCACAATTGCGCCCCCTACCTGGCGCGCCAAAGATGTCGGTGTGGAACGACACCTATGGGATCACAAGAATCCCTACTACGGTTGCCGGGGCGCGGGGTTGCGAGAAGAGCAGGGCTAGTAGACAGCACAAGGATCGTTTACCCAGGTTCGGGCCGCGAGGATGCGTAAAACCCTAGTCCTGCTTTGGTGGGTGTATTTCAGAGAGTTCTTGAGCTCTCGAACTAGCTGTGGTCAGTGCGTGGTTCGAAAGAGCCGAATCCTTCTCCAGTATGCCATGGGCCTCCTTTTATAGTCGGAAGGGGCTGCCACAGTGGCACACAGGAGGTGGAAAGGCGTACAGTGCCCTGAGCTTATCGCTCGTATTACAGGACAAGACGCATTTAATGCGTAGCTTAGGTGTCCCCTTGCTTTATCGGGGACGGGGGCGAGGCCCGTCCCGTCCGTCGCCGCTCCTTCTCGCTTCGACACGCGCCCTGGCCAGCGATGCGTGCGGCGCCATGTAGGCAGGCAGGCAGCTGAGGTGGCGCGGTGGTGGATTCTTCACGAAGATCTGCATGCTGCCACGCAGGCGCTTGACGAGTTGGCCTGGGGGCTGCATGTTGCCACGCAGGTGCCCGCCCAGCTGGTTGGACTGGCAGCTGCATGTGAACGGCGGTGGGAGCTCGGTTGGCGTGGGCCTGGTGGTGGCCCTGCTGCGTCCTTTGTGAGGGCCTTGCCGGGTGGCCCGGCAAGGGTCTTGCCGTGGCGCACTATCGTCCACGGCAAGGGTCTTGCCGGGGGTCTGGTGGCCTTCCTCGGCAAGGATCTTGCCGAGGGTCGTCGTCTTCTAACCCTCATCTGATCTTGAATATGTCTTCACAAAGATCTGCATGCCACCACAGTGGTGCCTTCCCGAGCCCTGGCCCAACGTGGATGATGGCGTTGGGGACCGTGGGCTAAAGGGTGGCTCACTCTGTTGGTGTGGGGCGAGCTGCCCCGACAAGGGTCTTGCCGGGGCTGCTCGGGCTGCCCCGGCAAGGGTCTTGCCAGGGGAACCTACTTCGTCCCTCTGCTCTTTGTGGTCTTGGCCTTGGCATTGCTGTGTTTGTCTTGGGCTTCAGTCCTACCTTGGCTCACCTCCCCTGTTCTGCTTGGTGTGACCGCGGGCGCGGCTCCGACTGCCCGTGCTCAGGTAAAGGGGTACAAAAACGTACCCCTCTTTTTGTACACCGACAATCCATTACTTGAGCACTATATGCCTAGCTTAATGGCTTTAAAGAAAGCGCTGCCAGGGAGACAACCCGGAAGTTTTAGAGAGTCATTTATTTCTGTTGTGTGCTTTTATATAGTTTAAAAACAAAAAAATAAAGAGGGGAACCAAAAAATTTTCAAAAAGAAAAGTGAAAGTGAGATAGACGAGCATTGTGAAAGTGGGGGACGTCCTTAAACTTGTTCAGGCCCATGGAAACTTTGTGAATCTTAATTACAGAAACTTTTCAATAAAAATAATTATCCCCTTGTATAATTCCATTGTACTATAAAAATAATGTGCCAAGGTTTGCCTTTAGGATGTTTACAATGCTTGTTGGTTTGTACGGTGCAGGACAGAAACTTTGGCTGTAGTGCGCGATTTTTCATTTTTTTACTGGAACGTCATATAGTTCTGATTCTTTTTGCATTGTCTTTATTTACAAATTTTTTATTTTTCCTAATTTTCGCAGAAGCTTTCAAGTATCAGAAGTATAGTGAGTGTTCAGATTATTACAGACCGTTCTGTTTTAGACAGATTCTGTTTTTGATGCATAGTTTGCTTGTTTTGATGAAACTATCAATTTATATCAGTGGATTAAGCCATGAAAAAGTTATATTACAGTAGACACAATGCAAAAACAAAATATGAATTGGTTTGCAACAGTAAGTTATCTTACAGTAGACACAATGCAAAAACAAAATATGAATTGGTTTGCAACAGTACTTAGAGTAGTGATTTGCTTTATTATACTAATGGATCTTACCGAGTTTTCTGTTGAAGTTTTGTGTGGATGAAGTGTTCGATGATCGAGAAGGTTTCGATATGAGAAGAAGGAAGAGAGGCAAGAGCTCAAGCTTGGGGATGCCCGAGGCATCCCAAGTAAATATTCAAGGAGACTCAAGCGTCTAAGCTTGGGGATGCCCCGGAAGGCATCCCCTCTTTCTTCAACAAGTATCGGTATGTTTTCGGATTCGTTTCGTTCATGCGATATGTGCAATCTTGGAGCGTCTTTTGACTTTAGTTTTCATTTTTCTTATATGCACCATGCTGGTATGAGATAGTCCTTGGTTGATTTATAAGAATGCTCTTTGCACTTCACTTATATCTTTTGAGCTTGGCTTTATAGAATGCTTCATGTGCTTCACTTATATCATTTGAAGTTTGCATATCCTGTTTCTCTTCACTTAGACAACCGCCATTTGTACAAGGCTCTTTTGCTTCACTTATATTTGTTAGAGCATGGGCATATCTTTTGTAGAAAGAATTAAACTCTCTTGCTTCACTTATATCTATTTAGAGAGATGACAGGAACTGGTCATTCACATGGTTAGTCATAAAATCCTACATAAAACTTGTAGATCACTCAATATGATATGTTTGATTCCTTGCAATAGTTTTGCGATATAAAGATGGTGATATTAGAGTCATTCTAGTGGGTGGTTGTGGATTGTAGAAATACTTGTGTTGAGGTTTTTGATTCCCGTAGCATGCACATATGGTGAACCGTTATGTAACGAAGTCGGAGCATGAGGTATTTATTGATTGTCTTCCTTATGAGTGGCGGTCGGGGACGAGCGATGGTCTTTTCCTACCAATCTATCCCCCTAGGGGCATGTGTAGTAGTACTTTGCTTCGAGGGCTAATAAACTTTTGCAATAAGTATATGAGTTCTTTATGACTAATGTGAGTCCATGGATTATACGCACTCTCACCCTTCCATGATTGCTAGCCTCTTCGGTACCCTGCATTGCCCTTCCTCACCTCGAGAGTTGGTGCAAACTTCGCTGGTGCATCCGAACCCCGTGATACGATACGCTCTATCACACATAAACCTCATTATATCTTCCTCAAACAGCCACCATACCTACCTATCATGGCATTTCCATAGCCATTCCGAGATATATTGCCATGCAACTTCCATCATCATCATATACATGACTCGAGCATTCATTGTCATATTGCTTTGCATGATCGTAAGATAGCTAGCATGATGTTTTCATGGCTTGTCCGTTTTTTGATGTCATTGCTACGCTAGATCGTTGCACATCCCGGTACACCGCGGGAGGCATTCATATAGAGTCATATCTTTGTTCCAGATATCGAGTTGTAATATTGAGTTATAAGTAAATAAAAGTGTGATGATCATCATTATTAGAGCATTGCCCCAGTGAGGAAAGGATGATGGAGACTATGATTCCCCCACAAGTCGGGATGAGACTCCGGACGAAAAAAAGAGAAAGGCCAAAAAAAGAGAAGGCCAAAAAAAGAAAAAAATGAGAGAAAAAGAGAGAAGGGGCAATGTTACTATCCTTTTACCACACTTGTGCTTCAAAGTAGCACCATGTTCTTCATATAGAGAGTCTCTTGAGTGATCACTTTCATATACTAGTGGGAATTTTCATTATAGAACTTGGCTTGTATATTCCAACGATGGGCTTCCTCAAATGCCCTAGGTCTTCATGAGCAAGCAAGTTGGATGCACACCCACTTAGTTTCAGTTTGAGCTTTCATACACTTATAGATCTAGTGCATCCGTTGCATGGCAATCCCTACTCCTCATATTGACATCAATTGATGGGCATCTCCATAGCCCGTTGATTAGCCGCGTCGATATGAGACTTTCTCTTTTTTTGTCTTCTCCACATAACCCCCATCATCATATTCTATTCCACCTATAGTGCTATGTCCATGGCTTGCACTCATGTATTGCATGAGGGTTGAAAGAGCTGAAGCGTGTTAAAAAGTATGAATCAATTGCTCGGCTTGTCATCGGGGTTTGTGCATGATGTGAATATTTTGTGTGGTGAAGATGGAGCATAGCCAGACTATATGATTTTTTAGGGATAACTCTCTTTGGCCTTGTTATTTTGAAAAGACATGATTGCTTTATTAGTAGGCTTGAAGTATAATTGTTTTTATGTCAAATGATAGACTATTGCTTTGAATCACTCGTGTCTTAATATGCATGCCATGATTAGATACATGATCAAGATTATGCTAGGTAGCATTCCACATAAAAAATTATCTTTTTTATCATTTACCTACTCGAGGACGAGCAGGAATTAAGCTTGGGGATGCTGATACGTCTCCATCGTATCTATAATTTTTTATTGTTCCATGCCAATATTCTACAACTTTCATATACTTTTGGCAACTTTTTATACTTTTTTTGGGACTAACATATTCATCCAGTGCCCAGTGCCAGTTCCTGTTTGTTGCATGTTTTATGTTTTGCAGAAACCCAATATCAAACGGAGTCCAAACGGGATAAAAACGGACGGAGAATTATTTTGGAATATTTATGATTTTTGGGAAGTAAAATCAACGCGAGACGGTGCCCGAGGGGGCCACGAGGCAGGGGCGCGCCCTGGACCCTCGTGGGCACCCCCGTAAGGCGGTTGACGCTCTTCTTTTGCCGCAAGAAAGCTAATTTTATGAGAAATATCTGGGCGAAAGATTCACCCCAATCGGAGTTACGGATCTCCGGATATAAAAGAAACGGTGCCAGGGCAGAATCAGAGAGCACAGAAACAGAGAGAGACAGAGAGACAGATCCAATCTCGGAGGGGCTCTCGCCCCTCCCACGCCATGGAGACCATGGACCAGAGGGGAAACCCTTCTCCCATCTAGGGAGAAGGTCAAGGAAGAAGAAGAAGAAGGGGGGCTCTCTCCCCCTCACTTCCGGTGGCGCCGGAACGCCGTCGGGGGGCATCATCATCACCGCGATCTTCACCAACACCTCTGCCATATTCACCAACATCTCCATCACCTTCCCCCTTCTATCTATAGCGGTCCACTCTCCCGCAACCCGCTGTACCCTCTACTTGAACATGGTGCTTTGTGCTTCATATTATTATCCAATGATGTGTTGCCATCCTATGATGTCTGAGTAGATTTTCGTTGTCCTATCGGTGGTTGATGAATTGCTATGATTGATTCAATTTGCTTGTGGTTATGTTGCTGTCCTTTGGTGCCCATCATATGAGCACGCGCGTGGATCACACCATAGGGTTTGTATGTTGATAGGACTATGTATTGGAGGGCAAGGGTGACAGAAGCTTCAGCCTAGCATAGAAATTGATGCATACGAGATTGAAGGGGGACTAATATATCTTAATGCTATGGTTGGGTTTTACCTTAATGAACGTTAGTAGTTGCGGACGCTTGCTAATAGTTCCAATCATAATTGCATAGAATTCCAAGTAAGGGATGACATGCTAGCAGTGGCCTCTCCCACATAAAACTTGCTATCGGTCTAGTAAAGTAGTCAATTGCTTAGGGACAATTTCGCAACTCGTACCCCCACTTTTCCACACTCGCTATATTTACTTTATTTTGTCTTTACCTAAACAGCCCCTATTTTTTATTTACGTCCTCTTTATGTTCTTGCAAACCTATCCGAAAACTCCTACAAAGTACTTCTAGTTTCATACTTGTTCTAGGTAAAGCGAACGTAAAGCGTGCGTAGAGTTGTATCGGTGGGCGATAGAACTTGAGGGAATATTTCTTCTACCTTTAGCTCCTCGTTGGGTTCGACACTCTTACTTACCGAAAGAGGCTACAATTGATCCCCTATACTTGTGGGTTATCAAGGTGTTCGGGGTAACAGCCCCGGAAGCCTACGTGCCCCGTATGATGGATCAGGAGTACGCGCCGGAGGACGACCCTGGCTCGTTCCTTGGAGAAGATTGGGAAGACGGGGCGCTAGAAGTTGAAGCCTTTTAGGAACCGACCGGGAACCGCAACGACCGCGCCTTCAACGACAACTACATGGTACCACTAATCTCTCACGAGAAGGCTTACGCTAACCATGGGCTGCAAGTGAATCAGTTCACAGCGTCGGTCGACGACCCCGGCACAGCAGCATCCCTTCCGCCCGGGGAAGCACGCTGGGGGCCACGCGGAGGGAGCCAGGAGCAAGGCCCCTCCCCACGTCGCGTGAATCCAGGCAACGCTCGGAGGTAGGCCCTCTAACGGGGAGGTGCCGGCGAGCCTTCCCCCGGCAGAGGACCCGTGGTCGCCGAGGGCACCGCTGGCGTCCCCTTTCCCCCCTTTGTGTCGTCCAGGTTGCCGGTTGGCTCAAAGGTGGTCGAGGGTGGCGCAAGGCGGGGCCCTCGTCTGGCGATATGAAGCAAGGTCAGTTCCTGTGAAGAAGGCCCAGTGTCTGTGAAGGTCGCCGCCCGTGACACTCTCACGTAATAATGAGTGGGGCTGTACACGCCCCGGAGTCTCAGGGGTGCGGGCCTCAGGCCCTGGGGCTCCCTCCCATGCCTAGTGGCAGCACTTAGCTCCGCGCTGGTGAGAAGACTCGAAGACCAGAAGACTAGACTAGGTGCCAGACGCGGCCATTTGCTTTGGATCTCTTTTCTGTAGCCTTGCCTCTTGGATTTGGATTTAAGTTGAAGTCGAGCTTTTGTCAATGCGTGCGGGGGAGAATTTTCTCGTTCAAGCGATTTCTTGCCATCTGGTTCTTGCCTTGTTCTGGAGCTCACACTCGCCGCCTCCCCCTCACGGGCCCCTCGCGAGCGGGGCTGGGCATAGCACGCACGCCACGCACGCCGATCGGCGTAGGAACCTCGCGAGGCCCACTCGGGCGAGTCAGCAGACCCTTCAGGAGCCCCATGGCGACTCTCAACCTTACAATACGATTCAGGGCCTGCCCCAGCTAAGGTAAGCCGCAGCGGCAAGAATTGCCATCAGACTCATGGCCGACCAAAACGCACCCTCGGTTCAGCCTCAAGGAGTAGAAATCATGATTTGTTTACATGAGGGCTCCCCCTCCCAAAATGCTATCACGATCTTTAAGGTGCCACGCCCGAGTTTTTGCATACAGGGTGAAGCAATAAAGGAACGAGGAATTAGCCAGATATGTCACTCGCCGTGTCCTCCGCGTCGTCTTCAGACGTGCCGCTCGCGTCACTGTCGCCATCGTTGACACCGCCACCACCGTCACCAGCACCGGCGTCCCCGTCATCGACCACGTCGCCTCCGTCTGCGGCGTCCACCACCGCATCGTCCTCTGAAGTGAAGGCCATGACCAACACATCCACGTTGTCCTCTACCCACCGCGCCAGGTCGTCCCGAACGACCGTAGGTAAGGGAGCGATGGCGGCGTCGAAATCGAAGTCGGGGTTGGCGTTCAGGAGATGGCTGAAGACATGGGAGAAATGCGCTCGAGCAGGCCACGACTCCTCTCTTCCACGAGCCTGCGAGCTTCGTCAGATCGGGCCTCCAGGCGTGTCACCACATCGGTGAAGAAGCGGACGTGACTGGCATAGTCATTCACCTGAGGATGGGGGGCGTTCGCGTCACAGACATGGCCCAGGGAAGTGTTCGCCCTGTTCCGAAGATCCTGAAGCATGGGAGCGTGAACGCGCTCCAGCGTCCACCTCTCCAGCACTTCCTCCCTGTTTTGCCGCGCGACGGCTTCGGCGTCATCAACCCGTTTCTGAAGCAAGAGCAGCTCGGTGCGGGCGGAGGCCAAGTCCGCCTGCGCCGTGGCCAGGGCGGCAGCCGTGGCCTCCCCATGTCTCTACGCCTCGTCTAACCTGGGCCTGAGAGCGGCGGTCCTGCCGTCGCCTCAATTCCTGCAAGCTTCAGCTTCAAGTCGTACCGACCTTCAAGATCCGCGCGAACCCGGGCCACCTGGCGATCGACTTCCTCCTGGACCTTGGCCTCGCGAGCCCCGACGGCATCTTCCGCCTAAGCAACTTGACGCTCCCTCATGTCCAGTTGTTCAAGCTCAAGGCTGCGCTCCACGGCTTCCAGAGCCAGCACCTCCTCGTGCCTCTAGACCTCCTCTTCCTCTGCGGGCGTCCCCCTCAGCGACGCAAGGGCAGCTCTGTGCGCCTCCACCTGGCGCTCGAGGGACGTGCTCCAAGCTTGGAGCTCCCACGCGCGCTTCTCTGCAGCCTCGCGATGACAGTCAGCCTCGCAAGCCTCCTCCAAGGCCCAGAAGCAAGCCTCACGGGAAATCTTGAGGGATTCCTCGGCCTTCGCATTGTCAAGATCATGCTGGTAGCGGCCAAGGTTGATGGCCACCCTCAGCTTACGCTGTTCCTCCACCAGCCGAAGACCTTCAGCCTCAAGGCGCGAGTCGACACCTGTGAGTTCTTCGCCGAGTCGGCTCATCGCGTCCATCGCCTTCTGGAAGAGCTCATGACGAACGACGCTCCACCCGCGTTCCAACTCCAAGGCACGCCCCACCTCGTCCTCCGCCACGGGGGCTGTGGGCGGGGCGTTAAGCGGCACCCCATCTCAGTAGGGGGCTGGGGGCTGGTGCCGCTCCAGGTACTGGCCCGACCTCACGAGGGGCCCAGGCTGAATAGGGCCCGCTGCTTGAGGAGGAGCTGAAGGCCGAAGCCAACCAGCTGCTGTCCATAACCAGAGGAGGAGACTGGGGAACACCCGCCAGGCTCCAAGCCAGATCGTGCAGGAATGGCAACGAAGCCGCAGATTCGAGGCTCCAAGAAGGCGAGCACACCCCCTCGGCCAGCCCGGCTCCAGGCGTGGCATGTAGGCTCGGGATGCACAAGGCTAATGGGGGTGCCGAGGAAGGCGAGGATTGCTTCTCAGAAGCCTCAACAGCCCTGGCAGAAGGGGTCCTGAAGAGCCAGCGTCAGGAAGGAAAGCAGCAACCAAGAAACCGCAAGGTGCAGTACTTACTCGTCGAAGGCGAGGTACTTTCGACGCTTCAATGGCCCGAAGATACTGCCGCCGCCCGGAGACCCTTTCCTCTTGCGGAGTTCCTCGCAGTCTATGCAAAGCCGGTTGAAGCGCTCAACGTGGCGGCCAGTGCGAGGTGCAGCCGGAGAGGCGCCCGAGAGAACAACTCCAGGAGTGCTTGGCTGCGGAGAACAGCCGAGCGCCGTCTCGCCGCGACCTCCCGAGGCCTCTGGAGTTTCACCCTCGGGAGCCGCGTGCTGCGTCATCTCGGCGACCAACGTCCCAGAATCGCGGGTTCCAGAGGACGACGCCTCAGGAGCCCCAGGCAGCGTCCGCACATCAGCACTCGAGCCGCCAGCATCTTGCTGCGCTCGCCCCCCTACACCCGCGTTCGGGGCGAGCTCGGCGCCGTCAGTGAGGAAGGGAACCACGCAAACAGGGTTCTCACGGGACCCCACCAGGCCGTCCGGACGCAGCCCCCCACCCGTCAAAGGGAGGCGTGCTCCCTGCAAATTCATCCTTGTTCTTGCAGCGATACAGCAGACAGTTCTTCCCAGGCAAGTCATCCGGCAAAGGGACACCCGTCAGGACCTTGAGCACCGTCTGCCGCCTCCCAAGAGGGAGCCCGGACTCCTGAAACCTCATATGGTCCTGACTGCTGAGCAAGGTCCACATCGGGCGAGAGTGGCGTCAAAGCGGAGCGATCCGGCGCTTGACAAATTCCTTCACCACCATAGGCGCAGTCACGCCGCGGTCCTTCAACCTCCTCAACCTGAACCAGACGGGAGCAAGACGGGGGCTCACGAGCCTCTCGTGGCTCCAACCGGAATGGGAAATGACAGGCGCAGACGGGGCGTCGAGTAGGGGGCTGAGCTCACCGGCGTCGACAAACACCCACCGTGTCCGAAACTTGCTCATGGATGGAGGAAGCTCAAACTGGATCCCCGCGCTCGCTGTCACGGCCACGGCTAGGAAGCCCACGCACCCCAAGCTCTGCTGGGGAGCAATCAGATGCAATGAGAAGAAATGGCGGAGGAAGGCCACAGAAGGGGCAATGCCAACCATGGCTTCACACACATAGGCAAAGACGGCCACGAGAGTCACGGATTGAGGGTCAAGATGCAGCATGTGGATCTGATAATGCTCAAGCACTGCGTTGAAGTAGGCGGAGAAGGGAGGAAGCAGGCCTGCCCAAAGGCCATCGATAAAGATTGGGACCTCGGTGGCTGCCCGGGCGGTGCGAGCGCGAGACGCAGGCCAAGCCACCGTCTTCCCCCACTCGTTGAAGCTGGAAGTGAGCATTGGACGCACCTTGTCCATGGCCTCGTCGTTAAGCATGAAGGATCGACCGACCGCAGGCTCGACGGCCGGAGGCGCACTCGGCGAGGACAAGGGCTTCTTCCCCTTGTCTGCTTGTTTTGGGCGCCATGGTGATGGAGCGGGCAGGAGGCAGGTCAGATTGGAGAGGAGAAGCAGAGTCTCGAGGAAGCAGAGAGATTGGGGAAGCAAGGCGCGGGCGACGGAGGAATAACTGTGTAGGTTGCGGGGGCCGCATAGCCAGGCGGATTCTAAGGCAGCGTGAGGAAGCGGAGACGCCCACGTCCAATCAACCGCCACGTGTCAACCGAGGCCGCAGGCTTTTGGGGCCCGCAGCGCTCTGTACTTGACCTTTGGCTTCGCCTCGAAGCCAAGCCCGAGCGCGCCTTGGGCCCGGGGGCTACTGTCGGCGTTCTGGGAACGGGGTTCCCCAGACTTGCCTGCCCGCGGCCCACGGCGTGGCTATGCTAGCAGGCCGTACGACCCATCATCATCGACAAGGCATTCAAGACCCTTGCGAGGGGCCAAGCCTCGCGGGGCGGACGACGCAAGACCTCCTCCGGAGTGGCCACGCTCGGTAGGCTCGCGAGGAGCAAAGATATCAAGGCGGGGCAAACCTCGCGAGGCTCCCGTGACGTGAGCAATGACGATCGACACCAGGCGGGCGCCAGCGCGCGCAGCATCCTTGTTTCCTCTTTGGTGCTAAGGAGGCAGGCGCAGAGTACCGAGGCATCAAGCAAAGGTTTCCATATCAGTGCAACGAGACCGAAGACCAGCAGGACGGCAGGACAGAGGTCACCATGGAGCCCAAGACGGCGTCACCACCAGAGCCCTTTGCAGGCGAAGACCACTTTTGTCAGGATAGCTTGTACTAGCTGTTCCCTTTCAAAATTGCCCGCCTTTGTTGGCTCCCTTCCCGCTCAATATTTGGGAAGAGGACCAGGGCCTATATAAGTAGAGCTAGCCACCATAGTAGGGGGCATCGAGTCCTCACCCACACAAGTTCGACAAGCACAGGAACACCTCAACCTCAGGAGGCTGTCCTTCCCCTTGTACTGTTCATCATCAGCCCAAGAGGCAATCCACCACCACCACACTGGAGTAGGGTATTACACCACAACGGTGGCCCAAACCAGTATAAATCTCGTGTCTTTCTGTGTTACGAGTTCATCGAGTTCGTCCGCGAGATCTTAGCGTGCTAGGGCGTAGATCGGTAGGAGGGAAAGAACTTCGCGCGCACCCCAGAGTTCGAACCTTAAGGGTTTTGCCGGAACCCGAGATCCGACAGCAGCAGCTACTGCTTGTAAAGCTGCAGCTTGGAGGCGAGCTGCCTCTGTCCTCCTCTCGTACTCGTTCGCCTCCTCCCTGGTTATAACATATCTCCTTTTTGCCTGAAAGTTAAAGAAAGTAGGAGTAGGGAGGGCAACATGGACAGTGCGCTGTCTGTCGAAGATTAGTCGATACTGGAGGAATTGTTTGTTCCACTCAAGAAACTGATGGCGAACCATAGCATTATAATTTAGGTAAGCATGAGGTAGCTCTATATCATTTCCATGTATAGGCACATTAAGATAATTAGCAACACGAGTTGCATAAATTCCACCAAACAAATCTCCACTTATACCGTTAAGATGCAACCTTCGTGCAACAATGGCCCCCAAGTTACATTGTTTATCACTTAATACCGCACTTTTGAGGACACTAAGATATGGAACGCACATGTGACAAGCCTCATCCTTACCGTTAATGCATCTAATGAATGTATGGGAAATGAATGCTCCCTATGGTAGCTTGTGTGATTTCCCTAGATTCCCCCACAATGATACTAGCAAGAAAGTCTTTATATTCAGATTTATGAGGTTCACTAACATTGCCCAAGTGCGGGAGTTTAGAAGCAGTATTAAAATCCTCTAGGTCCATGGTATATGATTTATCATAAAGATCAAATAAAACAGTGTGAGAATTGTGCGAGGATCTAAATTTAAACCTCCTGACAAAGGAATCAGTTAGGTAGTGGTATTGCCGGCACTTATCTGACACGAAGTCCTCAAGATCAGCATTACGCATATACGCGTCAAATTCATCCTTGATGCCTGCCTGGGCCATAAACTCCTCTGACGACCATTCACAAGGCCGCACTTGAGCTTCCCTCGGTGGTTCATCGTCCGACTCATGTATCGCAAGCCTTGGTCCTTGCTTCCTTGAGGAACCACCTTGGTACATTTTCCTAAACATTTTCTTTCTCTGAAAAATTTCTGAAATTTTTAGTGACTCAAAATAAAAGTGAACCAAACTCAACAAGATTGATAGCAACTACTCCTACAAGTGCCTAGAGGCTATATCATATATTAAAACTACTTTGGACCATATAAATTTGACATGCAAGCTCAAGAACAGGGTCACCTTAGCAGCAAAAATTTGCAATAAATAAAGCAGTAAAACAAAAACTAATTGGACCATTGGAGGAGTCACATACCGAAGAACAATCCCCCAAAGCAGTTTTGTGAGTGGAGCTTTGAGCAAGGAGATCGAAAATGGCAGCAAGATGAGCTAGAACTCGGGTTTGAACTATGGGAGGATTTTTTCTGTAGGAAGATGAAGTGAGTGGGTGCTGGAATAAGTGGAGGGGGTCCACGTGGGGTCCACGAGGCTGGGGGGCGCCCCATGGGGGGGGCGCCCTGCACCCTCGTGGCCCAATGGTGGGGCCCCCTGGTGTATTCTCAGTGCCAGTAATTCCTAAATATTCTACAAAAAATCATATATCATTTTCAGGACATTTGGAGAACTTTTATTTTCGGGGTATTTTTATTGCAAGGATAATTCAGAAAACAGACAGACTATTTTTGCTTTATTTAATCTAAATAACAGAAAGTAAAAGGAGGGTACAGAGAGTTGTGCTTCCTAACTTCATCCATCTCATGCTCATCAAAAGGAATCCACTAACAAGGTTGATCAGGTCTTGTTAACAAACTCTTTCCGAATAACATGAAACCGGAGAGTTTTCGAATAACACTAGGTTACCTCAACGGGGATGTGTATGCTGTAGGGGAACGTAGCAGAAATTCAAAATTTTCTACGCATCACCAAGATAAATCTATGGAGTCATCTACCAACGAGAGAGAGAGGGGAGTGCATCTACATACCATTGTAGATCGCTAAGCGGAAGCATTGCAAGAACGCGGATGAGGTAGTCGTACTCGTTGCGATTCAGATCGCGGCTGAATCCGCTCTAAGCACCGAAGAACGATGCCTCCGCGTTCAACACACGTGCAGCCCAGTGACGTCTCCCATGCCTTGATCCAGCAAGGAGAGAGGGAGAGGTTTGGGAAGACTCCGTCCAGCAGCAGCACGACGGCGTGGTGGTGATGGAGGAGCGTGGCAATCTTGCAGGGCTTCGCCAAGCACCGTGGGAGAGGAGGAGGACATGGAAGAGGGGGAGGGCTGCGCCAGAACTTGGGTGCGGCTGCCCTCCCACCCCCCACATATATATAGGGGCAAGGGAGAGGGGGGCCGGCCCCATCAGATCCAATCTGAGGAGGGGGCGGCGGCCAGGGGGGTTGCCTTGCCCCCCAAGGCAAGGGGGGCGCCTCCCCTTAGGGTTCCCCCAAACCCTTAGGCGCATGGGCCCTGGGGGGGAAGGCGCCCAGCCCACTAAGGGGCTGGTCCCTCACCACATACAGCCCATAGGGCCCTCCGGGGCTGGTGGCCCCTCCCGGTGGACCCCTGGAACCCTCCGGTGGTCCCGGTACATTACCGGTGACGCCCAAAACTCTTCCGGTGGCCAAAACGGGACTTCCCATATATAAATCTTTACCACTGGACCATTCCGGAACTCCTCGTGACGTTCAGGATCTCATCCGGGACTCCGAACAACATTCGGTAACCACGTATATCTATTCCCTATAACCCTAGCATCATCGAACCTTAAGTGTGTAGACCCTACGGGTTCGGGAACCATGCAGACATGACCGAGACGTTCTCCGGCCAATAACCAACAGCGGGATCTGGATACCCATGTTGGCTCCCACATGTTCCACGATGATCTCATCGGATGAACCACGATGTCGGGGATTCAATCAATCCTGTATACAATTCCCTTTGTCTACCGGTATAGTACTTGCCCGAGATTCGATCGTCGGTATCCCGATACCTTGTTCAATCTCGTTACCGGCAAGTCTCATCCCATGATCAACTCCTTGGTCACATTGTGCACATTATGATGATGTCCTACCGAGTGGCCCAGAGATACCTCTCCGTTTACACGGAGTGACAAATCCCAGTCTCGATTCGTGCCAACCCAACAGACACTTTCGGAGATACCTGTAGTGCACCTTTATAGCCACCCAGTTACGTTGTGACGTTTGGTACACCCAAAAGCATTCCTACGGTATCCGGGAGTTGCACAATCTCATGCTCTAAGGAAATGATACTTGACATTAGAAAAGCTCTTAGCAAAGGAACTACACGATCTTGTGCTAGGCTTAGGATTGGGTCTTGTCCATCACATCATTCTCCTAATGATGTGATCCCGTTATCAACGACATCCAATGTCCATGGTCAGGAAACCGTAACCATCTATAGATCAACGAGCTAGTCAACTAGAGGCTTACTAGGGACATGGTGTTGTCTATGTATCCACACATGTATCTGAGTTTCCTATCAATACAATTTTAGCATGGATAATAAACGATTATCATGAACAAGGAAATATAATAATAACCAATTTATTATTGCCTCGAGGGCATATTTCTAATAGTCTCCCACTTGCACTAGAGTCAATAATCGAGTTCACATCGCCATGTGATTAATACCCAAGAGTTTACTAGAGTCAATAATCTAGTTCACATCACCATGTGATTGTAATGAATCCAACACCCATGGGGTTTGTTCATATCTCGCTTGTGAGAGAGGTTATTAGTCAACGGGTCTGAACCTTTCAGATCCGTGTGTGCTTTACGAATATCTATGTCATCTTGTAGATGCAGCTACCATGCGCTACTTGGAGCTATTCCAAATAACTGCTCTACTATACGAATCCAGTTTACTACTCAGAGTCATCTGGATTAGTGTCAAAGTTTGCATCGACGTAACCCTTTACGACGAACTCCTTTTCCACCTCCATAATCGAGAAAATTCCTTAGTCCACTAGATACTAAGGATAAGTTCGACCGCTGTCATGTGATCCATTCCCGGATCACTATTGTACCCCTTGACTAACTCATGGCAAGGCACACTTCATGTGCGGTACACATCCTAGCATACTGTAGAGCCTACGTCTAAAGCATAGGGGACGACCTTCGTCCTTTCTCTCTCTTCTGCTGTGGTCAGGTCTTGAGTCTTACTCAATACTCACACCTTGTAACACAGCCAAGAACTCCTTCTTTGCTGATCTATTTTGAACTCCTTCAAAAACTTGTCACGGCATGTATTCATTTGAAAGTACTATTAAGCGTTTTTGATCTATCCTTATAGATCTTGATGCTCAATGTTCAAGTAGCTTAATCCAGGTTTTCCATTGAAAACACTTTTCAAATAACCCTCTATGCTTTCCAGAAATTCTACATCATCTCTGATCAACAATATGTCAACAACATATACTCATCAGAAATTCTATAGTGCTCCCACTCACTTCTTTGGAAATACAAGTTTCTCATAAACTTTGTATAAACCCAAAATCTTTGATCATCTCATCAAAGCGTACATTCCAACTCCGAGATGCTTACTCCAGTCCTTAGAAGGCTTGCTGGAGCATTGCATACTTGTTAGCATCTTTCAGGATTGACAAAACCTTCTGGTTGTATCACATACAACCTTTCCTCAAGAAAATCGTCGAGGAAACAATGTTTTGACATCCTATCTGCAAAATTTCATAAATAATGCAGTAACTGGTAATACAATTCCAACAAACTCTTAGCATCGCTACGAGTGAGAAAGTCTCATCGTAGTCAACTCCTTGAACTTGTCGGAAAACATCTTAACGACAAGCCGAGCTTTCTTAATGGTGACACTTACCATCATTGTCTGTCTTCCTTTTAAAATCCATCTGCACCCAACAGCCTTACGACCATCAAGTATTTCTTCCAAAGTCTATACTTTGCTTTTATACATGGATCCTCTCTCGGATTTCATGGCCTCGAGCCATTCGTCGGAATTCGGGCCCACCATCGCTTCTCCATAGCTCGTAGGTTCATTGTTGTCTAGCAACATGACTTCCAAGACAGGATTACGTACCTCTCTGAAGTAGTACGCATCCTTATCGACCTACGAGATTTGGTAGTGACTTGATCCGAAGTTTCATGATCACTATCATAAGCTTCCACTTCAATTGGTGTAGGTGCCACAGGAACAACTTCCTGTGCCCTGCTACACACTAGTTGAAGTTATGGTTCAATAACCTCATCAAGTCTCCACCATCCTCCCACTCAATTCTTTCGAGAGAAACTTTTTCTCGAGAAAGGACGTCTTTACTTCCAGATCTGAAACAGGAGGTATACCCAACTGTTTTGGGTATTCTATGAAGATGCATTTATCCGCTTTGGGTTCGAGCTTATCAGCCTGAAACTTTTTCACATAAGCATCGCAGCCCCAAACTTTTAAGAAACGACAACTTAGGTTTCTCTAAACGGTGTCGTCTCAATGGAATTGCGTGGTGCCCTATTTAAAGTGAGTGCGGTTGTCTCTAATGCCTAACCCATAAACGATAGTGGTAAATAGACATCATGGTATGCACCATATCCAATAGGGTGCAGTTATGATGTTCGGACACACCATCACATTGTGGTGTTCCAGGCGGTATTAATTGTGAAACACTTTCCACAATGTCTTAATTGTGTGCCAAACTCGTAACTCAGATATCTCTACGATCATATCATAGACATTTTATCCTCTTGTCATGACGATCTTCAACTTCACTCTGAAATTACTTGAACCTTTCAATAATTCAGACTTGTGTTTCATCAAGTAAATATTCTCAGCATCTACTCAAATCATCTGTGAAGTAAGAACATATCGATATCCACTGCGTGCCTCAGCACTCATTGGACTGCACACATCAAATGTATTACTTCCAACAAGTTGCTCTCTTGTTCCATCTTACTGAAAACGAGGCCTTTCAGTCATCTTGCCCATGTGGTACGATTTGCATGTCTCAAGTGATTCAAAAACAAGTGAGTCCAAACGATCCATATGCATGGAGTTTCTTCATGCATATATACCAATAGACATGGTTCGCATGTCTCAATCTTTTAAAAAACGAGTGAGTCCAAAGATCCATCAACATGGAGCTTCTTCATATGTTTTACCAATATGACTCAAATGGCAGTGCCACAAGTATGTGGTACTATCATTACTATTTTATATCTTTTGGCACGAACATGTGTATCACTGCGATCGAGATTCATTTTAGGTGCAAGACCATTGAAGGTATTATTCAAATAAACAGAGTAACCATTATTCTCCTTAAATGAATAACCGTATTGCGATAAACATAATCCAATCATGTTTATGCTCAACGCAAACACCAAATAACAATTATTTAGGTTTAACACCAATCTCGATGGTAGAGGGAGCATGCGATGCTTGATCACATCAACCTTGGAAACACTTCCAACACATATCGTCATCTCACCTTTAGCTAGTCTCCGTTTATTCCGCAGCTTTTATTTCGAGTTACTAACACTTAGCAACCGAACCGGTATCTAATACCCTGGTGCTGCTAGGAGTACTAGTAAAGTACACATTCATATAATGTATATCCAATATACTTCTGTCGACCTTGCCTGCCTTCTCATCTACCAAGTATCTAGGGTAGTTCTGCTTCAGTGACCGTTCCCCTCATTACAGAAGCACTTAGTCTCGGGTTTGGGTTCAACCTTGGGATTCTTCACTAGAGCAGCAAATGATTTGCTGTTTCATGAAGTATCCCTTTTGCCCTTGCCCTTCTAGAAACTAGTGGTTTTACTAACCATCAACAATTGATGCTCCTTCTTGATTTCTACTTTCGCGGTGTCAAACATCGCGAGTTGCTCAAGGATCATCATGTCTATCCCTGATATGTTATAGTTCATCATGAAGCTCTAATAGCTTGGTGGCAGTGACTATGGAGAACCATCACTATCTCATCTGGAAGATTAACTCCCACTCGATTCAAGTGATTGTCGTACTTTGACAATCTGAGCACATGCTCAACGATTGAGCTTTTCTCCCTTAGTTTGCAGGCTTAAGAAACTTGTCAGAGGTCTCATACCTCTTGACGTGGGCATTAGTCTGAAATCCCAATTTCAGTCTTTGGAACATCTCTTATGTTCTGCGACGTTTCAAAACCGTCTTGTCGCCACAATTTTAAACCGTTAGCATCACACACTGAACTATCACGTAGTCATCAAAACGTGTATGTCAGATGTTTCGTAACATCTACAGACGACGCTCGAGGTTCAGCACACCGAGCGGTGCATTAAGGACATAAGCCTTCTGTGCAGCAATGAGGACAATCCTCAGTTTATGGACCCAGTCCGCATAATTGCTACTATCAACTTTCAACTAAATTTTCCCTAGGAACATATCTTAAACAGTAGAACTAAAGCATAAGCTATGACATAATTTGCAAAGACCTTTTGACTATGTTCATGATAATTAAGTTCATCTGATTATTTAATGAACTCCCACTCAGATAGACATCCCTCTAGTCATCTAAGTGATACATGATCCGAGTCAAACTAGGCCGTGTCCGATCATCACGTGAGACGGACTAGTCATCATCGGTGAACATCTCCATGTTGATCGCATCTACTATACGACTCATGTTCGACCTTTCGATCTCTTGTGTTCCGAGGCCATGTCTGTACATGCTAGGCTCGTCAAGTCAACCTAAGTGTTTCGCATGTGTTCCGAGGCCATGTCTGTACATGCTAGGCTCGTCAAGTCAACCTAAGTGTTTCGCATGTGTTCCGAGGCCATGTCTGTACATGCTAGGCTCGTCAACACCCGTTGTATTCGAACGTTAGAATCTATCACACCCGATCATCACGTGGTGCTTCGAAACAACGAACCTTCGCAACGGTGCACAGTTAGGGGGAACACGTCTCTTGAAATTTTAGTGAGGGATCATCTTATTTATGATACCGTCGTTCTAAGCAAATAAGATGTAAACATGACAATCATCACATGCAAATCATAAGGTGACATGATATGGCCAATATCATCTTGCGTCTTTTGATCTCCATCTTCGAGGCGCGGCATCATCACCTTCGTCACCGGCATGACACCATGATCTCCATCATCATGATCTCCATCATCATGATCTCCATCATCGTGTCTTCATGAAGTTGTCTCGCCAACTATTACTTCTACTACTATGGCTAACGGTTAGCAATAAAGTAAAGTAATTACATGGCGTTTTTCATTGACACGCAGGTCATACAATAAATTAAGACAACTCCTATGGCTCCTGCCGGTTGTCATACTCATCGACATGCAAGTCGTGATTCCTATTACAAGAACATGATCAATCTCATACATCACATATATCATTCATCACATCCTTTTGGCCATATCACATCACATAGCATACCTTGCAAAAACAAGTTAGACGTCCTCTAATTGTTGTTGCATGTTTTACATGGCTGCTATGGGTTTCTAGCAAGAACGTTTCTTACCTACGCAAAAGCCACAATGTGATATGCCAATTTCTATTTACCCTTCATAAGGACCCTTTTCATCGAATCCGATCCGACTAAAGTGGGAGAGACAGACACCCGCTAGCCACCTTATGCAACTAGTGCATGTCAGTCAGTGGAACCTGTCTCACGTAAGTGTACGTGTAAGGTCGGTCCGGGCCGCTTCATCCCACGATGCCGCCGAATCAAGATAAGACTAGTAACGGCAAGTAAATTGACAAAATCAACGCCCACAACTATTTTGTGTTCTACTCGTGCATAGAAATTACGCATAGACCTAGCTCATGATGCCACTGTAGGGGAACGTAGCAGAAATTCAAAATTTTCTACGCATCACCAAGATCAATCTATGGAGTCATCTAGCAACGAGAGAGAGGGGGTGCATCTACATACCATTGTAGATCGCTAAGCGGAAGCGTTGCAAGAACGCGGATGAGGTAGTCGTACTCGTTGCGATTCAGATCGCGGCCGAATCCGATCTAAGCACCAAAGAACGATGCCTCCGCGTTCAACACACGTGCAGCCCGGTGACGTCTCCCATGCCTTGATCCAGCATGGAGAGAGGGAGAGGTTTGGGAAGACTCCGTCCAGCAGCATCACGACGGCGTGGTGGTGATGGAGGAGCGTGGCAATCTTGCAGGGCTTCGCCAAGCACCGCGGGAGAGGAGGAGGACATGGAAGAGGGGGAGGGCTGCGCCAGAACTTGGGTGCGGCTGCCCTCCCACCCCCCACATATATATAGGGGCAAGGGAGAGGGGGGCCGGCCCCCTCAGATCCAATCTGAGGAGGGGGCGGCGGCCAGGGGGGTTGCCTTGCCCCCCAAGGGAAGGGGGGCGCCTCCCCTTAGGGTTCCCCAAAACCCTTAGGCGCATGGGCCCTGGGGGGGAAGGCGCCCAGCCCACTAAGGGGCTGGTCCCTCTCCCCATACAGCCCATAGGGCCCTCCGGGGCTGGTGGCCCCTCCCGGTGGACCCCTGGAACCCTCCAGGGGTCCCGGTACATTACCGGTGACGCCCAAAACTCTTCCGGTGGCCAAAACGGAACTTCCCATATATAAATCTTTACCTCCGGACCATTCCGGAACTCCTCGTGACGTCCGGGATGTCATCCGGGACTCCGAACAACATTCGGTAACCACGTATATCTATTCCTATAACCCTAGCGTCATCGAACCTTAAGTTTGTAGACCCTACGGGTTCGGGAACCATGCAGACATGACCGAGACGTTCTCCGGCCAATAACCAACAGCGGGATCTGGATACCCATGTTGGCTCCCACATGTTCCACGATGATCTCATCGGATGAACCACGATGTCGGGGATTCAATCAATCCCGTATACAATTCCCTTTGTCTACCGGTATAGTACTTGCCCGAGATTCGATCGTCGGTATCCCGATACCTTGTTCAATCTCGTTACCGGCAAGTCTCTTTACTCGTTCCGTAACACATCATCCCGTGATCAACTCCTTGGTCACATTGTGCACATTATGATGATGTCCTACCGAGTGGGCCCAGAGATACCTCTCCGTTTACACGGAGTGACAAATCCCAGTCTCGATTCATGCCAACCCAACAGACACTTTCGGAGATACCTGTAGTGCACCTTTATTGCCACCCAATTACGTTGTGACGTTTGGTACACCCAAAGAATTCCTACGGTATCCGGGAGTTGCACAATCTCATGCTCTAAGGAAATGATACTTGACATTAGAAAAGCTCTTAGCAAACGAACTACACGATCTTGTGCTAGGCTTAGGATTGGGTCTTGTCCATCACATCATTCTCCTAATGATGTGATCCCGTTATCAACGACATCCAATGTCCATGGTCAGGAAACCGTAACCATCTATTGATCAATGAGCTAGTCAACTAGAGGCTTACTAGGGACATGGTGTTGTCTATGTATCCACACATGTATCTGAGTTTCCTATCAGTACAATTTTAGCATGGATAATAAACGATTATCATGAACAAGGAAATATAATAATAACCAATTTATTATTACCTCTAGGGCATATTTCTAACATATGCCCCCAACAATAAGAATATCATATTTCTTCTTGACAGTAGGGAGAGGGAATTCAAAACCTCCAATAGTAATCATTGAAATTTTTCCAATAGAATTGATACTGTGGACTTGAGGTTGTTTCCTCGGAAAGTGTACCATATGCTCATTACCATTAACATGAAAAGTGACATTGCCTTTGTTGCAATCAATAACAGCCCCTGCAGTATTCAAAAAAGGGTCTACCAAGAATAATAGACATACTATCGTCCTCAGGAATATCAAGAATAACAAAGTCCGTTAAAATAGTAACGTTTGCAACCACAACAGGCACATCCGCACAAATACCGACAGGTATAGCAGTTGATTTATCGGCCATTTGCAAAGATATTTCAGTAGGTGTCAACTTATTCAAATCAAGTCTACGATATAAAGAGAGAGGCATAACACTAACACCGGCTCCAAGATCACATAAAGCAGTTTTAACATAGTTTCTTTTAATGGAGCATGGTATAGTTGGTACTCCATGACCTCCTAGTTTCTTAGGTATTCCACCTTTAAATGTGTAATTGGCAAGCATGGTGGAAATTTCAGCTTCCGGTATCTTTCTTTTATTTTTGAATCTGAAACTTATTAAAAAGATACAGGACGGGATAATACTACAGGATGGGATAACATGAATATGCTCATTTAAAAGATGTGCCACAACAATTTCAGATTTATAGCCATAAAAAGGATCAGATTCAACCAAAGTAATTAACTCAGGATCGACAGAGACATCATAATCCTTATCAGAAATACACATAGGTGAAGTAGCAAAAGCAGGGTCATATTTCATTCTAGCATTCAAAGACTTTTCTTTCAGCTTAGCTAACAGTTTCTTAAGATCATATCTATCTTTGCAAGCTAAAAGATCTCTAGAAGTTTCTTCATCCATAACATAACCCTCAGGCACATCAGGTAATTCATATCTAGGGGGAGAATCTTCATCATCACTTTCATCAATATTATCAGTTTCAATAATTTCATTTTCTCTAACCCTAGCAAGTTGTTCATCAAGAAAATTCCACCTAATGGCACAGTATTATCAAGCATAGAAGTAGTTTCATCATAAGCATAATGCATAGCAGAAGTGGCATCATCAATAACATGCGACATATCAGAATCAATAGCAGGAGTAGGTGTCGCAAGTTTACTCAAAAAAGAAAGTGAATCATGTGCAGAGCTAGATGGCAGTTCCTTACCTCCCCTCGTAGTTGAGGGAAAAATCTTGGTTCTTTCATCTTTCAAGTTCCTCATAGTGATCAACAGATATAAATCCCATGTGACTCAAAGAATAGAGCTATGCTCCCCGGCAACGGCGCGAGCAAATAGTCTTGATAACCCACAAGTATAGGGGATCGCAACAGTTTTCGAGCGTAGAGTATTCAACCCAAATTTATTGATTCGACACAAGGGGAGCCAAAGAATATTTTCAAGTATTAGCAGTTGAGTTGTCAATTCAACCACACCTGAAAGACTTAATATTTGCAGCAAAGTATTTAGTAGCAAAGTAGTATGGAAGTAATGGTAACGGTGGCAAAAGTAACAGTAGTAGTTTTTGTAGCAATCTTAACAGTGGCAACAAAAAAGTAATTAAGAAAAGATCAATATGTGAAAAGCTCGTAGGCAATGGATCATTGATGGATAATTATGTCGAATGTGATTCCTCATGCAACAGTTATAACATAGGGTGACACAGAACTAGCTCCAGTTCATCAATGTAATGTAGGCATGTATTCCGAATATAGTCATACATGCTTATGGAAAAGAACTTGCATGACATCTTTTGTCCTACCCTCCCGTGGCAGCGGGGTCTTATTGGAAACTAAGGGATATTAAGGCCTCCTTTTAATAGAGTACCAGACCAAAGCATTAACACTTAGTCAATACATGAACTCCTCAAACTACGGTCATCACCGGGAGTGGTCCCGATTATTGTCACTTTGGGGTTACCGGATCATAACATATAGCAGGTAACTATTGACTTGCAAGATAGGATCAAGAACTCACATATATTAATGAAAACATAATAGGTTCAGATCTAAAATCATGGCACTCGGGCCCTAGTGACAAGCATTAAGCATAGTAAAGTCATAGCAACATCAATCTTAGAACATAATGGATACTAGGGATCAAACCCTAAGAAAACTAACTCGATTACATGGTAAATCACATCCAACCCATCACCGCCCAGCAAGCCTACGATGGAATTACTCACGCACGGCGGTGAGCATCATGAAATTTGGGATGGAGGAAGGTTGACGATGACGATGGCGATGGATTCCCCTCTCCGGAGCCCCGAACGTACTCTAGATCAGCCCTCCTGATGAAGATTAGGGCTTGGCGGTGGCTCCGTATCGTAAAACATGATGAATCCTTCTCTCTGATATTTTTCTCCCCGAACATGAATATATAGAGTTGGAGTTGACGTCGGTAGAGCCTCAGGGGGGCCCACGAGGCAGGGGGCGCGCCCCAGGGAGGCGCCCTACACCCTCGTGGATAGGGTGTGGGCCCCCTTACACTGATTCTTTCGACAGTATTTTTTATAAATTCCAAAACGTGTCTCTGTCAATTTTCAGGTCATTCCGAGAACTTTTATTTCTGCACAACAATAACACCATGGGAATTCTCCTGAAAACATCATCAGTCCGGGTTAGTTCCATTCAAATCATGCAAGTTACACTACAGGAATCAGCCATTTTGCCGTCTGCCACGGTGGACGGCAAAGGCATGAACGGCGGACGGCAAAGGCCTTTGCCGTCAGCCGCGGACGGCAAAAGGCTCCGGCAAAGTAGGCTACGGTAAACAGGTCCTTTGCCATCTGCTTTTTATGGCGGACGACAAAGAGTCCTTTGCCTACAGCGGCGGACGGCAAAGAGGAGGGACGACAAAAATACTGGACGTCCGCCAGCGTTAGTCCGTTAGGCGGCTAACGGCGGCCTTTGCCGTCCGCCAGCGGACGGCAAATTTGAGCGCCTTTTTGCCGTCCGCCAGTTGACGTCAGCAATGCGTCAGCGCCCGCTGTTTTTTGCCGTCTGCCATGGCGGACGGCAAAGGCAAAGTCTTTGCCATCAGCTTAGCTTTGCCGTCCGCCACGGTAGGCAAATTTGCCAAATGGCCCATCTCTCAGGAACCACAGGTGGGCGCCACGTGCCCCCTTTGCCGTCTGCCACCGATGGCAAAGGTGTCTTTGCCGTCCGCGGCGGACGGCAAAGAGCCTGCACTGCCTCTTTTTTATTCTGTTTTTCTTATATCCAACAATTATCACAGCAAATATATCACAGGACTCTTTCACAATAAATATCTAGCACATATATATCCAACATAATAAATATCCAGCACATATATATCCATCCATACTTACATAGTAGGTTGCACATAGTTCCATCGATCCATACATATTACAATATGCAAAGTTTCATCATAGCAATCTAGTTTCATCATAGCAAGCGAGCAGAATACAAGAAGTGCATCAAAGGAAAAACAAGCAATCCATCATAGGAAGCTAGCTTCCGTGAAGTGAATGAAACCTGCAAAATGACAAATAAGAAAGTTAGGAAAAATAAGACTAGAAGAAGAATTAGACTAGAAGAAAAATAATAGAAGAGAAGAAGAAGACTAGAAGAAGAATATTATGCCATTTATTAGCCTTAACTTGGTTGTGAACTGGATCATTTATGAGCCTACAATTAGTTGAAATGGATCGTTATGAGCTAACTAGGTGAAATGCGATCGTTTATTAGCTAACCATAGGTGAAATGGAATTGATATTATGAGCTATCCTTAGGTGAAAATGGATCGTTTATGAGCTAAAGTTAGGTGAAATGGAATCGTTTATGAGCCTAAACCTAGGTGAAATGGGATCCGTTCATGAAGCTAACGGGTGAATGGGTCATTTGAGCTAACCTGGTGAATAGGTCGTTTATGAGCTTAACCTTAGGTAGAAATAGGTTGGTCGTTTATGAGCTAACCTAGGTGAAATGGATCTTTTGGAGCTAAGTTAGGTGAAATGGATCGTTTATGAGCTAACCTAGGTGAAATGGATCGTTTATGAGCTAACCTAGGTGAAATGGGTCGTTTATGAGCTAACCTAGGTGAAATAGGTCGTTTATGACCTAGCCTAGGTGAAATGGGTCGTTTATGAGCTAACCTAGGTGAAATGGGTCGTTTATGAGTTAACCTAGGTGAAATGGGTCGTTTATGAGTTAACCTAGGTGAAATGGGTCGTTTATGAGCTAATTATGCAATTTTTGACATAAGTTAAGCTAAGTACATATCGTTTTAGAGCTAACTTAGGTAAAATGGATGGTTTATGAGGTCAGTAAGCTTATTAAGTCATTTTGGAGGAAAAGAAGCTAACTCTCGTCATTATGGTAAGCATATTGGAGGAAAATAAAGCTAAGTCTAGGTCTTTATGCATTTGTTAAGCAAAACACTAGAGAAACTTACCGTGATCAGGGAGGTGTAGGAGCGGGCTGGCTAGTGCCGGTAGCTGGAGAAGGATCGTGCGATGCGTTTCTGGAGTTAAGCTGCACCAAAGATCATTTCCAATGTCTCGTTAGCATTATGACACTCAAATGTTAAGACTAGCAAGTAATGCCCATTCAAATTAAACTCACCGTGGTCCCAGGAGCAATCACTGGCATCGGCGGAGCGGTCTGACCGGTCTTCTCGCACACAAACTGCACATTTGGTTTTGACGACTCAGTCATACTAGTTAGTAATGACACAAACACTACATGAATGTTTTGGCTAATCTGCAGAAGAAACTTACCACAAGGAGCTCGTACATGGCCCTTGCCTGCATGTCATTCCGTGCCCTCTCCTCCATCATCTTTGTCGTCCTCTCCTCCAACTCCCGCTGCCTCTCCGCCGCCTCCGCCAGAAGTTTCTCCGTTCTATCTCTCTCACTCTGTATAGCAGCCTGCAACACCACTCACATGACCATTTGTAATCATTGATGGAAGCGCAGACAATGTAATGGAGAAAGATAGCTGAGTACGTATCACTAACCTTGATGGCGAGTTGCACTGGCCGTTCACGAGGCCTTATCTTAGGAGCGGAGCTCAACTGGCGCGCCTTGATCTCCGGGAGAGTGCTAGGACAACGGATAAGTCCATCTCCAATGGCTATGGAGCCATGGGACCTCCCGCCACCAGATATCATCACCAGCTCTGGATCAATGGGACCCTGGCTCGGGTTAAAGTCCTCCCCTTTCCTCGCCTTCCCCTCATCTCTATATCTCACGAGCTTGTTGTGGGAGGAGATGTTGGTGAAGTTGTTTGCATCATCGAGGTCAGACTGAGAGAAAGCCTTGACTTTCTTGAAAGAGGCAGTGTGGGCCATGGCATACAGGTCGTACACCTCTGGCACCTTATCCACCTTATTGTGGCGTGCCTGAAAGAGAGAAACAATGTAAATTAGTAATTAAAGGGCTCAAGCTAGCATGATGAATGAATTGCATGAATCATGAAGCAAACCACATACCCAGTTTCGCCCGAACTGATATAAGTTGGAGCTGCCTTGATGGTGTGGCACACCTTCCATTTGGGCACGTTTGTCCTTGGCCTCGTTGTGGAGGTCTAGCCATTCCTTTGAGCACACCACTCATTGACCAACACCTCCCAACAATCCATCCGATCCGCACACCATCTCGGAGGCGCCTAAGTTAGCATATAGAAACTTGAGCGCTACGGCTAAGAATTACTAAATGAAGGAACTTAAGTAGAAGGCCTTAAGAATTACCTTCATGTACTGCTCCTTACTCAGGAACTTATCGCGGCACACCGGCTTGGTCTTCTTGATACCACGCAAGGCGTAGTAGTCTCGAACAGCCTGCACCCGAGCCTCGTGCCGTAAGTTCTGTAGTAGGCGCTTGCAGACGTTCTTGATAACATGTGCCGCGTCCTCCTCGTATCCCTCCTCACACCTGTAGAATGTCTGCAATCAAATGAGACAATATTGATTAGTACAATTAATAACTAGCTAGTTGAAGATTTTTAAATGTGTAAAGGAGAAATTACCCAGAACTTTCTGATCACCATGTCTGCCCTCGTGTCGCACAAGACACTGTCGATAATCTCATCCGGCGGGGCCGGGGCAGCCACGTAGTGCTCCCAGCTTAATCCAAGCTCTAGAAGCCGACCCTCACCAGGCAACGTGACAAACCCCGGGAAGTTTTGCCGGCAAAGAAGTCCAAGGACGGAGTTGGGCCGGCAGACACTATGATGGTGGTCCCAACCCCTACAGCATGACAAGGCCAACGCATTAGTTATTTGAAGAAACGTGAATGCAGAAGGTACAAAAATATTAAATGCACTTATGTACCTCTCCCCATCAGGGAAAATCAACCACCTCTGCTCGCGGGTCGCCGACACAGACGGGAGCCGTGTAGCACCATGCTGGTAGACGGTGCCCCCCTCCTCCTCAATATCAGTCGGCTCCCCGCCATCATCAGCATGGCCACTCGGCTCCTCGGGCTGATCCGGCCAGGTACCCCATCCGGACGTGTGCTCCTCCGGGGTCTCGTGGGCCGAACTCTCGTGGGCCGAAGGCCAGTCGACCCGAGGCTCGTGGGCCCAAGACCCGTGGACCGGAGGCTCGTGGACCGGAGTCCGTGTAGCCTCCTCCTCGGACGAGTCCACCCTAGCAGTCACGTGCTCGGGTGAAACAGCTGGGGGTGGCGGCGAGGAAGGCGCCGTAGCAGTCACCCTACCTCCTCTCCCGCGACCACGTGCCCCACCTCCTCTCTTCCTACCTCGTCCCCTGCTGGGCACCGCGGTCGACGAAGAAGGGCCCGGCGGTGTCGCCATACAGTCCAGCAACGCTCGGCGGAGAGGTGCGTCTGGAATGGAAGACCTCAGACCACGCACCGACGAAGAAGGGGCCTTGGCGCGCTCCCGACCAGCGCCCACCATCTTTCAACACCTGCCATGACAAACAGTAAACGAAATTAGTACAACATAAAAAAAGACCGACATGAATAATAATATGTGTATCACTTAAGTGTATCATCATCAAGTACAACATAAAAAAATTTAATACCTGACACTACTAATAATCTCGATCAGTATCATCAATAAATGCATAATCATCATCATCACTATAATCAATGACGGGCTCATAGGGTTCAGTGGCATCAACATGTGGAAGGCCACCTTGACGTAATCGGTCAAGCAATGACAGGTCATCCGCAGCAGTAACCTCTTCTTGTTCCGGCTCTTCTTGTTCCTCCTCTGGGGTGATGTCGGATTCACTGTCGCTGTCTACTTCAATGTTTTGGGGTGAAGTATAGCGGTTCTTGAAACGCTTTTTGGAAAGACGTGTCTCTTGGAAGAATTCTCCTTCATATGTGTCTGGGTTAATGTGAGGTTCATAATCCTCTTCCTTTGGGGGAGATAGTCTAGCACGTGGCGGCACTTCATAAACGACATCCCAACCTTTCAGATTTGGATTAGTTTGGCAGGCCCACGGTAGATAGAATACTTGGGTCCCCTGTTGAGCCGTAATATAGACATCAGGAACATCTAAATGGGTGCTTTGGTTGATTTCAACTAGCCCTATATGTTCATGAGTCCTTCTAGTCTCCTTCGGCTGAAACCAGTAACATTTGAAGACTACGACATTCGGTGGGTTTTCACCATAGAATAGAAGTTCATAAATTGCTTCAACTCTCCCATAATACTCGGTACCTCCTTCGCCGATAGCAGATACACAACAATTTGTAGACTTTCGGTCGTCCATAGATAGCTCTTTGCCATAGGTACGAAAGCGATACCCGTTGATGTCGTATTTGTCAAATGAACAGACCTTATAGTCAAAACCATTAGCGACTTGTCTCAATTCGGCGTCCATAGACTCTAAATTAGCCTACAAGTTTAATATGAAAGGATTGTTGCATTACGCACAAATTAGCGAATGAAATGAAATTGTCTAATAGAAATTACCATTTGTTTGAACCAAGAGATGAAACCGGGATAGCCGCCTCCTTGCTTTGCGAGAAGCTCATACTCTTTGACAGAATCCTTTTGGATCACCGTCCATACGAGAATAAGGCGACGTATCGACTGTATGAAATATCCAGGAATAAGAGCAGTTTAAAGGAAATAGAAGTTGCGAAACTATGTGCCGAGAACTTACTCGATGTACGGCCGCACTTCTATCAGGTTGTTGAAGATATACAACGAAATGGTCCGCCATTGTTCGTTATCCAAAGATACTGGATTTGAAACACTGGCTGGTGCGAGATTCCCTTTGAATAGGCTGAGGTTGGATCCACCCTTTTTAGGGTCGTCAGCATTGTATCGAGGGATGAAATAGCTGAGTTCTGCCAGTACTAGCCATTCATCCTCAGGGATGAAGCCACGCAACATCACCGGCATTACCCGCTCAATCCATATGTGCCAATCATGACTCTTGAGACCAAATATCTTCAATTTATCAAGACTGGCTCCCCTCTTTAGATTCGCTGCATACCCATCGGGGAACATCAACTGCATTTTCACCCACAAGATAATTTCCCTCATAGCTGGCCTTCCAAGATTGAACCATGCCTTTGGCTTCGTCCAGTTCTGCTTTCCTTTCGGTTCTTTCATGTTTTGTAACGGCCTATCACATAGCGCCTCCAGATCGACTCTAGCCTTAGTATTATCCTTTGACTTCCCATCTATGCCGAACAATGTACCAAAAAGTGCCTCGGCGATATTCTTCTCAGTGTGCATCACGTCGATGTTGTGTGGGCAAAGGAGGTATTTGAAGTAAGGCAGATCCCATAAGCATGTTTTGTGAGTCCAGGCGTGCTTAAAATTATACCCCTTGAAGTACCCTGGACGCTCTGGATCTGGCACGAGAGCGTTTAACTGATCCAGGGTCTGTTGGCCTGTCAATGCAGGTGGTGCAGAGTTTTTGACAACTCTACCTCTGATGAAGTTCTTCTTGTCTTTCCTGAACTTATGGCAAGGATTCAGGAACTGACTATGCATGTCGAAGCAAGAAAACTTGCGACCGGCCTGAAGCCAACGAAACTCAAAAGCTCCCTTGCATGTGGGGCACGGGAACCTTCCATGCACACACCACCCAACGAATAGCGCATACGCCGGCAAGTCATGCATCGAGTACATGTACCAGACACGCATTATGATGTTCCGTTTGCTATAGGCGTCGTATGTCTTGAACCCATTATCCCAGGCTTCTTGCAATTCGTCCTTAAGCGGCTGCATGTACACATTCATATTTTTCCCCGGATAGTTGGGCCCTGGAATTATCAACGTCAGGAAAATGTTCTTTCTTTGCATAATCTGTCCGGGGGGGGGGGAGATTGAGTGGAAAGACAAATACGGGCCAACAACTGTATTGGGCTGCCGTCATACCAAACACACTGAACCCATCCGTGCTGATGCCGACTCGAGGATGCCTCGGATCTGCCGCTTTGTCACCATGTAATTCATCAAACTTTTTCCACGCAACACCATCCGATGTGTGTACAATCATCAGATTCCCATCTGCATCTAGTTCGGTTCTTCTGCCCGTTTTGTGCCATGTCATCTGTCTGGCCGTCTCTTCGACCATGAAAAGACGTTGAAGTCTTGGTACGATTGGCATATACCGAAGAACACTAACGGGGATTTTGGTCTGTGTCTTCTCACCCATACCGTTGTCTACCGCAACATACCTGGAAGACTTGCAAATGGGACAATAGTTCAAGTCCGCATAGTCAAGCCTAAACAAGACACATCCTTTCTCACAGGCATGTATCTTATCATAGGGCATCTTCAGTGCACGGAGGATTTTGTCCGACTGGTACAGGTTTGCAGGCATTACATGGCCTTTGGGTAGAAAGCGTCCAAATACTGTCATTATTGCATCGTAGCATTCTCTGCCCAAGTTGAACTGAGCCTTCAGAGCCATTACTTGTGAGATGGCATCCAACTGACAAAGCTCAGTGTGCTCATGGAGCGGACGTTTTGAAGACTCCAACATTTCATTGAAGGCCTTTGCAGATTCCTCCATCTCCTCGTCCGAATCCCGAGCATCATCGAAGTCTTGCACCATGTTTTCCATCCCGGTACCATGCTCGTCGTTGCGACGACGATCCACCTCAGCTCGGTCACGTTGGGCAGACTCACCATGAAATGTCCACACCGTATAATCGGGCGTAAAACCACTCTTCTGCAGGTGTTTGCCCATTTCAGCCTCTGTCCTCTTTTCCCAATTGCCGCACCGTAAACAGGGGCACCAGGTTTTCCTCTGGCCATTTGCAAATGCGGCTCGCACAAACCCCTTGGTTTTTGTGAACCATTCAGTGCTCCATTTGTTCTGACCAGTGTGACCAGTGTACATCCACGCACGATCACTCATCTTGACTTTCAGAGCTACTAGACACACAACAAATATATAATTCACCATGTATATATTCATCAGTTGATCTACTTTGTCAATTTTATTACATCCATGCAACCTACACTCTAATAGGTAATGATAGGTCCTAATCCCACCCGAGTATGTTTAGATGGGGTTCATTTTCCCATGCTATGCTCTGGATCCTACGCAAAATTTTGGCAGCACCTCCCCGCTGTTCTCCTGATACACGTCTCTACAATAAACAGAGAGGATGTGTACCCGAAGAACAACAGGGGAGGCACTGACGAAATTTATGCGTCGGATCCGGAGCAAAGCATATGGGAAAATGAACCCAATCTGAACATACTCGGGCTGTCCATGGATAGCGTTGGACAATTCGAAAGAATCAAGGTTATAAATATGCAAATGCATGCATATTTATAACTATGACGCTTTCGAACGGGAGACACATATTGGTTACGCATACTGATGATTCAAGACACATATATAGCTAGCTATCAAGTTTCATCGGAATAGATCAAATAATTAATGGGGGAGGAGGACATGTCATTTGTGCTCACCCACGAACGATGGGGCAGAGCTCGTCAAACGCACGGCGAGGTCGTCGAACACCAAACCTCGCAGCGATGAAACAACTGCACATTTAAAACTACCCGATCAACACAATTATATATGATGTTTTTCATAACAAAATCGAAAAATATATGACCTAACTAATAATTCACAAATATATGACCCCGTCGGCCTCTGGAAGGCCAAAGAACACCTTTTCGGGAGGTGTCGGGGGTCGGGGTGTCGTGTCGATGTCGGGGTGCCATGTCGGGGTCGGGGTCTCGGGGTCGGGGTGTCGGGTCGGGGTGCCGGGTCGGGGTCGGGGTGCCGTGTCGGGGTCGGGGCATCGGGTCAGGCTCGGGGTCGGGGTGTCGGGGTCGGGGTCGGGGTCGGGGTCTCGGGGTCGGGGTGTCGGGTCGGGGTGCCGGGTCGGGGTCGGGGTGCCGTGTCGGGGTCGGGGTGTCGGGTCAGGCTCGGGGTCGGGGTGTCGGGGTCGGGGTGGGGGTCGGGGTCTCGGGGTCGGGGTGTCGGGTTGGGGTGCCGGGTCGGGGTCGGGGTGCCGTGTCGGTGTCGGGGTCGGGGTGTCGGGTCAGGCTCAGGGTCGGGGTGTCGGGGTCGGGGTCGGGGTCGGGGTCTCGGGGTCGGGGTGTCGGGTCGGGGTGCCGGGTCGGGGTCGGGGTGCCGTGTCGGTGTCGGGGTCGGGGTGTCAGGTCAGGCACGGGGTCGGGGTGTCGAGGTCGGGGTCGGGGTGTCGGGGTCGGGGTCTAGGGGTCGGGGTGTCGTGTCGGGGTGCCGGGTCGGGGTCGGGGTGCCGTGTCGGGTCGGGTTTTTTTCCTCTTTTTTCCTTTTCTTCTTCTTCCTCTTCTTCCTTTTCTTCCATTTCTTCCTTTTCTTCCTTCTTCTTCTTCTTCTTCTTCTTCTTCTTCTTCTTCTTCTTCTTCTTCTTCTTCTTCTTCTTCCTCCTTTCCTTTTTCCTCTTCTTCTTCTCCTCCTCTCCTCTTTCTTCTTCTTCTTCTTCTTCCTCTTCTTCTTTTTTCTTCTCCTCCTCCTCTTCTTCTTCTTCTTCCTTTCCTTTTTCCTCTTCTTCTTCTCCTCCTCTCCTCTTTTTTTCTTCTTCTTCTTCTTTCCTCAAACTAAACTAAACCTAAAACTAAACCTAAAACTAAACCTAAATCTAAAACTAAAACTAAAACTAAAACTAAAACTAAATCTAAACTAAACATAAACCTAAAACTAAAAAAAATAAAAAAAAGGAAAAAAAACTAAATCTAAACCTAAAACTAAACTAAAACTAAACCTAAAACTAAAACTAAAACTAAAACTAAATCTAAACTAAACATAAACCTAAAACTAAAAAACAGAAAAAAAAAAGGAAAAAAAGAGGAGGTAGAGCTCACCTGGGGCAGGGCCGGTGGAGGAGGTGGCCGGTGGAGGAGGGGGCGGGGCGGCCTGGGGCGGCGGCGCCGGGCCCGGCGGTGGGGCGCGGGGGGGCCGGGGCGCGGCGGCGCCGAGACGGTAGGGCGGCGGGGGCGAAGGGGCGGGGGGGCGGTGGGGGAGGTAGCCGGTGGAGGAGGGGGGCGGGGCGGCCTGGGGCGGCGGCGCCGGGCCCGGGGCGGTGGGGCGCGGGGGGGCCGGGGCGCGGCGGCGCTGAGACGGTAGGGCGGCGGGGCGACGGGGCGGGGGGGCGGTAGGGCGCCAGGTGGTGGGGCGACGGCGCCGGGCGGAGGTGGCGACGGGGCGGGGGCCGGTGGGGCGGCGGGGTGGTGGGGCGACCGGGCGGCGGCGAGTGGTGGGGGCGGCGGCGCGCGTGTGAAGAGCAGGGAGAAACAGGGCGGGGTGGGGCGCGGCCGTTAACGTTAGATATGTTAAGTCTTTGCCGTCCGCCCCCTTTGCCGTCCGCTTTTTTGCTCTTTGCTGTCTGCTAGCAGACGACAAAGAGGGGGGCCGTTAAGTTTTTTTTAAGCAGCTCGTCAGTGGGGCCCCCTCCCTCTTTGCCGTCAGCGGACGGCAAAGAACTGGCTGATGGCAAAGACTTTCTTTTCCATCAGCCAGTTCTTTGCCGTCAGCTTTTGGGTAGCTGATGGCAAAGAGCTTCTTTGCCATCTGCTAGCAGATGGCAAAGAGCTGGCAGATGGCAAAGTAGCTGATTCCAGTAGTGTTAGAGTCCAAAACAAGGGCAAAAGTGTTTGGAAAAGTAGATACGTTGGAGACGTATCACACATCACTATGAGCCTTGCAAGCAATGTGACTAATGAGTAGTTGAGGGATGATGCATTATGGAACGAGTAAAGAGACTTGCCGGTAACGAGATTGAACTAGGTATGATGATACCGACGATCGAATCTCGGGCAAGTAACATACCGATGACAAAGGGAACAACGTATGTTGTTATGCGGTTTGACCGATAAAGATCTTCATAGAATATGTAGGAGCCAATATGAGCATCCAGGTTCCGCTATTGGTTATTGACCGGAGATGTGTCTCGGTCATGTCTACATAGTTCTCGAACCCGTAGAGTCCGCATGCTTAATGCTCGATGACCATTTGTATTATGAGTTATGTGATTTGATGAACGAAGCTTGTTCGGAGTCCCGGATGAGAACACGGACATGACGAGGAGTCTCGGAATGGTCGAGAGGTGAAGATTCATATATTGGAAGGTTGCATTTGGACATCGGAATGGTTCCGAGTGGTTCGGGCATTTTTCCGGAGTACCGGGAGGTTACCGGAACCCCCGGGAGAAGTTATGGGCCTTATGGGCCATAAGAGGGAAGCACACCAGCCCACAAGGGGCTAGTGCGCCCCCCTTGGGCAGGAGGCCGATTAGGACTAGGAGAAGGGGGCCGCCCCCCCTTTCCTTCTCCTTCTCCCTTCCCCCTTTCTTACTCCGTGTGGGAGGTGGAATCCTACTAGGACTAGGGAGTCCTAGTAGGAATCCACACCTTGGCGCGCCCCCCTAGGGCTGGCTGCCTCTCCCTCTCCCTCCTTTATATAGGGAGGCAGGGGCACCCCAAAGACACACAAGTTGATCTTTTAGCCGTGTGCGGTGCCCCCCTCCACAGTTACACACCTCGGTCATATCTTCGTAGTGCTTAGGCGAAGCCCTGCGCCGCTATACTTCATCATCACCGTCACCATGCCGTTGTGCTGACGGAACTCTCCCTCGGCCTCAACTGGATCAAGAGTTCGAGGGACGTCACCGAGATGAACGTGTGCTGATCGTTGAGGTGCCGTACGTTCGGTACTTGGATCGGTTGGATCGCGAAGACGTTCGACTACATCAACCGTGTTACTAAACGGTTCCGCTTTCGGTCTACGAGGGTACGTAGACACACTCTCCCCTCTCGTTGCTATGCATCTCCTAGATAGATCTTGCGTGATCGTAGGAATTTTTTCGAAATACTACGTTCCCCAACACATACAAACCTAATTTATCCCAGACCTCTTTCACCTTTTGACACAGAAACAAGATGTGTCTCGTGTCTTCTAGCCCATTTTGACATGTTGGGAAGATGGGAGGGACCTTCACGTGTCTATTGGCGAGCGTAACACGACATGGGAGTGTTCCATGCAATGTACGCCAGATGAAGATAATTATCTTTACCGGACAAGATAGCTTCCAGATCTTGCTCCAAATAGGATAAGCATTGGATCTACCCATACCATTTGTATATTGCAATTTCCTTCCATGTTGTTCGTTCCATTCCTCCTAATAAGTTGACCAAACAGTGAACAACCCATTTTTTGTGAAACTCCAAGCGATGAAATCCGATATTCATGTATCGGAAGGGGGATTGCAAGCACCCTTTAAGCATCAATTGGCCACAACGTTTGTCTCACCAAGTATTCATCCCAATAACTCATAATTGGGTCAATAAGATCAGGGACCTTTGACAAGATTTGCCCCCTTCTAGGAGTAATTATTTTCCTATTTCGACAATTCAGGATCCATGCATCTTGCCAAATATCAATTTTTTGTCCGTTTCCAACTCGCTAGATATAGGCATTCCTTAGTGAATTAACCCCCGCCATAATGCTTTGCCAGGTGAAAGAGGAACCCTTCTTTAGATTTGCATTCATTAAATTGCCATCCAATGTCAACCTTAACCCTGGTTGTATCAACAGTTTTGTGCATTAGACCATCTGCAGCCGGGCGCCCCAAACTAGCCTCAAAGCCCGGGCGGTCTGTCCGATCATTGACCGGTCTCGAAAATCTGACCCAGACGGGCGCCTCGAATGGGCCTAGCTCAAACGCTCGGGCTGACCGGCACCCCTCATATCTAGCCTAAATATGGGGCGAATATGGGGGTGCCCGGGCACGCCAGGGCGCGTCCGCATGACAAACCCGGCCAACCACCGACCCCACGGCTGTCCCACAAAAAACCCTATCCGGCTAATTGTTCTAAAAGCCTAGCTCACTCACACTCTTCTCTCTCGCTCCGTCTGAGGGAGTCCTGGACTAAGGGGTCCTCGGGCGTCCGGCCTATTAGCCATGGGCCAGACTGTTGGACTGTTGGGCTGTCAAGATACGAAGACTGAAGACTCTACCCGTGTCCGAATGGGACCCTCCTTGGCGTGGAAGGCAAGCCTGGCGACCGAATATGAAGATTTCCTTTTTCTGTAACCGACTTTGTGTAACCCTAGATCCCTCCGGTGCCTATATAAACCGGAGGGCTAGGTCCGTAGAGAAAATAATCATAATCATAGTCATACAGGCTAGACTTCTAGGGTTTAGCCATTACGATCTCATGGTAGATCAACTCTTGTAATACTCATATTCATCAAGATCAATCAAGCAGGAAGTAGCGTATTACCTCCATAGAGAGGGCCCGAACCTGGGTAAGCATTGTGTCCCCTGTCTCCTGTTTCCTGTTACCATCAACCTTAGACCTACAGTTTGGGACCCCCTACCCGAGATCCGCCGGTTTTGACACCGACATTGGTGCTTTCATTGGGAGTTGCACTGTGCCGTCGTCAAAAGGATTGATGGCTCGCCTTGTCGTCAAGGAAAATATCACCTCCGGAGGAGCCCTGGCCTCAGGCCAAACCCTTCGGCTGGGCGGCTTCATCATGACCGCCCATTCGGCCCTTGAGCCGACGATGACCTCTCGAGTCATCGAAAATCGTCTCTGCGTTGGTTCTGAATACGCCAAATGGATGGATCCAATGGATTTATCGTCTTTAAATGAACTCCTAGTTCACATTGCCACCTTGGGGGTCGCTACAGACTATGATCGGATTGGGCTTAAACCCGACCAGAGAGAAATTAAAACTCCGCCGATCACCCACCAGATAGCGGTAGTCGAGGAGCAAGATAACTCTTCCTCTATATTGAGGACGAACTATGTTCGGATCTCCGATCTCGAAGGGCCAGACACCTACCGGCAGAAAGACACGCCTCGTCCTCCGAACATAGAATCGGACGATAAGCTCAGAAAATCAGTTGATATCCCGGAGCCCGAACTGCTAAGTCCGGAAGATCTTCAAACTCCGGATCCAAAATTGGGTCAGGGTTCGAATTTAAATCCACCCACCCACCCAGACATAAGCGCTCTCTTGAGCATACAACAGCAGTCTCAGGAAACGGTTCACCACTTTTGGGCCAGATTCCTCCTTGTCAAAAACAAGATCAAAGATTGCCGCGACGAAGACGCGATCTTAGCGTTTCGCAACAATTGCATGGACGAGGGAATCCTCAACGCCATCAACCGCCATCACATATTACACTTAGCTGACTTGGCAACTATCGTACAGAAGTACAGCGCAATGGAAAGCGCCTGGAAAACTCAGGCAGCCCGCTGGGAACCATCGGTCCCTAGTCAACCCCTTGTTCAGGTGAAAATGGCGCACCTTCATGGCACGCTGGACCAATAGTAAAGAAATATAAGCCTGTTACGGGGTGCGGAACCCTTCTGAAAGGATGGCTCGATGGGCCATTGTAACGCCCCGGATTCCAGGTGCCAGGTGTCTTCCAGTTATTCGTCGTTGCTGCCATGTCATTTGCTTGCGTGTTGCATTTTGCCATGTCATCATCTGCATTTCATCTGCATGTTTTTCAAAACTTACATCCGTTCGGGTTCCGCCGGTTCTCTCTGTTGTCCGTTCTGAGCCCCGACACTCTCACTCGCGCCCGTCGCCCTCTCAGACCTTGTTTCATGAGCGGGAGAAAAATGTTCTCGGAATGGGATGAAACTTGGCGTGCGGTGTTGTTATAGAGTAGGTAGACCGCCTGTCAAATTTCGTCGCATTCGGAGTCCGTTTGATAGCCCAACCGTTAAACATATAGCGTTACTGTCCGGGATATACCCCGCGGTATGACCCGGCCGGAAGTATGACCCGGCCGGACTTGGCATTTCGCTGATGACCCGGCGGAGGACTAGCAACTCATGGGTCTGGCGGCTCATTGGTCAGACAGCTCATGAACCAGACGACTCATGGATGGCCCTGACGACGGGTCAGATAGAGGACAAGGCCCAAGGCCCAGAAGGCCGGCTCACGTTTATGATGGGTTGGCTTAAGAAGAAAGGGATGACGAATATTTCCTTTACGAGGAAGCAAGACCCGGACTTGTAATTAACTTGTAAGAGAAGATAGACTAGTCTTAGTCCTACTAGGACTCCACATGTAACCCACCCCTCTAACTTATATAAGGAGGGGCAGGGCACCCCAAAGAGGGACAAGCAACAAGAAACAATATCTAGGGTTAGACACAAGAGCCGGCTGACCGGCGATTCTCTCATGAGTATAATGAGACCTAGCCACAAACAGCATGTAGGGCTATTACCGGATGATGTTTCCCGGGGCCCGAAGCTGTCTAAATCGTTATCTTGTCTTGCGTCTCTCCCGCCCAACCCCTCTCAAGCTACCACATAGATGCGCTGGCCTCGCGACTAAGTCCTGACACTAAGGACATCTGTCGTGACAGTTCCACGACAGTTGGCGCCCACCGTGGGGCTCGCGCACGGTGGTGATGACTTCTTAGAGGGATCTCTTTAGGGATTGAGAAGCTCGTGTTTGAACATATGAAGGTTTGAGTTTAAGAAAATTAAGATCGCGTCAGATACTGCAAGTCGAAGGCGTGTTCGAGATCGATCAGTGCACGGATCACGTCGCCGGGACGCAGTCAAATCGCAAGTCGCCAAAGACCTTGATTTCCGGTTGCAACATGTTTCACCCGTGCGCCAAGTCTCGATGGTGTTTGTCGCTACTGCTAGTACTACTTTTGATTTGTAGAGCACCACGTCATTGTACAAAGGACCAACAGGAGAGAAGAGATTAACTAAACGAAGCGATCCAGCAAGACGGACAAGAATTGGTGTGTCGCCGAGTGTACCATGAGTTCCATAGCGCACTGCTTCTTCTTTCCATCAAAAATAGCAGCGTTTCAGCCTCAAAGACTGATCACACGTGCCTCAAGACATCAAGTGGAGTACTACTTGGACTCGAATATGGATCAAGTGCAAAGGAGAAAAAGGAAAGGACACAGAAGTTGCTAGCTAGCAACGATGGGCTCTCCAACCAACGCCGTACCGCCGCGCCAGAGGCTGCCGCCTCCGCTGCCGAAGCCCGGCGTCGTGGTCTCATCTTGCTGTGGGCGAGTCTCCGGCGATGACCATCCTTCGCTGATGACCGCCGCCGGCTTGAGCCCGTTCTGCCGCCACAAGTCGCCGCCACCAAGTTACCTCGCCGGCGCGTCGAGCCACCCCGGCCACGCCGCCTCGCCTTGTTTCCAAATTGCTCTGCAGATGTCTACGGATATAATCAGATCTATTCAGCTCAAGAGTTTTTTGCTGGCATTTTTTATTGCGTCACTTCCAACAATCTTTTGAGCCGCCACGAACCGCGATTCAGATAGCAGACGCGCGATTCAAAGTCCGGGGTTTAAAAAAAGGGAAGGGGGAGTTCAACATGCACGAGCGACCCGCCTCCAGATCAGTCTTCATGATTGACTCGCCCGACCGCACCGGATAAATTCCGGCCTAATGTATTAGCAAAGGTGTGCGCAAGTCGCCGCCCGTGCAGCTTAATCTACATCAACCCGCCGGAGCCGCGTTGAGCCGCCCTTGCCGCTTTGAGCCGCCGGGGGTATATTAAGTCGCCGGTCTGCCTGAGCCGCCTAACTATGTCGAGTCGCTGGTCTGCCTGAGCCACCTCTGTCACGATAAACGGATCATCCGTCGTCCTAACAAATCAGGTGATATTCATCTAAGTCTATTTCTAGTATATATTGTTTTTTGTAAAAGAGCAATTTCTTTGATCTATACATTTTTGTATACAGGATAAATGTTCACTACAAAAGTGATTTATACAGCGGGTACGGAGTGCAGGCTAGCAATATTCTGCACTGGCGCTCGCTCGTATTGTGCTGCTGAATGTATATGTGAGCAAATCGCCGCCCCCGCGGGTCCGGCCCCGGGCCGCCGCGGGCCACCCCCGCTGCTGTCCGAACGTCGCTGACTTCTGCCACGTTGCCGCCTGCTCTGTTGCGCATGAGCCGCCGTGGCCCGGTCCTAAGCCGCCCCGGCCTCTGCTCCAAGCCGTCGTCAACGCATCGCTCTGCTGTCCTCTTTCCCGCAGCCTTGAGCCGGCCTTGCCTTTTCTGTACCGCGGCATTGATGGTTTGACGGGGTACCAGGTCTGGATACTAGTATGCTGATGAAGGGTACGGTGAAGGAGATATCCTGGGCATTGAATGCATGTGTGATGGTTTAAAAGGCAATCTGTTTACAATAATGGAACAAGAGTATCAGTGGGCAAGTACCATTATTAATTTTACAGCAGATCAAGGTCAAAGGCAGTTGAAGCAAGAGGCAGTCGGCAACGTGCTAGGCAATTGTTCTTACTGCATCAATACTCACTGTTACATATGGTGGTCTGCAGCTGCGCAGTGCTTACTACACCGCGCACAGTATATTGAGATATGGATGTTACTTATGATTCATCGGTCATCCGAACTAATCAGGTGATATCCATCCAGTTTACTTTATCAGTACTTATTAATTTTTTGCAAACAACCACTCTGCCCTATAGTGTTGTTATAAACAGCTGTCGCCCTCGCGTCCGGTTCACGTGTCCGCGCCAGCTTACAACGCCGTGGCCGAGTCGCTGTCCGCGCCGGCTTACAAACATCGTGGCCGACTCACCCGTTTGCACCGGTTTACCACGCCGCGGCCGGTTCACCCGTGAGCGACTTCAACTTCACCTAGCAATCGTTAGTTTCATGGCGGATTATTTTCGGCCTGGCACATCAGTGATATCCATCTAAAATGTATTTTATTGGTACATATTATTTTTCATCAAAGAGCAGTTTATCTTTGTCTTGGTCTGCAATATTGTTGATGCAGGACAATTGTTCACTACATCAAAACGATGTGGTTAACTCGCTCATCCACACTGGCTTACAAAGCCACGGCCGACTCATCTGTTTGTGCCGCCTCTGATGCAACGGTCGTCTTTACCATCCGTTTCTCGCGGCCTGGTCTATATCAACATACCGGGCCACACCCGTCTACGTGAGCTGATTATTGGGTATGAGCAAGTCACTGCTTGGGAAGTCCGGTTTTTCTTCCAACAAAATTGGAGGCAAATTATCATATATTATCAGCCGCCGTCTGCACTAGATGGTTCAAATGGGCAGGCGCACGAGTCGCCGCCACTACAGTTTGGTTAACTTCAAAACATCCAGTTGGAAGGAACCATTGGCCGAGTTGCTGACACGGCTCATACGGGATCATTTATAACCCGCTGCAGTCACTTCAACCTTCTGTGGATTCACATCGCGCTATCAATACCAATGATATACACCTTATGCTATGATCAATATGGAGAATCTCAAAGCCAACTCCTCGAGTCGACTTGAGACTCGGGGGCTACAATGATATGACTCGGCAGCATTGGTCGGTATCAATGCATTCAAGAAATCCGGGTCATTGGAGGGGAAAATAACCCGGTCCTGGAGGCTACCGCCATATTGGTAAAAAGTTTAAAGGCCATCAGAAAATTTCCGGCTTAAAAAGAAGGAGTCCGGTCTAAATCCGGCTCAAGAGACTTGACATCTCCCACAAGGCATTGAAGCTCTTAATATCCGGTTTAAAATCTGGTTCAAGGTAAATTTGTCTATCACAAAACTTTGAAACTCTCAATATCTGGTTTAAGAACTTCCGGTTCAAAAAGAATTTATCTCTTGCAAAGTTCGAGTTCTCAGGGAAAATTAAAGGGACCAAAGAGTCTGTTACAAAGCACAACTCAAACATAGGTACCCTACTTTAAGGACCATTGGGAGCTGATCGTATTCGAATTTAGCTTAACCCTTTTGGTGTGACCCTGATCGTATTCGAATCAGAGTCGTTAAATATTCTCATGATCACTAGGGGGCTTCCTGTTCAAACATAGGTCGTATTCGAACCAAAGAGAACATAGCTGTCGGTACCCTCTTGATCGGCACACTGCCGAGCTCACTAGGGGGCTTCTTGATCGTATTTGAATCATAGCTCAACCACTTTCGGGAACCGACGTGGATCATATTCGAATCAGCGTCGTTAAACAACTCTCAAGGTCATTTGGGGGCTTCCTGTTCAAACATAGGTCGTATTCGAACCAAAGAGAACATAGCTGTCGGTACCCTCTTGATGGGCAACGCCAAAGCCACCGGGGGCTATATGATCGTATTCCGATCTTAGCTTAACCCCTTTGGGACGGTTTTCTGATCGTATTCGAATCAGAAGCCTCAAAATTTTTGAAGTCTCTTTTTGCAAATAATTTTTGGGATTTTATTTGAAAGCTCTTTTGAACACATCTAAAGTGTATATGAGTGGTTTCTATTTAAACCCGGCTTGATTTTCGATGATAAGTCACCGGCTTATGACAATCATCATCTATGTGGAAGCATTGGCTTCTAAGCATTGGGTTATCACACTTACTGCACAGGTATCATAAGCCGGCAATACAATTCAATATCACAGGTATGATATTGTTTATACATGATTATGTTTAAACTGGCCCTAGCTATGGACTTTAAGCCGCCGGTATGTTTTGAATTGCGCCATTGGAATCATGCGCGTATCAAAGATTGGGTTGTCACCCTTATCGTGCAGGTCATATAAACCGACAAATGCAAATTCAATATCACAAGTATGATATTATAGTTATGTTTCAAAGTTATGATTCATAACAAGCTTATCTGTGACTCCTTTTTTACACATCAGTGGTCATATGTAAGATATTATGACCCGCCCTGCGGTAAACCGCCAATGGTTCTTGTGATCTACTTGCATGCAGGATAAGACTACATTTGGGTGGTTATCCGCCCTGGTTTTTGACGTTAAGTCGCCAGGTCATATGTTGTTTAAACTTTGCAGGATTTACAGAGCTATGACTTACATAAATGATTAAATTAAAGCCCATCATCATAGATGGAAATTGGTGTCTCAAAAGGGTTATCAATTCTTGATTTTCTCAAAGGCTATAAGCCGCCGGGTTGTACAAATTCCGGCTTACAATGGAGGGTATTAAATCGCCATCGGCCAAGAGCCGCCGGGTATTTAAACTCCGGATTGACTTATCAACAGATGAGGTATTCAAAGTCGCTTTGGCGCACTGGCTATTATTTTATCAATGGATATGATTTATTATACAATGAAAGGAATAGTCCCGAGTCGCTGCAGGCTTACGACCCGGCACTTGGGGGCTACATTATTCAAATTGATATTATATCGAATATGCAAGTCCCATGTTACTGCCAGGATATACCATGGCACTTGGGGGCTAATGCAAGGTCATTTTTGCTCAACTTATTGAATACCCGACTCATCACATTCTAAATGAGCCGGCCCTTGGGGGCTACCAATTGGTCCTGTCAAAAGTTCAAGGTACACAAGCATTAATCCATTATATTGAACGGTCCACTATTCAGTTGGTAGAGTACAAAGCTTTTAATCTTGTGGATGTGGGTTCAAGACCCATGGTGGAGATTATATTATATGATGTTATTATCAATAAATTATATACAAAGCCCCAGCTCAGTATTATCTTACTAAGCCGGGCCTTGGGGGCTACACGTTGCTGGTCAAGTTTACATGATCATATTTACAAAGTCCCTGCTCATTATTGCATAATGACCCGGCCCTTGGGGGCTACGTTGGTTGAAGTTTATATGAGCATGAGGCAATTACAAGTCCCAGGTTGCTGCAAGCATGACAACCCGGCACTTGGGGGCTACATAATATGGAGTATTCAGTTTTTACTAGTGACTGAGATGAACAATATGGATTTCTTCAAAGTGGCAGCATTTATATTGAAGCAAGTCTTAAGCCATCACTTCGTTCTACTCAAGACTTGGGGGCTACAGGTATTATATTATTATCAAAGAAATATTTTCAAATTCTTTGTTTTGAGCAAACCAGATTGACCCGGCGTCACCAATCATTATGACCCTGTGTCTACAACCCGGCGTCATCAATAATCATGAACCGGCGTTGGCAACAATCATGACCCGGAATTATCAGCTTTTATAACCCGACAATGGTGGTAATCATAAACCGGCAAGTTTTACATCTTCAAGCCGGCTGGATATCAGTTGAATATTTCAGAGACTAATATTTTTGCCAAGTCAGAGCATTGAAAGCCAATTCAAATGGATTCTTTATTTACAAGAGCCAATATCAGCAAATGGGCTATGAAGCTTGCCTATTGACCCGGATATTCCAGGAGAAAATGTCAAGGACTCAAGGATGATCAGGTGCCGGTTTACAAGAATATTTAACCCGGAGCACAACCTGTCAAATTTGTTCTTGTGTTTATGTTGCAGGATCACTTTAACATGGATAAATCCAAATTAAACTGGGGGCTAATGTCGGGGATATACCCCGCGGTATGACCCGGCCGGAAGTATGACCCGGCCGGACTTGGCATTTCGCTGATGACCCGGCGGAGGATTAGCGACTCATGGGTCTGGCGGCTCATTGGTCAGACAGCTCATGAACCAGACGACTCATGGATGGCCCTGACGACGGGTCAGATAGAGGACAAGGCCCAAGGCCCAGAAGGCCGGCTCACGTTTATGATGGGCTGGCTTAAGAAGAAAGGGATGACGACTATTTCCTTTACGAGGAAGCAAAACCCGGACTTGTAATTAACTTGTAAGAGAAGATAGACTAGTCCTAGTCCTACTAGGACTCCACATGTAACCCGCCCCTCTAACTTATATAAGGAGGGGCAGCGCACCCCAAAGAGGGACAAGCAACAAGAAACAATATCTAGGGTTAGACACAAAGAGCCGGCTGACCGGCGATTCTCTCATGAGTATAATGAGACCTAGCCACAAACAGCATGTAGGGCTATTACCGGATGATGTTTCCCGGGGCCCGAAGCTGTCTAAATCATTGTCTTGTCTTGCGTCTCTCGATTCTGCCCAACCCCTCTCAAGCTACCACATAGATGCGCTGGCCTCGCGACTAAGTCCTGACACTAAGGACATCTGCCGTGACAATTCCACGACAGTTACCGTTGCCGGTACCTTCGTCGGACGTTTCGGTCTCTGAAACTGCTGCCGGGCCGCTCTGCTTCTCTCTCTTCTCAGTCCAAGGCCTCCTACACAGCCCACTAACCCCTCCTAGGCCCAACGAACCCCCCCTCTCGATCAGATCCGTCAGATCGTGATCGGAGGGTCCGAACCGACCCCAAAACCCCCTAACCCTTACCCTATTTATTCACACCCATGCCATTTTCTGGCCTTCCCCTTCCCCTTCCTCGGTTTCTGCGCCCACCAAACCCGCCGCCACCACTTGTCGCCGCCAGGGGCGCCCCGCCGCCGCCGCCACGTCATCCCGCCACCACTTGTCGCTGCCAGAGGCGCCCCGCCGCCGTCGCCACGTCATCCTGCCACCGCCTGGACCAACCCGGGGGCGCCATGCGTCCCAGCCAGTCCCTCCTCCGCCGCTAGCCCGCTCCAGCCCGTCCGCGGCCCGCCCCGGGCCGATCTGGGCCTGAGGTGCCGCACCGCGCCGCCCGCTCCAGGGAGGAGCTCCCTCCCGCGCCTCCAGGGGATCCCGAGCGTCCGACCACCGCCGCCTAGCGCCTCCCGCCGGCGACCCCGGCAGCCGCGCCGGCGAGCGCCAACGCCAGGCCGGAGCCCCGCCTCCTCCTCTCTACCTTCTCCTCCTCCACTTCTCCTGCTCACCCCGCCGACCCCTTCCTCCCGCAGGTAACCGCCGCCGGCGGCCGCCCCGTCCTAGATCCGGCCGGGTGGGACGAGATCCACCCGGTCCCGAACCAAACACGGCCTCCCCGTGCCCTGGATCCCGCCGTCCCGCTCCGCCCGATCCCGCGTTGACTTTTCCCGCAAGGTGATTTCGTCTGTCCCCCGAAAACTCATGATATGTGTGCATTGTTGATTGCTTGTAACTTCTTGCATGTAGCTCCGTTTTGTGCTTGTAATATATAAAAATGTTCATCATGAGATGCTCTACATTTTTTCCGATTGTGCCATGTTTGTTTGAGCTCATCTTGATGCACTAATCATCGTTGCAAGAGTGATAGATGATGTTAACTGCTGTCTGCTATCAGAACTTGGTGATTTGTCTTTTTCATTGCATTTTGTGTGTGCATCCTATGAGCATGATCTCTACATGTGTTTTGTACTACATCATGCCATCTTTACAGGGGTGCTTGTCTTGTATTTTTGTGATCTATGTGGTGACTAGAACAAGCATGCAAAGTAGCCCTCATGATGTTGCTGATTTCTGTGACTTGGTCATTTCTGCTAAGTCTGTAGCTGTAACATTGTGATGCCATGTAAACCTGCTGCCACAATGAGTTCTATGCATAATCTGGAGATGTTCACTAAGGATGTTTTTTTATACATGTTATGCTCTATCCATCCCTGCCCTTGGTTGCATTTATGGCCTACTGTAGCTTGTTGTTATCATGCTCTCAAGTTGCTAAACAATGTTGTTGTCAGCCTGTTAACTTTAAGTTCAGTTTTGACATGTCTTCTGTTAGTGATCCATGCACCCTATGAACTTGCTCTTGACATGCTTAGCTTCATAATTATGCCATCTAACTGTTGGATGCCTTCACATGCCATGAAATGCTTTGTGATGAGTGATTTGAGCTCGCAAAGATGGCTTCATAATTCTGTTTATGCCATGCTCAGTTTTTCTGCCAAGTCTGAATCTGTTTATGAAACTTGCTATGTGTAGATGGATGCCATCATATCTTCTGTTCCTTTTTGGCTCGTGATCAGTAAGGGACATTTGTTATATGCTTTGAGTAGAATCATACCATGCTTTCATTTGGCATGATATATTCCTGTAGCATGTTGTTTGATAGCTCTAAACTTAGCAACCTGATGTTATTTCTGCCATGTCCAGTTATTTTCTGCTAAGTCTGTGAATCTGTTATTATTTGCAATCTTGCCATGTCCTTTTGAGCATGCTCTAGTGATTTATAGAGATAGCTCAGTGTTCATGTTTTGTCATTCTTTACCTGTAAATCATGTCCATGCCTTTTTCTCTTATGTTAGGATGCTGTAGCATATTGTTTTGATGCGTGCAAAATGCCTAAGTGCTGTTTTGGACAGATTATTGCTATACCTTGTTTGGAGTATGTGTTGCACCGTTGCTCCGTTTTGAGCATGCTCTATATGAAAATTGCTTAGTTTTGCATGTAGTTTCATATTACCTTGTTGCATCCATGTTTTGATTGTGTTTGCTTGATGTTTGAATGCATTTTGCATCAATGCTATGTTTAACTTGTTTTGCTCATATCTTCTAGGCCGTAGCTCCGAACTAAATGAACTTTATATGTAACTTGACTGGAATTTCGTGTAGATCATCTTGGTGCATCTTAACTTGCTATTTAATAACTTGAACATAAGGTTTGTTCAGATCTGGACCAATTTCGAAACTTGCATATGGGGACTTACCGGAATTGTTATATGTTATATCCGGCCTCATTTAAACTTGCCTTGATGTGTTGCTCTTGTATGCATCATCTCTTTCCATGAGTAGCTTCATGTAGCCGTGTCACGCATCATACTTGGTTGAGAATCATGCCTTGTTCATGTGTGGTGTGTTTACCATGTTGTGTGCTTCTTCTCGATAGTTCCCGTTTCGTTGCGATCGTGAGGATTCGTTCGTCTACGCTTGGTTCGTCTTCGTGGCTTCATCTTCTTCATGGATTCGTTCTTCTTCCTAGCGGGATCTCAGGCAAGATGACCGTAACCTTGGATCTCATTACTATCATTGCTATGCTAGTTGATTCGTTCTTTTGCTATGCCGCGTTACCTACCACTAGCTTATCAAGCCTCCCAAATTGCCATGAACCTCTAACCTTGTCACCCTCCCTAGCAAACCATTGTTTGGCTATGTTACTGCTTTTGCTCAGCCCCTCTTATAGCGTTGTTAGTTGCAGGTGAAGATGAAGTTTGCTCCATGTTGGATTATGTTTATGTTGGGATATCACAATATCTCTTATTTAATTAATGCAGCTATATACTTGGCAAAGGGTGGAAGGCTCGACCTTATGCCTGGCGTTTTGTTCCACTCTTGCCGCCCTAGTTTCCGTCATACCGGTGTTATGTTCCTTGATTTTGCGTCCCTTACGCGGTTGGGTGATTTATGGGACCCCCTTGACAGTTCGCTTTGAATAAAACTCTTCCAGCAAGGCCCAACCTTGGTTTTACATTTGCCTCACCTAACCTTTTTCCCTTGGAAGTCGCGCATCCCGAGGGTCATCTTTATTTTAACCCTCCCGGGCCAGTGCTTCTCTAAGTGCTGGTCCGAACCGAGTAGACTGCGGGGCCACCTCGGGGAAACTTGAGGGCTGGTTTTACTCGTAGGATGTCTCATCCGGTGTTGCCCTGAGAACGAGATATGTGCAGCTCCTATCGGGATTGTCGGCACATCGGGCGGCTTTGCTTGTCTTGTTTTACCATCGTCGAAATGTCTTGTAAACCGGGATTCCGAGACTGATCGGTTCTTCCTGGGAGAAGGAATATCCTTCGTTGACCGTGAGAGCTTATAATGGGCTAAGTTGGGACACCCCTGCAGGGTATTATCTTTCGAAAGCCGTGCCCGCGGTTATGTGGCAGATGGGAATTTGTTAATGTCCGGTTGTAGAGAACTTGACCCTTGACTTAATTAAAACGCATCAACCGCGTGTGTAGCCATGATGGTCTCTTCTCGGCGGAGTCCGGGAAGTGAACACGGTTTTTGGGTTATGTTTGACGTAAGTAGGAGTTCAGGATCACTTCTTGATCATTGCTAGCTTCTCGACCGTTCCGTTGCTTCTCTTCTCGCTCTTATTTGCGTATGTTAGCCACCATATATGCTTAGTCGCTGCTGCAACCTCACCACTTTACCCCTTCCTTACCCCTTTAAGCTTTGCTAGTCTTGATACCCCTGGTAATGGGATTGCTGAGTCCTCATGGCTCACAGATTACTACAACACCAGTTGCAAGTACAGGTTTGCGATGATCATGACGCGAGAGCGATGTTACTTCTTTTGGAGTTCTTCTTCTGCTTCTTCTTTGATCAGGGGATAGGTTCCAGGTCGGCAGCCTGGGCTAGCAGGGTGGATGTCGTTTGAGCTTCTGTTTGCGTTTCATCCGTAGTCGGATGTTGATCTTATGTATAATGTATTGATGTATTCTTGCGGCATTTGTATGCCTTGTATGTATCCCCATCTATTATGTAATGTTGATGTAATGATATCCACCTTGCAAAAGCGTTTCAATATGCGGGTCTATCCTTGGTGGAACCTTCGAGTTACTCTTGGATAGGGTCGCATATTGGGCGTGACAGCCATGCAAAATACACACAACAACGGATAACATACCAACCCACAGCCTTAGAGCATGTTGGATACTCCAGCAAGTGGCCAAGAGCAGTGAGGATATCCTCACCGGGAATACCCCAGAACAACCCCCCCCCCCCCCCAGAAGACGACGACCTCAAAGTATTGACGGTCTTCGAGACATTTGCCTCAAACAATAGGCGCAAAAGGGCACTCCGCGAACTCACTGAAGTCTGCCAAATCGCAACAATAAACCCTTGGAACGACACGGCTATAACCTTTAATGCCGGCGACGAGCCAAAATACAGGACAGTCCGAGCACCAGCCGCCTTGGTCCTCAGCCCAATCGTGGACGGCTTTCGGCTCACCAAGGTTCTCATGGACGGCGGCGGCGGACTAAACCTCATCTATGAGGATACACTACAAAAAATGGAAATAGACAGGAGCCGCATCGAGCAAAGCAACACGACCTTCCGAGGAATCATTCTTGACGTGGTATTCGGCACGCCGGAGAATTATCGGTCCGAAGAGATAACCTTTCAAGTGGCCTCTTAGGGCGAGATGCATTTACACGCTTCCAAGCTGTACCTCATTACGGATACATGAAGCCTAAGATGCCTGGGCCCAATGGCATAATCACTCTCGCTAGTGATCCGTACATAGCACTCCACGTCGAAAATAAAACCGCATCTCTGGCCCTCGAGGCATTATCTGAAGCCCTCGCGGCCGAAGAATTAACCGCACTACGCTCCATGGTGGACAGGGACGATGTGATCCTAGACAAATGACCCAAATCCACCTCCTTCAAACCGGCAGAAGAAATAGTCAAATTCCAAGTCCATCCAACGGACCCCAAGAAGACAGCATCTATTGGAGCACAACTAGACCCAACGGTTGACGCCGCGCTACGAGAGTTCCTGCGCGAGAATTGGGATATATTCGCCTGGCACCCTTCTGATATGCCAGGAATCCCACGCGAGTTGGCTGAACACGGCCTCAATATATTGAAGGGATATAAACCGGTCAAGCAAACACTGCGGCGCTTTTCCGAACCCAAACGTCAAGCTATGGGGGAGGAGCTCGCCAAACTAATCGAGGTCGGATTCATTAGAGAAATAAAACACCCGGACTGGCTGGCAAACCTGGTGATGGTGCCAAAGAAAGACAAATCCTGGCTCCTGTGCTTCGATTTCAAAGACCTCAATAAGGCATGCCCCAAGGATCCCTTTCCCCTCCCCCGCATCGACCAGATCATTGATGCTACTATAGGACACGACTCATTGTGCTTCCTCGACGCATATTCCGGATACCATCAAATTAAAATGAAGGAGTCCGATCAAGCCGCAACAGCATTCATTACCCCATATGGGCCATTCTGCTTCAACACCATGCCCTTCGGGCTCAAAAATGACGGCGCCACCTACCAACGCATGATTCAAACATGTCTGGAGAAACAGATCGGCAAGACAGTTGAAGCATATGTGGATGACGTCGTCATCAAAACTAGGCACGTTGAAACACTCATAGACGATTAAAGTCTCGCATTCGACAACCTCCGTGCATATGACATCAAGCTCAATCCGAAAAAGTGCGTTTTCGGCGTCCCCGCGGGAAAACTGCTGGGCTTCATCGTTTCCAATAGAGGAATTTAAGCATATCCAGCCAAAATCCGAGCTTTGTCACAATTGGCAACGCCAACTGTCATGGAATTGTCACGGCAGATGTCCTTAGTGTCAGGACTTAGTCGCGAGGCCAGCGCATCTATGTGGTAGCTTGAGAGGGGTTGGGCGGAATTGAGAGACGCAACCCAAGACAAGGATTTAGACAGCTTCGGGCCCCGGGAAACATCATCCGGTAACAACCCTACATGCTGTTTGAGGCTAGGTCTCATTATGATCACGGGAGAGTCGCCGGGAACCGGCTCTCGGTGTCTAGCCCTAGAGATTGCTTCTTGTTACTTGTCGCTTCTCCCTCTTTGGGGAGCCCTGTCCCTCCTTATACAAGTTGAAGGGGCGGGTTACATGTGGAGTCCTACTAGGATTAGGACTAGTCTATCTCTAATACAAACCGGATACAAGTCCTGGTCTTAACTTCTTGTAAGGTAAATATTCCTCATGTCTTTCCTCTTAAACCGGCCCACCATTAACATAAACCGGCCTTCTGGGACTTGGGCCTTGTCATCCGGCTGACCCGCCCACCGGGTCACCAGTGAGTCATAATAACCAGGCGGGTTGCTTGTAAACCGCCAGGTCAGGGCGGGTCGCCAGTGAATCGCCAAGTGTCAGTCGGGTCTCAAGTAAACCGCCAAGTCCGGCCGGGTTACACTTCCGGCCGGGTCATACCGCGGGGTATATCCCCGACATTAGCCCCCAGTTTAATTTGGATTTATCCATGTTAAACTGATCCTGCAACATAAACACAAGAACAAATTTGACAGGTTGTGCTCCGGGTTAAATATTCTTGTAAGCCGGCACCTATTCATCCTTAAGTCCTTGACATTTTCTCATGGAGTATCTGGGTCAATAGGCCAGCTTCATAATCCATTTGCTGACATTGGCTCTTGTAAAGAAATATTATAAGAAATAATCCATTTGAGTCGGCCTTCAATGCTCTGACTTGACAAAAAATATTGGTCTTGAAATATTCAACTGATATTCAGTCGGCTTAAAGATGTTGATCTTGCCGATTTATGATTGCCAGAATTGTCGGGTTATAAATAAATGATGCAGGGTCATGATTGTTGCAGACACCGTGTTAATCTGGTCTACTCCAAACTGAGAATTTGAAGATTTTATCTCCCTTATATGCATATCACCTGTAGCCCCCAAGTCTTAAGAGGTAAACATAGTGATAACTTAAGACTTGCTTCAATATAAGTGTTGTAACTTTGAAGAAATCCGGGTTATTCATCTCAATCATTAGTCATAAACTGAATATTCCACATATGTAGCCCCCAAGTGTTGGGTTGTCATGCTTGCAGCAACCTGGGACTTGTAATTGCCTTATGCTCATAAAAACTTCAACCAGTGTAGCCCCCAAGGGTCGGGTCATTATGCAATAATGAGCAGGGACTTTGTAAATATGATCATGTAAACTTGACCAACAATGTATAGCCCCCAAGGGCCGGGTCAGTAAGATATTACCGAGCTGCGACTTTGTATATTATTCATTGATAATAACATCATATGATGTAATCTCCACCGTGGGGTTTGAACCCACGTCCACAAGGTTAAGAGCTTTGTACTCTACCAACTGAGTAGTGGATCTTTCAATATAATGGATTAAGGCTTGTGTACCTTGAATTTTTGACAGGAGCAATTGGTAGCCCCCAAGGGCCGGCTCATTTAGAATGTGATGAGTCGGGTCTTCAATAAGTTGAGCAAAAAATGTCTTTACATTAGCCCCCAAGTGCCATGGTGCATGCTGGCAGTGACATGGGACTTGCATATTTGATGTGATCTCAATTTAAATAATGTAGCCCCCAAGTGCCGGGTCGTAAGCCTGCAGCGACTCGAGACTATTCTTTCCATTGTAGAATAAATCATATCCATTGATAAAATAATAGCCATTGCGCCAAAGCGACTTTGAATACCTCATCTGCTGATAAGTCAATCCGGAGTTTAAATACCCGGCGGCTCTTGGCCGATGGCGATTTAATACGCCTCCATTGTAAGCCGGAATTTGTACAACCCGGCGGCTTATAGCCTTTGAGAAAATCAAGAATTGATAACCCTTTTGAGACACCAATTTCAATCTATGGTGATGGGCTTGAATTTAATCATTTATGTAAGTCATAGCTCTGTAAATCCTGCAGAGTTTAAACAACGTATGCCCTGGCGACTTAACGTCAAAAACCAGGGCGGGTAACCACCCAAATGTAGTCTTATCCTGCACATAATTAGATCACAAAATCCCTTGGCGGTTTACAGCAGGGCGGGTCATAATATCTCACATATAACCATTGATGTGTAACAAGGAGTCACATATATTGAATTTTCACTGCTGGTTTATGTGACCTGTGCAGTAAGGGTGATAACCCAATCTTTAGAAATCAAGACTTCCAAATGTTTATGATTGTCATATGATGGCGACTTATCATCCAATGTCAAACGGGTTAAATAGCAACCACTCATATACACTTTAGATATGATCAAAAGAGCTTCAAATAAAATCCAAAAATTGTTTGCAAAAAGAGACTTCAAAAAACTTGAGGCTTCTGATTCGAATACGATCAGAAAACCGTCCGAAAGGGGTTAAGCTAAGATTCGAATACGATCATATAGCCCCCAGTGGCTTTGGCGTTGCCGATCAAGAGGGTACCGACAGCTATGTTCTCTTTGGTTCGAATACGACCTATGTTTGAACAGGAAGCCCCCAAATGACCTTGAGAGTTGTTTAACGACGCTGATTCGAATACGATCCATGTCGGTTCCCAAAAGGGGTTGAGCTATGATTCGAATACGATCAAGAAGCCCCCTAGTGAGCTCGGCAGTGTGCCGATCAAGAGGGTACCGACAGCTATGTTCTATTTTGTTCGAATACGACCTATGTTTGAACAGGAAGCCCCCTAGTGATCATGAGAATATTTAACGACTCTAATTCGAATACGATCATGGTCACACCTAAAGGGTTAAGCTAAATTTGAATACGATCAGCTCCCAATGGTCATTAAACCAGGGAACCTATGTTTGGGTTGTGCTTTGTAACAGACCCTTTTTGGTCCCTTTAATTTTTCCTGAGAACTCGAACTTGTGAGAGATTAATTCTTTTTGAACCGGAAATTTTTAACCCGGATACTGAGAGCTTCAAAGCTTTGTGGGAGATAGCTTTCCCTTGAGCCGGATTTTAAACCGAAATCCTTCTTTTTAAGCCAGAAATTTTCTGACGCCCTGATATGTCATGCCAGAAATTATCCACCGCGGAATTGATGATCACGACGGTGAAGCTGACATCAATCACGGGCGGGTCGACCGTGGAAGCAGACAGATGAGACGGCCGCGTCATTGTAAACCGGTGCGGACGAGCAAGTTGTCTTCCGTGCTGTAGGCCGGCGCGGACACATGAACCGGCCGCGAGGGTGGATGGGCGAGTCGTCCATGACGTTGTAAGGCGGTGCCGACGGGCGAGCCGGCCGGCGCATTGATATAAACTGGACTGCGACACGCGTGTCCGTGAAGCCGCGTGGCAGCCGAACGTGCATCCACGGTACAACACCACCCCTTTTTCCTGTAGTAGTCCTCCTGCGTAAAAATATTACAAGCCAGAGTGATCGTTCTCGGATGAAGTAATATGCTCGTAAAATACCGAGGAAAGATATCACCTGGTGTCTTTTTCGGACGAAATGATTGCGCAGCAATTTTACAAAATGATGGCCTTTCCGTCCAAACATATAACCATGCCTCCATCCAGTTTTTTTAAATAAGTCGTACCCCCTTGGTGGGTTACAGAGACGGAGGTAGCAGCTCAACCCCTGCTTCGACGAGGGCGGCGCGAGGCCCAGACAGATTTTATGCAGGGGCGGCTCAGCAATGCAGGGTCACAGCAAAAGCGGAGAGCAGCGGCGGCTCAACGGGGGTGCTGGTCGGGTCACGCCCTCGGCGGTCTTCAAGGAAAGGTCACCGGCGGAACAGAGCCCATTACACTGCAACGGCGGCTCTCCTGGGCGGAGGAACGGCGCGCCGGCGGATCAACAACAACAGGGTGGCTCGTCGCGTGACAGGAGCGGCTCAACACAGCCACGGCGGTTCTTCCAGAGAGATGATGTGGAGATGAGGCGCGATGGCGATTCAGACGGGAGGCGACGGTGACTGCTGCAACATCCGGTTCAAGGGTAAACGAGGCGGCGCTGGCAACTCACGGCAACGGGGCGGCTCTCGCAGCAAGGGAGAGGCGCACGCCAGGGATCCGGCGGCGACTTAAAGTGAGGCCGGGGCGTCTCAATCCGGCGCAGCAGACGCGGGACCGGGCGGTCAGGTGGCTCGAGGTGACGGTGGCTTGTCGCAAACCGAGGATGCTAGAGACCGGTCGTTCACGTGGCAGCACCGGACATGGACGCGACAACGCCGGAAGCCGGCCGTGGACGCGGAGATGAATTTGTTCTTTGGAGCGAGCACGTGAAGGACTTGAAGAAGCCTGTACGTATGTTGACTTGGTACTCTCATGTTTGACCAATTGGTGAGGTAC